>NC_081826.1:121515357-121826964 GCF_030867095.1 Alligator mississippiensis | reverse complement strand
TCCTGTGGTCCTTAAGGAGGTCCTTGTGGATGATCTAGTTCCAGATGGCTTGATGGTCCTCATTGAGGAGTGCCTCCATGGTTGATAGCCTGTCTCTGTCTCTGACTGACTTCTGTATCTTTTTGTGGTTGGACATAGTCACCGGGCTTTCCTTCTGTAACCCCTATGTGCTCCAGAACTCGTTCAGGACCCTGTAGAACTAGGGCTGCTCCATGGTCCACGGTCTCCCATTGGTTGGTGTGTACACCCCCCACCATCTCAGAAGGTGACCTGCAAAGAACTTTACTCGACAGGCTGTTTTGGTCTCTGGCCTGGTCGCCAATTTGCAAATCTGGTTCTAGTACCGTGCCTGCAGAAACAGGTAGGTGGATGTCTGGCATACCCCCACCCCCAGACCATTTCTTTTTGTACAGGGTCTTCCTTGCCACCTTCTCCATTTGGGAACCCCAGAAGAAGATGCTCACGCCTCTCTGGATTCTGTGGATGATATGCTTTGTGGTGGGGGGAGAGACCAGTGCGTTGTATAGAAGCACTGGTAGCAACACTGCCTTTATGAGTGCCACGCGCCTACCCATGGAGAAGTGACGCCTGTGCCACATACTCAACCACTGCTTCACCTTCACCTCCTTCTTCTCTCAGGCCCTCCTTCCACTCAGCTCAGGGTCAAATTCTACCTCAAGGATCTTGACCCCCTCGCAGGGGACCGAGAGCCCCAGGGATTCCAGGTCCCCAAGCTCACCTATGGCCAGGCAGGTGCTTTTGCTCGCATTGTGCTTGGCCCCCACTGCCACTTTGTAAATCTGTGTGTGCCACAGGACTTCTTCAATTTAGGGGTTTCTGTCACTGTTACAGTAAGGGGCCTGATCCCCCTTTTTTTTTGGGTGGAGTCTGCTCACCGCTCCCACAGCCAGAGGGCAATCTGATGGTAGCGCAAGCAGCCCTCCAGCTGCAGTGGGCCCCGGTCCTTCCCTGGAGAGAAAGACTGGGGCTGCTCGCAGCTCAAGGGCACTTGGACCACCCGGAAATTGCCCCTTAGCCATGAGAGAGGCAGACAGGTTCAGCTGGAAAAAAACAAAAAGGATCGGGTCCCTCATTGCTTCTGTCTTCAGCAGGCGCTTCCTAAAGGCAGAAGTGGTGAGGGCCCAATCTTTTTTATCTGTGGTGCCTGTCTGCTTCTCCTATGACTGCAGGGGTGAGCTAGCTGCAACACAATGTTGCAAGCTAAAGTTTAGTTTGCAATTATGCAAACTCATTAAAACCCTCAAAACTCCTGAACGTGTACAGCATGATGCCATTAAGCCACACAAAGAGACATTTTCATCACATGTACATGGTAATATCATCACATGTACAAGCTCCCTAAGAAAAACAAGAAAAAGGAGGAAAAGTTTAAAAAATACCACATCTGCTTTTGCCCCCTGCAGGGGTCTCCAAAAACATGTTGCAACTTGTTGTGGCTTCTCTCCACAGAAATCTTTAGTAAAAGGCAAAAGATTTATTCATGATGAAGAGAAGCCAGAGTGCCCCAACCCAGCCTGCACTCCCACAGCCAGGGAAGTTGACTGATGCGCAGGGCCGCCTGACTCACATGCCTCTGCATGTGCACGGGAGTGCATGTTCATGTGTCTCTGTGTCCATGTGCAATCACACGTGTGCATGTCCCATGCCCCCGCGGGCAGCTCAGTAGAGGCCACGCCCTTAGGTAGAGGCTCTTGCTGCTGTGACAGCGCATCTTCCCCGCGCTGCTGTGTCCTGCTCTGTCCAGCCCCCAATGATCCACACAAATCTCCCTGGCTTGCTGCTGCATCTTCCCTGCATAGCGCGTCTTCCCTGCTCTTTACGACCCCCCATGATCCACACAAATCTCCCTGTCTGGGCAGCTAATCAGAGTGTGGCGCCACCCCACCCTGCCTCATCCCGCACTCAGCCCTGCCCCCTTCCTGCAGGCCTGAACCACCTAGAGCTGCAGGGTGGCTGGAAGAAGCTGGGAGGAGGGAGCCCAGCCCCTCTACTTCTGGTGGGGGGCTGCCCCACGTGGCCTGGCCCAGCACAGGGGGCAGTAGTGGCCACACAGGGTAGGCCTAGCCTGTGGCAGTGTCAACAGTGGTGCTGCTGAGCCCTAACAGCTCTGCCCATTTAGCAGTCGCTCCAGAGGCACTGCCCACCCGCAGCCTCCACTTTGCCAGGGACATGCTTTGGGAGTGACCTCCAGGGCCCAGTGGGGTCTGGCACAGGAAGGTGGCAGTGCACCCCCTCCAGCTGCTCCCTGCATCTGCACCCTCATTCTCCAGGTTCTTGCAGGCTCCCAGGCTACCTTCCCCACCTCTGGCCCTGCTCTCAGAGCTCCTCTCTGGTAACCAGCTCCCTCCTTGCTCCAAGCAGCACCAGACCTGTGTTTGTGGCCAAGCAAAGCCCAGCAGCTGCACAGGCATCTCCTGTGAGGGGCCTGCAACATGTAAACTCTGAGACTGGCAGCTGGGAACCGCAGGCACATGGAGGCGGTCACAGTTAGCTGCAGCACTTTGGGTTTTTTTGTGGGGGGTTGCAAAACTATTTATTTCTATATAAATAAATATTTATACCTATACCTCTACAAATTGGTCTCATGACCAATATGGTTCATTTGTCCAAACCACTCATGGACAGTGACACCACTCTGATTCCCATTTCAATAAATGCATCTTAACTGTTCTTCACCTTCCTAGCTTTTCTGATCTTAAAATTACTATTTTTGCTATTCCAAAACTAACACTGTATCAAGTGCTTTTTTGTCCTTTCCATACACAGGGAACTTCATCATTGATTCTTTCCGTCCAGGTCAATCCTGGCTGTTGCATGGATTCTCTGGGAAGCAACCACAAAGGCACTTTACTTCCATTTCTCCAACATCCCAAGACATGCAGGTCTCAGCCCCTCTACTTTTTCCCACCTTCCAGATCTTTAGTGGTCTTCATGCCCAATAGGAACAGCCATGTCAGCTGTTAATCGCAGCATTAACCCCGCTCCCCAAACCCCCTCCCACTTCTACCAGCCAGCCAGTTCCTTGTGCCTCAGTGCCCTTGGCCCCGCAAACCCCATTTCTCAGCTCTGCCCTGCTCTGTGCTCTGTTCCATGCAGTGAGTGTGCTGGTTCTCAGTGTTACCCTCCTGTGTGTTCTGTGCTATGCAGCAAACACATTGGTTCTCAGCCTTCTGCCCTGGCTCTTCTTCCCCTCCTCCAGTTCTCAGGCCCCAAGACAGCTCCCTCATACCAGCCAGCATGACCCCTGCTGCCTCTAAACCCAGCCTCCAGAACCTCTTTCTCTGACCCAATCCCAAATCACTGAGACATAAGCAAGACTCTAAAGACTCCTTCATTAGTAGTACTTTTAAAAACCCTTTATTTCACTCCTTTCTCTTCACCCCACAGCTCACATCAATTAATTGTTCACATGATTTTCCCTTCCCCTCCCTTCTCCGCCCTGGTGGGGTCCTGCTGGCTGTGAAGAGAGGGAAGCCACAGGTTCCACCTGGTTCTCCTCCTCCTCCAGGCTACATGTCTCCTTCCTGCTCCTCTCCCACCACAGGGGAGGACTAGAGTCTTGGCTCCTGCCCACCCCCTTAGTCACCAGCCTGCAAGGGATAAGTCACAGTCATACAAGTCCAAAATGACAAGATGCTTCCACCTGAGACTGCTGTAAATATACCACCATTTTATGACATCACACCATGCTGCAGACTTATGACATCATGGCATTCCACAGACCTCTGATGTTGCACGGGTCACCAAGGCCAAAGTCCTCAGCTGTAGTGATGGTTGGGCATCAGACCGAGCTGCCCTCTCCTCCTAAAGATCCTCAGGGTGGATTTTCACTCAGAGCTGACAGGACAAACAGCATGAGAAAAGATGGAAGCCAAGACCAAAGAGAAACTGGGACTATGGCAATCACCCCACCTGCAGAGGGACATGTAGGTGTTTCCCCCGTCACTCTCAACTCAAAGGTGCTGCTGCACCATGGTACTCCTAGGTGCAGGGTGTGTTACTGCTGGGTGCCGGCAGGAGCCAGAGACACAGTTCCCACCTTGCCAGGCCGGGTCAGGGTCAGGGTCAGGGTCAGGGTCAGGGTCAGTGACGGGTGGTGCCAGAGAGCCACTGAGTGGCCCAGAGGAGGATCCTGGAACCACAGGCAAGGTGCTGGTTGGCTGGCAGGATGGCTGTATGCTGATTAGGGAGCAGGGTGTCTGGGAAAGCTGGGACAGAAGCATTTGGTGGCAGCGGCTGTGGGCATGCGGTGAAATGGCAGCTGAGCAGGGCTGTGGTAGTGCTGGGGGGTGCAGGCACCTGGCAGGAGCCGGTGTTTGGCAGGGCAGTGCCGTGTCATGGTGCCCTGTGTGCATGTGCAGCTAGGCTGGGCTGGGGCCAGCAGGAATGTTATTAAGGTTGTATTTTCAGGGATTATTTCTATAGTTGGTTCCTAGAGACAGGTGTGTGCTAGTGTTTGGTTTTGCTAGCCACAATGAAGAATCATAGTGGTTTCTTCTGAGTGTGAAATTAGTAGGCAGTGCTGTTTGTGTACAGCTGTTGCTTATGCTTGATTACTGTTCAGCTTCTTCTAGGGAGCTGAAGGAAAAGAGTACAGGCTGAGTGGTTACTTTTTGTTATTTGTTGTTTAATAATAGATTTTTTTCATTCTTTCAGAAAAAACATTATTGAAGTTTTATACTAAAGAGCACGTGATGAGCATGTCTGTCTGTAGGGTCAGCTAAATCTAAAATTGCTGGGCTTGGGCCTACATGTGGGATGCTTGCTAATGGATTTAGAAGTATCTGAAGTCCTGGGATGACAGATCAGAGGATACTTGCTTGTTGTAGTACTACAGAAGTGGACTGAGTCCTGGTTCCTGGCCACATCCTTACTCACCAGCCTGCTAGGGGTAAGTCACAGTCACGCAAATGCAAAAGGACAAGATGCCGTCCCCTGAGACAGCTCTAGAAATGCTGCCGTTATATGACACAGCACCATACCACAGACTCAGATATCACAGTATTGCACAGACCTCTGATGTTACATGGGACACCAGGGCCAAAGCCCTCAGCTGGAGTGGTGAATCTTTTAAACAATCAGAGGGTACTTATAACAGCTTAACACCCCTTAACTAATGACTGCTCTGCTTTTACATGCCTTTATGATGTTTTTCAGGGAACATGTGCCAAGGCTCTAAGGTTCTGCTTGCATGTGCTGAGCTAGTTGTTCCCTGGGCCTTCTCCTCTTCAGCTGCCACTGAAAAGCCTCACTCATACAGCACAGTTCCTTCAGCCATTCTGCTTTTCATCCAGCTGCCCTGGCTGCCTTGCTCCATCTTGGAAGGAGGGAGAGAGGTGAAGACCAGATCCAACCAGCCTCCCCGTGCTTGCAGTCCTGCTCCAAGGCGCCCTGTCAGTGTGCTGGCATCTCCCGGGCCTATTGCCCCAGAGTGGTTCCAAATCCTACCTGTGGGCCCCAGGGACAAATGTCTTCACCTACCCCCATGTTTCCCTCTGCTGGAAATTACCTGCAGGCCCGGGTTACCATACGTCCAGGTTTTCCCAAACATGTCCTTGTTAAAAGTCTTCCCAGCTCCTTCCGGGCGGTTTTTTAAAATCTGAACAAACTTCCAAGATTTTGGTCTGTTCTGCTGGGGCGAGCAGGGGAGAGTGATTGGAGGCAGGGGCATCACGTGCATATGCAGCCCCTGGCCTGGCCCCAGCAGCCTTAGCCCGCGCACCAGGGGCCTCTGGGGACTGCAGCCACAGCAATCTAGCAGCATGTATTTTGGCCAGCAGCCAGAGCATGGCTCTGGCCAACCAGGCTTTGCTTTCCAGTGGTCACGTGCGCTGCCCTGCCTTTTTAAGGTGCAATTTTTTTTGTCACCAGGATCTCTGTAGATTTATTTCTGGACACCAAAATATCTGTTTTTGCAAATTAAAAAATTAAAAAGTAGTTCCCATCAAATCCAGGAAAACCCTGGATGCCCCATTTGTTTCCTTTTCTTCTATGCAGCCTGTACCCATTCTACCAGGAGGAGGGACCTAGCTGAGCAGGTCTCCTCCATGAAAGAACCAAAGACATGAAAGAGGCTTTGCTGTCTGTAGGTGTTCTAAGCTCCAAGGCACTGGGCTGTGTGGCACTGCTGGGTGAGGGCTGTGCCACTGCCAGATACCAGCAGCCACGGCGCCACTGTGATCCCCAGGTGAGGCTCCCAGAAGCATGGGCAAAGTCCTGGTTGGCTGGCAAGATGGCTGCATGTTAATTAGGGAGCCGGGTGTCTGGGAAAGCTGTGCCAGTGGCATATGGTGGCAGCAGTTGCAGGCACATGGTTAAGTGGCAGTTGGGTGGGACTGTGGCAGTCCTGTGGGTGCAGGCACGTGACAGGGGCTGGTGCTTGGTGGGGTGGTGTTGGGTCATGGTGCCCTGGGTGTGCATGTGGCCGGGCTGGCCCGGGGCCAGCTAGAATTTGAGTTAGAACTGTGTTTTCAGGGATTGTTTCTGTAGTTGGTGATTAGAGGAGTGTGTCCATGAATGGTTGATCTTGCTAGCCACAATGATGAGTTATAGTATTTTTTCCTGAGCATAGGGTAAGTGAGTAGTGCTGTCTGCGTACAGTTGCTGTTTGCTCTGGATGACTGCTTTTTTTCCTTTAGGAAGCTAGAGGGTGAAGGTGCAGACTGAGTGGTTAGACTTGCTTTCATTGTTAGTAGTTTAAAGATGAGTTCTTATTTTGTGAGTGGTAAGTGCTTTATTTTCCCTGGTAGCATTTTTTCCATGGGGAGAAAGACCTGGCATGGTGGAGCTATAGAAAATTCAGCTGAAAATCTTTTGGGGACTGGAGTAGAAGCTTCTACTCTAGGAAAATAAAGAAGCAGAGAGCTGATGGAAGAAGTAGAACACTTGGGAGAGTGGGAGATGGTGGAGAACAAGTAAAAGAAGAAAGAGTGGAATGTCAGAGCTTCAGAAGACCTGAGATGGAGAGATGAAAAGAAATCAGCATAAAGGGAGAAGCAGAGAATTGAAGGAGAAAGGGCTAAGGGACCAAAGCAACATGGGAAGAAGATAGAAGAAAACAATAGCTGGTAAAAATGCAGGTGTGGAAAGAGGGAAGATGGTGTGGAATCAGAAAAAAAAAATGCCTTAAACTTTGATCATACGAGTTATAAGATGACATAACCGCTTTGTGGGGAATTGCTGGCTCTGTATAGTAGAACAGATAAGGGAAAGTGTTTGTTCTTTGTAACTCCTCTGCAACTGCTTTGCTCACCACGGCCTTGAAGATAGCAGGGAAAAAAAAGTATGTACAACTCTGATTTCCAGGTGCAAGAAGGGAGTGTTCTCCCCCATTTTTCGCTTTGTGAACTAACCTCATCTTCCCCATAGTTCCCATCCTGATAACAGCAAAGAAGTAATGAGGTAGTGTTTGTAGCTGTTTTCCTAGCAAACTCCACTATATGATCACGTGAGTTGTAAGCGTCTATTAAAAAGTATATAAGCCTCCTGATTTTGCTCTTGGGGGGGAACCCCTTCCAAGTGCTTGGGAAATCCATGTCACTTTGGAGTCCCCCCTACAGCTGGAGTTTCATTTGAATAAAAGCTTCTGCTGACCTGATCCAAAAGTATGCTGCGTGTGTTTCCACGACAATTCCTAGTTCTGTGACTTGGATCCAGAACACGTGTTGAGGAAGGAGGACCGCAGCCTGCCCCCCCCCCAACCCCGAGGCGCCAAACTTGAGAGGTAAGAGACCTAATTCAAAATCTCTACTGGGGTTTTGGAGGAGGACTGCCCGTAGGCTCCCAACTTGGCCGTGGTAACTGGATCTGAATCTTATTAAAACAGGTCAGCCTGAACCTTACTGCTGGCTAAAATTTTTTGTCTGGTAATCCTGTTTGGTAACATATGTTCTGTTCAGGGAGAATCTGTCTGAATCACCTCCATCCAACAGCACATTGGGCTCACAGTTAGTTAACCGACGCAATGTGGGAGGGGGTCTGGCTGTCTGAATGGATGTGTGTGTGTGTGTGTATTTAGAAATATGAGCCACTGACCAGGTCTGGGACTACGGTTGGGTTCAGCCTCCCCAATTCTGCCTGACAGGGCAGTTTTGAAAGCAAGGGGGCCCAACTGGAACCTCGTGACCCAGTGGACAGGGCTTCAGAGTGATTTTGTCTTTTCCAAACCCCTTGTCCCAGTAGCTTCTGCCAAAACAGAAGTGAAAGGATCCCTTTTGTGTTTCCCTCCCCATTTCCATGTTATGAGCCAGTGTCGGGTCAGAAGCCTTTTGTCTGGGCGGTGAAAAAACCGCGGGGCAAGGCACTGAGCGGCCTGGACATCCTAAATAAGCCTATCCTACATCTCCCCATGTGACTGAAAATGGGAACAGGTAAGTGAAAACAAGTTCCAGTCCCCCCTAAGGGGACTCCGGCGTACTTTATGTACACACACTATTCTCCCAAAGCTTGCAAGTACCTGGATAAGTGGAACTGGTATACTAAGGGTGATCCCATGAAGCAATTTCCACAGGAAGGAACATTTGATCAGGATAAAAACAGTGCACTTAAGAGAGGCTTTAGAGTCCCGAGGATCCAAAACACCATGAAACCAGTGGGACACTTTCTTTTATTGGTATGATGAGATGTCCAAAAGGCGGACAAAATCTCAAACTAGAAGTCTAAAAGACTCTCAAAAAAAAAATTAAAACAGCAGTTAAAAGCTGTTTGGGAGAAATGGGCTGCTCCCCCAAATTACACGCCGGCCACCGCTCCAATGTATCCAGCATTGCCAGGGGCGCCCCCACCACCAGAACCAGCAGAAGACATCCTTGATTTCTATTCAAATCCTGCTCTCATGAGACTCCCACATCAGCAACAACCAGTTCAACATCAGGCTGCAGCCCAGGCTAGTGACCCATTAACTGAAGCTCCTTTGGTAAACTCATCCACGGAGCTTAATAGTCCAGACTCATCCACCATATCTGCCACTCAATCATCACCAGTGTGGCAATTTACTCCTGGGTCACAACCCACCACAGGTGTATTTAGAAGAATGGGAATAGGCATGGAAAGATCTCCCATCAACCTTAGATCCTGGGATGTACAAATTCTCCCCCTAAGACAAATGCCAGGCATTGGCACCGATGGACAAAATATAGTAACCATGCATGCACCCTAGACTCCAGGTGATCTCTACAATTTAACTCAAAAAAATTCCCCAAGATCAGGTAAGACCCAGAAAAATTTCAGAAACAATTGCAGACTGTTATAAATTGTTATAATCCAACATGGGCTGACATTAATCAGCTCATGCGATCCATTTTGCCCAAGGAAACTATGCTGCGTCTGTACGCCGCCTGTACTTGGCCAGATCAAAACTCAGGGACTGGCCAAGACTTTATTGACAAGAGAAATGCTTTGGTTTGGGCAGTTCTCACAATTTGCCCGAAAAAGGCAGACTGGACCAAAATAAATACCTGTAAACAAAACAAAAATGAACACCCCAGTGACTATTTGGAACGCCTCAAACAGGCATTTGAACGATATTCAGGAATGGATGACCCGGTCAGAAACGCTAAACAAGCAATAGTGGCAGCATTCGTCCAGGAACTTAACCCTAAAATTGCTGAGAAAATTCAAGCAGTAATTATTGGCTGGGAAACTAAAGATTTAACTGAAGTCCTTGCTGCAGCTAACCATTTTCATAACAAATTGGAACGGTCGAAAGATAATGCCGAGTTTAAGTTAATGGCCTTATAGATTTCTCAGTTGCAGGGTCCAGGTAGAGGAAGGGGATGTGGATGGGGAAGGGGAGGCCCGGGTAGATTCAGGGGAAGAGATAAATCCTCGGGTCCACAAAACCCAGGCTATGGGAACCAATGTCATTATTGCAAGCAAGAAGGACATTGGAAATCTGAATGCCCCAACTGGCCCGGCCAAGGACCCAGCCCCCACCCCCCACCTCCTCTTCCTGTCAGTTTTCCCAGTGTTGAATAGGACAGCCTGAGGGACAGTGACATCATCGCTCGTTTGTTTGCTACTGACCAATCTGGTCCGTTTGTTGAATGCCTTATTTCTAGTAAACCTGTCTCCTGTCTTGTTGATACCGGAGCTTCCCGCTCCACACTAAAGGCTACTGAATTTCCTTTCCTACCTCATTCTCCTGAAACTAAATGCTGTCGGTATAAGCGGACAACCTATCCCACATCCCGTCTCTGAACCTGTCTCCATCTCTATTGGCCCTTTGTCTAAAAAATCATGCCTTTTTTCTTAGCCCCTGTGCACCTGTCAATCTTCTTGAAAGGTTTGCTGTGTAAACTGAGATGCGTGATTTATTGTAGCCCAGATGGTGTTTACCTTGAGGTACCAGAACATAAGGAAACTGAGCTTGTGGCTTTGCTAACCCAGGAGTGCTCTGATCCTGACACTTCCTACTTGCAAGAGGAACTGTTGGCACAAGTACCTCCACAGCTGTAGTCCACCCATGCGAATGAAGTGGGGCACATGCTGAGTGCTGAACCAGTGCTTATCACCTTGAACACTGCCAAGCCACTTCCTCGTGTCCCACAGTACCCCAAGCTAAGGAAGGGATCAAGCCTGTCATTTCCTCACTCCTTGAGCAAGAGATTATTGTCCCAACATGCTCCCCTTGTAACACACCTATCCTACCTGTCAAGAAACCTGGTAAAGATATTTATCACTTTGTGCAAGTCCTTTGAGCTGTAAATGCTTCTGTCTTACCTGCTTTCCCTGTGATCCCTAACCCTGCCACTATTCTTTCCTGTATCCCTTCAGATGCTACATATTTCACAGTAGTGGACCTTTGTTCTGCTTTTTTCTCTATTCCCGTTCAGCTGCTGCCTTCTTGGTTGAAAAAGCAGATACTCTAGTTTTGGGACACTCTTTAACCATTGCAGTTCCACATGCTGTGATGGCCCTTCTCCTCAAGGGCAAAACTCAGCACATTTCCAATTCCCGTCTTACTAAATATGAAAAACTTCTACTGTCAGCTGCAAATGTAACCTTAAATCGCTATTCAATTCTGAATCCTGCATCACTTCTGCCAATCGCCTCTAATGGTAAGCCTCATGATTGCCTGTCTGTCACAGCTCAATTATTAACCCCTCGAACTGACCTCAAGGACATTCCCACCCCGAACTCTAACCTTGTTTTGTTTGTTGATGGTTCCTGTCTTAGAAATGATGCAGGCAAATTAGTTGCAGGATATGCAACTCAGTATGCTGTTTTAAAAGCCTATTCTTTACCCCAAGCTCGTTCTGCTCAAGTTGCTGAACTCATTGCTTTAACACATGCTTGCATTCTTGCAAAAAATCAAACCACAACCATTTATACTTACTCTAAGTATGCTTTTGGTGTTGTTCATGATTTTGGACAAATCTGGAAACAAAGAGGGTTCCTCACTTCATCAGGGACCCAAATCAGTCATGGTTGTTATGTAAAAGCGCTCTTAGAAGCTGTTCAATTGTCTTCTGCTATTGCTATTGTTAAATGTAAAGCTTATGAGAAACCCTTTGATGATGTCACACGAGGAAATGATCTGGCAGACCGTTCTGCCAGAAATGCGGCCCTTTCTGGCCCACGGGCTCCTAACTCTGTTCAAGTTTGTTTTTCAGCAGACCAGTCTCCTTTGGCTAGCCTTTCAAGTCTGGCTCTTCTTCAAAATCAGGCCCCAAAAAAGGAAAAGGATGACTGGCTGTGTACGGGATGTTCACTGCACCCTGACTCTCTCTGGCGCTCCCCGGACGGCCACCTGGTGGTGCCTAGAGAGCTTTTGCCATATCTTGCTCATCTGACTTATTCAGTAGCCCATACGAGCAAGGGGGGCATGGTTGCTGCAGTACAAAGAGATTGGTTTGCTCCAAATTTTCCTTCCATGGCACAACAGTACTGTAGCTCCTGTCCCATCTGTTTAGCTCACAACATTGGGCAACGGGTAAAAACGACACCCGCAGTCCATCCCCCTCCATAGAGACCGTTTGTGAATCTGCAAATTGATTTCGTGCAGCTACCTAAGTGCTGTTCTTATGAGTACATTCTTGTTATTATTGATATGTTCTCTGGATGGGTAGAAGCCTACCCATGCATACATGCTAATTCCATCCCTGTAACAAAGAAATTGCTCAAAGAATTCATCCCTAGATTCAAATTGCCCCTCAAAATAAATAGCGACAGAGGCACCCATTTCACAGGACAGATAGTAAAAAACATCTGCCAAGCACTCAACATACAGCAACACCTACACTGTAGTTATCATCCACAATCAAGAGATGCTGTAGAATGTAAAAACTTTAATTTGAAAATGCGCATTGCGAAAATTTGTGCTGAAACAGGCCTCAAATGGCCTGATGCGCTGTCCATTGCTCTTATACACATTAGGAACACTGTTAACAGAAAACATGGCCTAACTCCTTATGAAATACTCATGACATGACCCATGAGGATGCCAGGCACACCACACCACTTGTTGCCCCACACCAAACAGACCTACAATTGACTGATGAAACTGTACTAAATTATTGCAAGGCATTAACGAAGTATGCCAGCTCTGTTCATTCACAGGTCACCAAACGTGGACTCACGCCTCGCACTGCAAGAAGGTATCACCTCCATTGGACCCCAAAGCAGCTGAATTCCAACCAAGGTTGGGAACTTTCCCTGAGGCCAAGGACAAAGAGCCTCAGGACCTCACTCAGGCAAGTGAGGAGCATCAAGGTGCAAGTGCTAGTAACCTCTCCCCTGAACCCAACACCTCAGCCCAGTCGGATTCATCAGTTGAAGAACGAAGATATCATCTCCAGCCTCGAAAAAAAGTAAATGCTCCCTGTCACAGGGCACCTCAGTGCTCTGCTCCTAAAGAGTGGAAACTGCCAGGGAGAGAGAGAGAGCCCTGGCAGGACATAACGAGCACAACTGTGGGTTGCCAGGGATAACGAGCACAGCTTCGGGTTGCCCGGGGCAACCAGGATTCAGCTGACTGAAAGGGGCAAGGCTTGGCCCTTATAAAGCCCAGGGCTGAGGCCAGGCTGGCAGTTCCCTGCCAGTAGTTGGAGAGGCAGGAGCTCCCTTAGTCGAGTTATGGGTAGAAGCCTGATCTCAAGTATAGCTCATGATAGCTCTGGAGGCTTGAGCTATGATGCTAAGTTATAGCCAGGCGGCTTATAATTATGTTATAGCCTAGAGGCTTGTGTTTTGCGTTTGTGTTGTTGCTATTACACCGGTGGCTAGGGTGAGGCTATAAGGGGTTGGAGGAGGCCTCATAGGGACCCCAGAGGGGTGGGGCCCCAGCACCTGAGGAGGGCGCAGTGTACTCATAAGGGCCCACAGGGTGTGGGGCCCTAGCGCTAGTGAGGGTGCAGTATCCTTATCAGGGACTCACAAGGGAGTGAGGACTCCGTCTCCAGTAAGGGCGCAACTTGCGGGGTGCGTAGACCCCAGCCCCGGAGAGGGGCATTTTGAGAAGCCCCAGCGCGGGCACGATGAGCCCCAGGAGGGGTCACTACCAGGAAGCCCGAATGTGGATGTGGTGAGCCCCAGGAAGGGGGAGCACCCTTTAGAGAAGCCCAGCGGGGCACAGCGAGCCCCAGAGAGGGGGTGGCACTATTAGGGAGCCCCGCGGGGCATAGCGAGCCCCAGAGAGGGGGCGCCATTATTAAGGAGCCCAGCATGGGCACAACGAGCCCCAGAGAGGGGACAATATTATTGAGAAGCTTGGCGCGGGCATGTAAGGTCCCCGAGAAGGGAGACTATTGAGGAGCCCAAGACGGGCATAGCGAGCACTGTAGGCTAGTGCAGCAACAGCCCTCAGATAGGGGCCAGGTTCTGCGGTGGACCCCGATGGAAGGGGTTAGTAGTACAGTGCCCCAGGAGAAAGGCAAGGTGCTGTGGTGGTCCCCGGCAAAAGGGGATAGCAGCGCGGAGAGCCGGGATCAGAGAGGGTAGCCGTGCGGTTGGCCTAAAGGACCAGAGACCCGCTAGGAAGTTCCGTAGCGGGCTAGATTATTTTAGAGAAGGCCCAGAGGGGGCTCGACGAGAGTCCCAGTGAGGGGCTATATATTGGAGAGAGCCCAGGAGAGCGGGCTAGACTACAGAGGAGGCCCGGGGAAGCGGGAGTGTTGACAGACCAACGTCCAGTACATCAGCGAGGCTTGGGGCGTGGTATTAGGGGTGGTAGGAGCCACGCATAGCCCATAAGACTAGGGTGCCCCAAGGCACCCATGGGTGCAGGATAAGACCCATGAGGGGTCCAGGAGTTTATGTGCCCAAGAAGACGCAAGGCAGCCTCCCTATTATATTTACCAGCAAGATGTGGCGGGCGAGAATAGAGGGCGCCCTTGGGCTAAATTG
This sequence comes from Alligator mississippiensis, assembly GCF_030867095.1. Lineage (NCBI taxonomy): Eukaryota > Metazoa > Chordata > Crocodylia > Alligatoridae > Alligator > Alligator mississippiensis. The sequence goes on along the minus strand of NC_081826.1, from coordinate 121,812,600 downwards.
GCACGGAGAGAGGGCCTTAAGGAGATCACGGCCCTCCTGAAGGACCCCGCCATGACACTCCGATTCAGAAGATCACCACCTCGATCAAGACCAAGAGCCGACGTTATCAGTCCTTTAGGTAACCTGAGCCCAGAGGACGAAGAAAGACTTTGGCTGCCATCCTGGGTTTGGCTGGATAGCAGTCGAACGTGGTCCGTCCTATACGATGCATGTCAACTGAAAGTGCCGGATAAGACAGAACACCTGTCCAGATTTAAGTACCCTTTCCGCCCCAAGCCTTTACTGGCTCTGCAGAAACAGGGCACATAAAATCTTGCCCTAAAATTGGGTGGGGACATGCACTCTTGAACGTGTTATCCCTGGTTTCAAAATGCGTAGTGCAATATATCTGGAACAAGTAAAACATTTCAACCATCACATGAAAAGGGCAGTTAACCACTTAGCTACCAGAAACACAGGGTTCCATTGATTTGTAAAAACCTTCATACCATGGCTTAGAGTAAGAGAATTAAAACTAGCCATAATTAACATTTCAGTCACAATAGAAGCTATGGAAAATGCCACTGTGGATGCAATTCAGGCTCTGCAAGAAGAGATCTCCCAGATCTCACAAGTAACTATAAAAAACCGCATAGCCCTAAATTACCTATTAGTATCCCAGAGAAGAGTATGTGCACAACAACACCTGTTGTGTCTATGTCAATCAAAACATGCGAATAGAAACCGACATTCGCAAAATTCAAAATCAGTTAAGAGTCCTACATCAAGTGGCCTCAAAAAATTACCAACTGGGGTCTAGAAGAAATGTGGTCTTGGCTAACCTCCTGGCTCCCAGATTTCGAGGCGCTTGGCAAGAAAATCCTGTATGGAATATTGTTTGTCTTGATAGTTCTGACAATGTTTTGTGTCTTAGTGCAACTGATCCTCTGCTGCGTGAAAGCCAGCAGGAGAAGCTTTAGCAAAGCAAGAAAACATATGGCAGAGTCTAGAATAATGGTGTTACAAAAGTGTGAGGAGATTGAAAGAAAACTTTTGGGGATGGGAGTAGAAGCTTCTACTTTAGAAAAATAAAGAAGCAGAGAGCTGATGGAAGAAGTAGAACACTTGGGAGAGTGGGAGATGGTGGAGAACAAGTAAAAGAAGAAAGAGTGGAATGTCAGAGCTTCAGAAGACCTGAGATGGAGAGATGAATAGAAATCAGCATAAAGGGAGAAGCAGAGAATTGAAGGAGAAAGGGCTAAGGGACCAAAGCAACATGGGAAGAAGATAGAAGAAAACAATAGCTGGTAAAAATGCAGGTGTGGAAAGAGGGAAGATGGTGTGGAATCAGAAAAAAAATAAATGCCTTAAACTTTGATCATACGAGTTATAAGATGACATAACCGCTTTGTGGGGAATTGCTGGCTCTGTATAGTAGAACAGATAAGGGAAAGTGTTTGTTCTTTGTAACTCCTCTGCAACTGCTTCGCTCACCGCGGCCTTGAAGATAGCAGGGAAAAAAAAGTATGTACAACTCTGATTTCCAGGTGCAAGAAGGGAGTGTTCTCCCCCATTTTTTGCTTTGTGAACTAACCTCATCTTCCCCATGGTTCCCATCCTGATAACAGCAAAGAAGTAATGAGGTAGTGTTTGTACATGTTTTCCTAGCAAACTCCACTACATGATCACGTGAGTTGTAAGCGTCTATTAAAAAGTATATAAGCCTCCTGATTTTGCTCTTGGGGGGGAACCCCTCCCAAGTGCTTGGGAAATCCATGTCACTTTGGAGTCCCCCCTACAGCTGGAGTTTCATTTGAATAAAAGCTTCTGCTGACCTGACCCAAAAGTATGCTGCGTGTGTTTCCACGACAATGGGGAGAAAACAGAGAGACTATGGTGGTGATGAAGCACTCCTGGATTTTCACTGCATTTTAACCAGGGAACAGCTTTGTATGTTTTGAAAAAGTATTTTATCTAACCAAGGGCATAGAGTAGGTTGTTTAGGCTGGGGGAGATTGCTTGTTGCGTAGTTGCTGATTGCTGGCCTTGCTAGAAGGAAAAGCTGTATCAACAAAGTTCCGGAGCTGGAAGGGGGGTTACTTGGGGGGGAGCTGGAGGGGGGCTTTACTTGCTGGGCTTGCTATACATTTCATCACATCAGCAAGTTTAACCTGTTTCGTAGCTATATAAGGCAGACGCCCACTGGGGTGTGGGTGCTTGCTTTGCGAACGATTGCCAAGCACCACTTTCTGCGCAGAAATAAAGATTAAGTTGGATCCTTCACCCCGTGTGTTTATTGACACAAGCGCACCGGGCACGATCTCACTGATCTTTGGGGACAACAATTTCTGGCAACCCAGATGGGACACTAGCTGACTGCCTTGCCCGATCCACCTCTTCGGCTCCGGCAACAACTGTGGACGGCGCAAGGGCCAGGCGCCACCGACCTTATTCGTCGGAGGTCTGACCGTCTCCTGGTTGCCTGACGGAGTCGGGGAGGGGCACAACGGCGCAACGCTTGAAGGACCAACTTAATCAGGTGGGGCGAGGAAGGTTTCAACGGACTGGTGAGTACTTCTTTCCATATTTTGGGCAGGTTGGGAAAGAGACGGCTTTGAAAGTTCCGACCGTGTAGACGCCCTAGGCGAGTGAGATCGGGTGGCAGCCCCATGAACTCCCTTTAATCAGTTTGGTTCTGAGGCTGAGCGGCTGTCGCCTTCCGGTAGTTGGATAATGGGAAGTAACCAGTCTAAGATTCCACCCTGCAGTCCCTTAGGATGCATTTTGAAAAATTGGCCAAAGTTTGGAAGTGACCCTATGACAAAACAACAGATGATTTGGTATTGCAATACATGTTGGCCACAGTACCAACTTGCGGATGGTGCAGCCTGGCCAGAGAATGGGTCTTTGGATTATAACACAATCTTGCAGTTACAGTTGTTTTGTAGGCGCCAAGGGAAGTGGGATGAGATGCTTTATGTAGAGGCATATATGACTTTGTATAGGGATGAGGTTACACAAAAGTTGTGTGGGATATTTAGGGGAAGTGGGGTAATGGCTTTACGGGGGGTCACCACAGTATGTCCAAAGGAGCCGGAGGAGGAAGACGTGCAGTTGCTAATTGCTCCCATGGCTCCCCTGTCTCATCCTGTGAGCCATGCGTCATCACAGGGGACTTTCACTGCACCTGTAATGGCTTGTCAGGGACTCCCAGCTGGCTCGTCCAGTCCGTCGTCCCCCACCTCCCCTGCCAGCCTTGGGTTGCCGTCTCCAGGTCCGGCGGATGCGGGTGGTAGCAATCTGGTGGTAGAAGGGACTGTAGGAGATGGGGCGTTTAGCCCTGTGGCGAGTCGCTTACAATCAGGGGCCCAACCAGTAGTTCAGGCCCCTTTACGACAAGCGGTGGGTCCTGAGGGTGGACCAGTTTTTGTCCATGTGCCATTCAGCATGGCAGACTTGATAAATTGGAAACAGTCTGTGGGCCAATATCGCCAGAATCCGGAGGCAATGGCCCAGTTGTTCTCTACTATTTTCCTCACCCACCAACCAAACTGGATAGATATTCAGGCCTTACTAGCCGCTCTTCTGACTCCAGAAGAAAAGAGGTTTGTCTTAGAGAAAGCACGCACGATAGCACAGCAGCGTCACCCAGCCGGTGATGTAGATGAACTTTGCCCTAAGAAAAATCAAGACTGGGATCCCAACACCCGAGGGGGCCGGAAGGAGTTAGAGGTGTATCGGGAGTTTGTGCTGGCTGCTCTCCGGGAGGCTATCCCCAAGCAGAAAAATTTGTCTAAATTGTACGAAGTGCAGCAGGGTCCGAAAGAGGATCCATCCAGTTTTTATGGGAGGTTATGCGAGGCAGCCAGACAGTGGACGGATTTAGATCCGGAGCTGCCAGAAAATGCCAAGATGTTTAACACACTGTTTATAGGACAGCCAGCCCCAGATATTAGGAAAAAACTACAGAAGACTGAAGGAGCAGCTGGAATGAGCATCAGCCAAATGATTGAGATTGCTTATAAAGTATACTCCAACAGAGATCATGTTAAGGAGAAAAAGGAAGATAAGAGAATAAAGGCACAGGCGTCGTTACAAGCATCATTGTTGGCAGTGGCAATTGTAGATCAGAGGAGTCGGGGACGAGGCAGGGGAAGTAGAGGGCATAGAGGAGGCGTGGGCTATGCTCCGGGAGGCTACGGCCAGGGTCCCAGGCTGGGACCTAATCAGTGTGCTATTTGCAAGCAGGAAAGGCATTGGAAAAATGAGTGCCCCAAGAGGGAGAAGAAGAGACGAGAGGAGGAAGAAAGATTGTTGATGTTGGATGGTTCTGAGCAGGAGTGATGGGGACTGGGTGCTAACACTGAAGTAACCTCTGTCTCCCCCGACGAGCCCCTGGTTAAAATGCAAGTAGGGGGAGAACTTATTGACTTTCTAGTAGATAGTGGAGCCACGCATTCAGTTGTAAACAATTTTAAAGGACCCTTATCAAAAACCAAGATCTCCATAATTGGAGCCACCGGCCAGCGGACGTATCGTCCTTTTGTGCCACCCATGGAATGCAAATTGGGAGGCAAGAAAGTGTCTCATCAGGATCCTGTATATGCCTGAGTGCCCCATACCTTTGTTTGGGAGGGATTTGCTGTGCAAATTGCAGGCCCAATTGATCTTTTCGGAGGGGAAAATTACTATGAAGATACCAACTGAGGAAGCCTGGAAGGCTCAGGTGTGTCTCCTATTGCAGGAGGGGGAGGAAGGGAGAATTCCCCCAGAAGTAGAAGAAGCTGTAGTACCATGGGTATGGGCGGGAGAGAAGCCAGGAAGAGCCAAACTGGCCACCCCTGTAAGCATTTATTTAAAGCCAGGAATTACCCCGCCCAGGGTGCTACAATATCAATTGAAAATAGAAGGTTGGAAAGGCCTGGAACCATTGATAAAGAGATTCCTTAAATATGGTTTACTTCGGGAGTGTCAATCATCTTTCAATTCCCCCATTTTGCCTGTAAAAAAACCCCACGGTAATGAGTATCGTTTTGTGCAGGATCTCAGAGCTGTGAACAAGGTCACAGTGACCCTTCATCCGGTGGTGAAGGACCCTTATACTTTGCTGACTACTTTGTCTGCAGAGGAACAGAGGTTCACAGTCCTGGACCTGAAAGGTGCCTTCTTTTGCATCCCACTTGAAAGAGACAGCCAAGAGATTTTTGCATTCAAGTGGGAAGACCCGAGTACTAGGAGAAAAACCTAATTGTGCTGGACAGTTTTGCCTCAGGGTTTTAAGAACAGTCCCACTATTTTCAGCACTGCCTTAAGTACCGACCTTCAGAAGTGGGACAAAGGGACATCAGGAACCCTGTTACAGTATGTGGACGATTTGTTAATTGCACCAAAAACGAGGGAAGAGTGCCACCTGCTGACCGTAAGTTTACTAAACTTCCTGGGACAGGTTGGATACCGAGTATCTCGAAAGAAAGCCCAGATAACAGAAAAAAAGGTACGATATTTGGGATTTGACATCTCACAAGGCCAGAGGATGTTGGGCCCTGAAAGAAAAGAGGCCATCTGTCGGATGGCAGTCCCAAAGACCAAGAGACAGTTGCGAGGCTTTTTAGGTATGGCAGGATTCTGCCGGATCTGGATCCCCAATTTTGGACTAATAGCCAAGGCTCTTTATGAGGCCACTACTGGTAGTGAGGGAGATTTGCAATGGACGGCAGAATGCCGAAAGAGCTTTGACACTATCAAACAGGCCCTTATGACAGCGCTGGCCCTGGGCCTACCCGATCTGAGTAAACCATTTCAACTTTATGTACATGAACACCAAGGAGTAGCATCAGGAGTGCTGACCCAGTACTTAGGTAGCTGGAAAAGAGCAGTGGCCTACTTCTCCAAACAATTGGATCCCACTAGTTTGGGATGGCTGGCCTGCCTGCGAGCAGTGGCAGCTATCGTTATGCTGGTAAAGGAATCTAAGAAACTTACTTTAGGACAACCGATGACTGTGTATACCCCACATTCAGTGCTGACGGTGATGAATGCAAAGGGGGGAACCTGGCTTTCCCCTGGACGAATGGCTAAGTACCAGGTGACTGTCCTGGATCAAGGAGACATCCAGTTGCAAACCTCTAGTACCCTGAACCCAGCTACGTTGATGCCATTGGAACAGGACGAAGGATTACAGCATGATTGCATTGAAACTATTGAGAGTGTGTATGCTAGCCGGCTGGATCTTAAAGATGCCCCACTACCTAATGCAGACCTTGAATTCTACACAGATGGAAGCAGCTTCATGGACAATGGAACCCGAAAGGCGGGATACGCCGTGGTTACATCATGGGATACCATGGAAGCAAAGGCCTTGCCTCCAAATACCTCTGCACAGAGAGCTGAGCTTATTGCACTGACCCGAGCTCTCCATTTGGCAAAAGAAAAGATAGCCACTATATACACGGATTTGAAGTACGCCTTTGGAGTCTTACACGCCCACGGAGCTATATGGAAAGAGAGAGGACTCTTAACGACAAGTAAAAGCCCAGTAAAGCATGGAACAGAGATCCTGAAATTACTTGAAGCCATGATGGAACCACTAGAGGTAGCTGTGGTGCACTGTAAGGCCCATCAAAAGGGAGATGCTGACGTTATTAAAGGAAATCGACGAGCAGATGCTGCGGCGAAGAAGGCAGCTAGAGGACAAGTTCAAGAGACTCAAATGTTGGCATTAATGCCTCAGGTAGTGTTACCTGAGGAACCTCCCAAATATACTGAAAAAGAGAACCAACTCGTAGAGAAATTGGGAAGCAAAGAACAACAAGATGGATGGTGGGTTTTGCCTGAAGGACAAGTCCTGATGCCAAAACTGATTCTTAGCAAAGTGCTCCAAGAGTACCACCAGAGCACCCATATGGGAGCTGACGCCATGACCCAAGGTCTCCAAAGAATTGCAGTGGGACCTAAGATAAGAAAAACAGCAGAACAGATAGTGCGTAGATGCCCTGTCTGTTGTGCCAACAATCCTAAGATTTCCCCCAAACCTCCGCCAGGAGCAGGAAGGCAAGGACTATTAGCAGGAGAATGTTGGCAGATAGATTTCTCTGAAGTTCCCAGGAAGGGACACTACAAATACCTGTTAGTGCTCGTGGACACTGACTGGATGGACTGAGGCCTTCCCGTGCCAAACCAACCAAGCAAAAGAAGTGGTCCGGGTGATGCTAAAAGAAATGATTCCACGATTCGGAATCCCAGAGGGATTAGCCTCGGATCGAGGGCCACACTTTGTGTCAGAAGTGACCCAGGCAGTTTCCCGGGCTCTGAGGATACAATGGGACCTTCACACAGCATGGAGACCGCAGTCAAGTGGACAGGTGGAACGAATGAATCAGACTCTAAAAAGACAGCTGGCTAAACTTTGCCAGGAAACTCAGTTGAAATGGCCCAAAGCTCTGCCTCTTGCCTTGCTTAGAGTGCGCATAGCCCCAAGAGCTAAATTGGGAGTTAGTCCATTTGAATTAATGTATGGCAAGCCATATCCTAAGAATCCAGTGGTGACGCATGGGAGTCAAATGCATGTAAAAGGGGAAGGTTGGGTAAAAGATTATTTGTATTCTTTGTCTGCTGTATTGTTTTCTCTCCACAGGTATGTCCAGGAATGACTTCCACTCCCTCTAGATACACCAGTCCACAAGTTCCAGATCGGAGACGAAGTGCTGGTCCGGACGTGGAAAGACGAGCCGCTTCAGCCCAGGTGGAAGGGACTGTATCCTGTGATTCTCACCACTCACGCTGCAGTAAAAGTTCAGGGGGTAAAGCTGTGGATACACTACACCCGGGTGAAGGCCGCACCAGAAGTACCACCGGCAGGAGAAGTGGCTGAGAGTGTCGCACCAGAAGCCGACATAAACGGACACCGTTGGACAGCAGAGCCAGTAGAAGGACTTAAATTTCTGTTTAAACGTCAACCATGTGGAAAGTAGTTCTTTGCATAGGTGTAATGTTTCTAGAGTCTAAGGGGTTGGTGCATCAAAGGTTCAATAAGCATCAAAATGTGTGGGTTCATTTGGCAAAGGACGTATTAAATGTCACTCATTTTTGTTTGGCAGGTGGAATATCAGTTGATGATATTTTCACGTCATGCCTTATAGGGGTGCCCATTCCAATGGAAGCACTCCGGAATCAGACTTGGTTCGCATCTGGGGGAATAGGAGGTCCAATCAATTACACTAACAACTCCATGGGGGGAACCATTACCACAGAAAGAAACGCTAGTACCTTTGAAATAGATTTGTTGACAGTCACCTCCCCTGGTAACACCAGCTGTGCCAATTTTGTGAACTGTACCCAAGCTTGCAAAAGCCTAACCAAAGAAACGAAAATTTTCAATTGCTCAGACATGACTAATGTATCATGCAACTACGTTCATGTTATATTACCCCGGGGGTGGTTCCTCCTTTGTGGGAAGACTGCCTATTCATATATCCCAGCCAATGCCACAGGAGGCCCTTGTGCTCTAGGCCGGTTGACTGTCTGGCTACCAGGTATGCCTCTAGTAAGCGTCACCGGAGAGGTTCGAAGGTGCTAGATGAATCCTGTGATAGTGACATAAACCTCCTGAGTGAGGCCAAGGTAGTGTCCTTAGAAGTTTTCCTAGTAGGGGTGCCAGGCCTAGTAGTGGACGCTGAAAGGCAGCTTGGTAAGGTGGCCTGTGCCCTGGCAAAGGGCCTAAATACAACTTCACAGGCCCTAGCTGCCCTCAATATTGAAATGAAAGAACTAAGAGGAGCTACTCTGCAAAATAGAGCAGCCATAGATTACCTGTTGCTGAGGCATAACCACGGATGTGAAGAGTTCGAGGGAATGTGTTGTTTTAATTTGACAAATAACTCCGAGTTGATAGAGTCAAAAGTGCAGAAGTTAAAAAAGGTTCTGTCCCACATTAAGCAAGGGGAAGGGTTTGACTTCTCATGGCTTACTTCTTGGCTTCCTAACTTTTCATGGCTTAAGCAAATTTTCCTATTAATTGTGGCAAGTATGTGTATTTTCTTGATAATCTGTTGTGGGATACAGTGTGCGCCAATGTGTTGTGAGGTACTCAAGAAATCAATTTCTTCCCCCGTTCACCGCGTGATGTTTGTAAAATCATCAGTTACAAACCCGATCCAAAATAATCGGGAGGAAGCGAAGAGATTTCTGGAGATGAGAAAGATAGTCGAGGACTATGGGCTTTTTCAATAAAGGCCATAGCCTCGAAGGGGAGATTTGATGAAGCACCCCTGGACTTTCACTGCATTTTAACCAGGGAACAGCTTTGTATGTTTTGAAAAAGTATTTTATCTAACCAAGGGCATAGAGTAGGTTGTTTAGGCTGGGGGAGATTGCTTGTTGCGTAGTTGCTGATTGCTGGCCTCGCTAGAAGGAAAAGCTGTATCAACAAAGTTCCGGAGCTGGAAGGGGGGTTACTTGGGGGGGAGCTGGAGGGGGGCGTTACTTGCTGGGCTTGCTATACATTTCATCACATCAGCAAGTTTAACCTGTTACGTAGCTATATAAGGCAGACGCCCACTGGGGTGTGGGTGCTTGCTTTGCGAACGATTGCCAAGCACCACTTTCTGCGCAGAAATAAAGATTAAGTTGGATCCTTCACCCCTGTGTGTTTATTGACACAAGTGCACTGGGCACGAACTCACTGTCCTTTGGGGACAACAGTGGGGACCCATTGCTCTGGGTGGAGGTAGTCCTAATCGATAAACAGGCACAAGGGAATACATATGTGGCCAGATATGCCTCTATGGAAAACATATTGTGCCCGCCTCTGCTCGATTAGGTGCTCTCGTGCGGCCTTAGCCCGTACTGTTGATTGCACCTGTGCTGGACTTGCGGGTGGACCCCAAAGACTACCCCAGCTGACGTCAGGGGCTCCCCTTGACTCGCCTGCCACGACTTTGAATGTTAACTCAGTGGAGGGGTTCCCCTTTGAGACAGCCTCCAGAGTTGTCGAGCCTCCCGGAGGGCACTCACGGGACTCCGACCTTCCCTACACCCCGGCCACTCGCCACCTTGGGTTGCCGGTCTTCAGGCCCCTTAGGCATTCTTGGCTCTACCCGACCTCTTTCCATGGCCTGCCAGCTATGTGCCAGTGTCTTTGGGCCATGTCTTGATGCACGGACTTCGAAGTCCTCCGACCTGGCTCCACCGATCCGAATTCCTAACGCCTTATCCCTGGGACTTAACGTGCACTTCCCACCACCGTGATAACTGAAGCACTAAGGCTGCTGGGCCAGGAGGCCACGAAGGGTACCCTGGCCTATGGTCCCTGAGGATCCCCCTGTGCCCAGCTACTCAGCCCTGGTGGCTCGCCCTACTCAGGTATTGAGTCCCAGTCTTTTATCCTAGGGCTGTAGTGGGCCCCGTCCGCCACTTGTTCTGTCCCTCCTTGGGGTCTTCAGCCGTCCTCCGGCGACGCCTGATGGGGTCCCCGTTGGCCATGCCCCATTACCTCCTCTCTGAGGCTTTACTGCAGTCTTGTTCTTTGATCTCAGCGCCGGTTTGCCCGACACTGCTTTCCCTGCATCTGTAACCGGCTCCTCCGCTGGTGCCGCTGCCGATTCTGCTGCAGGTGCTGCTGCTGGAACCTCTGCCGGCGTCGCTGCCGGCCTCTCTCCCAGCTTCTCTGTGAGCCCAGCTGCAGGTGTTGCCACCTGCTCCTCCGCCGGCATCACTGCCTGCTCCTCCGCAGGCATCGCTCCCAGCTTTACTGCTGCCTCTGTTGCCGGCGTCACTGCCGACACTGTCGGCTCTGTTGTTGGCCTCACTGCTGGCTTTCCTGCCGGCTCTGCTGTCAGAGTCGCTGCAGACTCTGTCAGCTCCGCTGTCAGAGCCTCTCCTGGCTCCGCCCCCGACTTTCCACGCTGCCTGACGCAGCAGCTGAGCCCCTCTGGGTGAGGGCTCCCTCCCTGAGCCTCCACTCGTCTGCCGCCCCACCATATCCTCAGGGCAGCTTTTAATTTATGCCGGGCAGTGTCCTTCGCCCACACTGCCTGGCCCCAGCTGAATATAAGAGCGGCTGACCAACCGTGATGGTGGTTTTGCCGTGCGCGTCTCCTCCTGCTCTTCGGGCTCTTCAGAAGGTAAGCGAGGCTTTCCTTTGGCCTGGGGCCCTCCTGCAACCACGCTGCCAGGCCCCAGCTGAATATAAGCGAGGCTGACCAGCCGTGATAGTGGTTTTGCCGCGCACGTCTCCTCCTGCTCTTCAGGCTCTGCAGAAGGTAAGCAAGGCTTTCCTTTGGCTGCGGCCCTCCTGCAACCCCAGCTCCCCTGGGACACATATTATCTGAGACACTGAATGTAAAGCTGTAGCAACTGACAAGCGTGCTGACAAGTCCAAAACAAAGAATGTGGCAATTCACATTTTGGGAGAGAAAGGGCTATGAGGAGTTCTGGGACTTGTACAGGGAAATAGAAGATATTGAAGTGCTGAGGGGGATTAAGTCCCTAGCTGTGAAGCAAACTTCGGAGAGAGTCATAATAGTAAAGACATATTTAGAGGTGCTACATAAGGCGGACATAATAAGATGGGTGGGACAGAGAGTACAAAGAGTAGAGACAGTGGAGAGGGTCTTAGATAAGTACAGAATATGGATGGGGGCCTCAAGAGTAATGAATTCATCAGAGGAGGGGTGAGGCACCTGCCATTAGTCATCCAGCTAGGGCCCCACAGCGGGTATGTAACGTATTATGGACGGCCAAAAATATGGAGCCAGTGTGAGGAAGTGGGGCATATAGCAGCATATTGTGCATTAACCCACTGCTACAGTTGTAATGGGACAGGCCAAAGGGCCAGAGGCTGTCAGGAGAAAATAAAACGTACAGTATGTTAACAAGGAAGGGCACCTAAAGATGCCCGACCACCTATGCCAGCAAGGCAAGAAGCATGGAAGAAGCAAATAAGGAGGAAAAAGAACTCTTGGAGGGTGAAGACAGAATGGAAATGGAAAACCACGCAGTGGAAGAAACACCACAAGAGATGGAGATGGGGATGGGACCATACGCTGACATCATAACAGAAGCAGCTGGGCAAGAAGTGATAGAGGAGGTGGTGGAGCAAGACACAGATAACTCGGAGATGGAGATAAGGGAAAATGGAGAGGCTGAGGAAACACAGAGAATGGAAGAAGGAAAGGGACAGGAAGAGGATGGTGGGAAACTGAAAGGGAAAAGGAAGAAGCAGTTAGAATCAAAGAGGCGGAAAATGATCAAATGTGCAGAGGAAGACGATATAAGGGAGAGAAAGGAGATGAGAAAGCAGCAGAGAGAGAGAGAATGTGGAGAGACAAAGAAGACAAGAATGAGAGAGAGAAGACAACAGAGGAAGAAGATCCGGCTCTGAATAGGAAGGTGAAAACCAGGCCAAGGATAATAAAATGCCTGAAAGGAAAAGTACACAACATAATGACAGTGAGCAGTAGCACGGAAGACCTCTGAGAAAGATTGCGGCGGAGGTTATAGCAATATCCTTAAATATATGAAGTATTTCAACAATGAAAAATGGGAAAAAGTAGAGCCCATTTTACAAGGATTAGAAGCAGACAGGAAAGAGGAATAATAGTGGAGAATGATTACAAACATTTAAAAAAGAGATGGACAGAGGGCCCATCATGGTGGTCAGGAACAGAAAGCAGTACAGCAGCAGGAGTGGCATTCCTGATAAAGAACTTAAGAATACTGAGAAAACAGTTCTAGGAGAGAGTGTGCGAGCATTTACTGAGACTGGTAATATCGGGAGAAGAAGAGATAGAAATCTTTAATGTTTACGTGCCCACAGAAAGTGCCCAACAGACAGAACTATTCCAGCAATTAGAATTTTACATGGCGGATCAGGAGGAAACAAATGATTGTCGATGACTTCAATTTTGTGATAGAAGAAGGAGACAGGGAGGGAAGTAGCACCAGCGAAGCAATAAATACATCAGCACGAATCCTGAGGGAAATGATTAAAAATGCAGGATTGGTAGATGTATGGGCGAACTCCAGAACAGCACCAAGATTTGATGCTGGAGGAAGGACATCCTCAAGAATAGACATAGTCCTATTATCAGAAGGACTGGAGGTTTTCAGATCCTCTGGGATTGGTGGAGAATGATTAAGAAGTGAACAGGAGAGTTTTTCTGCAGAGCAGGACAGAAGGCAGTTTAAAGAAACAGATGAGAACTGAGAACCCTACAGAAGGAACTAGAGAAGTTGCTAAAACAAACAGCACAAGGGGAAAACCACAGAGAATAGATTGCCGAAAACAAAAGATGAATCACCAGGTGGTTTAGGGAAACAGCGAAAGAAAAGATCTTCTTAACTTGAGCTCCATGGACAGAAGAAGGAGAAACATGGAGTAAAATCTTTCCAATCGAACTCAAAGCAGTGAAAAAGGAACTGCAGACAGTGAAGGGAGCATAGGGGGCACAGGGGGCTCCCCACCACGCTTGGCAACGGACCCAGAAGTGGACCAGAAGCACTTCCAGTCTACTTCCGGGTCAACCGGGGAGCATGCGGGGTTCCCCTGCCTTAGCGACTGGTGCCTCCTGGGTTTGGGTGGGGGACCTGGGGTCCCCCCTCTGCCAATCACCAAGCTAGAGGGGTGCAGGAGGCCCCCTTTCGGTCCACTTCCAGGTTCATCGCTGAGCATGTGAAGGGCCCTCCCCACACTCCTGTGGGATTCTCCTTCCACCAGAGCATCACAGTGTTTACAAACCATGCTGGTACCTTGAGGTATGTGGAAAAAACATTTAAAGCTGTGTCTATGTCCAAATTGCTGATTATCCAAATCAGCACCGAATCTTCAGTTTTGGATTGGGTTGAATCGAATCAGGGACAGGGATCTGAATCAGCAAATCGAATCACTGTCCCTGATTCAGGCTGAATCCGAATTCGAATCGAATAGGGCCCGCTTTGCACACCCCTAGTTCCTAGCTGTGGAGCAAATTCGGGAGAGAGTCATAATAGTAAAGATGTGTTTAGAGGTGATACACAAGGCAGACATAATAAGATGGATAGAACAGAGAGTACAAAGAGTAGAGACAGTGGAGAGAGTCTTAGATAAGTACAGGATATGGATGGGGGCCTGGAGAATGAGGGCAACCCTCAAGAGCAATGAATTCAGCAGAGGAGGGGTGAGGCACCTGCCATTAGTCATCCAGGTAGGGCCCCAACAGTGTGGTTGCTGATTTCACACGTGCCAGATCAACACTCGGGATCCCAAAATTGCGCTGTTAGACAGGAAGGCATGATACAAAATTATACACACACACACATACTACACAAACACCACTATGAGTTCACACACACACACAAACACGCACTTTTGTGGCTGTGTGTAAACACTAGGGGATGTTTGGGGTAACTTGGTGCTTGGGGTTATTTAAGGTCAAGTGGCCCCAGGTTTACTTGGGGTCACTTAGGGTTAATGTGCCCCGGGGTTACTTGGGGTCACCTGGTGCCAAGGTGGAAGTGAGGGGAAAAGCCCAGTGGCAAGGAGGAGACAGCTGGGAAATGGAGGGGCAGAAAGTTGGGAGATCAGGAGGGAGATAAGTGGTGGCAAGGAAGAGACAGCTGGGAAACAGAGAGGCAGAAAACTGGGAGACTGGGGCTGAAAGGAGTGGCAGAAAACTGGGAGATCAGGGCTGGAAATGAGGCAGAAGGAACTGAGGGAGAAAGCTGGGAAATCAAGGAGGAGGGTTGGAGGTCAATAAGACAAAAACCCAACTCAGGGTTTCAAAATAACAGTTTTATTCATCAGGCAGCACACTATACAGCCCCACAAAATTATTGGTTTACACACACACACACACACACACACACACACACACACACACACACACAATGGTAGCAGGAGAGGAAAGGTTTGGTGGAGGGATTGGAGTCAAGGTGTGTGGGGAGAGAGTCCAGGTCCTTTGCTTGGGGAAGGAAGGTGGGTGATAGCTACCTGTCCTGGGCAGTGAGTTGATCCTCGATGGCCAGTCAGGTCTTCTCCAGCAAGGTGTTGTCCAGAGGGGGTCACTGGCAGGGCCTCTGGGTGGATAGGTGGCGTGGCATAGTTCAGGTCCAGATGGAGAGGGCGTTCCAAAAAGATCACACTCTGCCACTCTTTTTATAGGGGCGGGCTACCTGTGTCTCCTATGGGAAGGACATGTCCAGGCAAGGACAGTCCTGTTCAGATGCATGCATGCAGATCCAGGTGTCCTCATTGTTTAGTGGGGTTGCTGCTTTCTGTAGGGTCTTTTTCTTCCAAATGCTGGGTTCCTCTAGGTTCCTTATCTTTCAAATGCTGGGTTTTGTCTCTGTTCCTGTGTGAGGTCTGTGGTTCCTGGATGAGTCATTGCAAGGCATTGGTCAGGTTGTTGAGTTGATGGTCCGGTCGTTGAGTTGATCATTCAGTAGAGGCCTGCTACAATTGTATCTCAAGCACCCTTATTCATTGCCATTCATTCAGGAACCAATTTACATGAGACTGGTTAGACATGAGTCACAGTTACAACATAGGTTATACCCAGGCAGGACACACAAGATGGAGGCTTGACATACAAAATAGAAACTTGACATTACTTGACATTTCTTTACAGACATAGGCCTAAATCATATAAATTCAATATAAAACAGTAAAAATTGATACAAACGTAATAGGAACATAATGTAATACAATATAAAACGGTAAAAATCAATACAAACATAATAGAATACTATTTACAATATAAAAAGGGGCTTGTTACTATAAGGGAGTATAAGAACTTAGCTTACCTAGTACTACTTGTAATCACTTATAAGGAATAGAGAGGGCAGAGAGAAGGTCAGAAATGGTTGGAGAAGGGGAGGGAATGCATTTTAAGTTAAAAAAAAAGAAAAGGGTTTGGCTACAGGGTGATATCTTTCATTAGACCAACTGCTTGGTTGAATAAAAGATATAATTTCTTCCATAAATTTTGTTTCCTTTTTTCCCCTAGACCAATATGACTACAACCTGGATTCCTGATTTGTTTTTGGTGTGGTCCATTCTTTGCCCCAGCCTACTCATCTTTTGCATTTAGTGCCCGAGTAGCTGTATTGAATGATGTTTGTTTGCTTTGTAAATTAAACCCTTTTTGTTTAATGGCATAGTCCTTCAGGCTATTTAGTCAGTTTTGTAGCTGCTCTCTTCCCTCAAATAGCACTAATTGCACGTGTAGGTGTGTCCTGTGTGGTGCTGGCACCAGCAAGTATCCTACCTCTCAGACTCATCAGCCTGGAGCTTCACATATACTCCCAAATCCATATCAGGCATCCTACATGCAAGCCCCAAGCCTGGAGACCTTAGAGTTCAGATGCCCCCAGTCTTGTTTGTCCCCTAGCCAAAAGGCCATAGGAGAAAGCTAGAGGGAAAGCATAGGAGTGATCCCCCATTCCCATAAATTGTGTAACCAAGATCCTCCTGTTGGCAGGCTATAGTAGATTCTTGCGGTGCAATGGATAGGTCTCCACCCTCAACTACACCAAGTCATTCAAAGTTGGGAAGAATGGGAACCCCCTGCCAGGTACATAAAACCACCTGGGCCGAAACCATTATCATGGCATCTCCCCCACACTCTTCCAGCAGATCCTTTTTCCCCACTCTAGTGTTCTGCCAGTTTGTTTATTGTTTCTTCACATAGCTGCTTTCACATCATGCTGTCACCAGAGGATGAGAGGCTGTTGTCTTAGTTTCTCATTATATCTTGGCACTTTTACAGCAAGAGAAATCAGAAACATCCCTGATGGTTTCCCTTGTAGGGGAAAGGCAATAGCAGTGTTGCTTCTTTTTCTGCCTGTGGATGCATCTGCACAAGACGTCAACTGAGCAGTCGCCTAATACTGCGCAGTAGCATGCTGGGCAAAACCTGTGTTAATACACTACTGCGCAGTAGTATGAGGCTACTGATCAGTTAGTGTCTGTAAAATCTTGTGTGCCAGTGCTACTGTGGAGTAGCAGCAGTTACTGTGCATTAATTTAGTATTTGGTTATGCAAGTACTAAACTTAATGCCCAGTTACTATGGCTTATTAATGAATATGTAGATGCGCCCTGTGTCAACTTCCTGCTTGTCAGCTGCAACATGCCACTTTGTGTCTCCCAGTAGTAACCTGTCTGTGGCCCACACCCTTCTTAATGTTCACTCCTGTCAAACAGGTGTACTGTATGGCCCTTCTACCTACTCTGTGGGTGCGTCTTGCTACTAGTGTTTCTGTACACTTTCAAGGCTCCCGATCTTGGCCCTTTAACAAATCATTCCCTGGATTTTTTCAGTCTCCCTTAAAGGAGGCTTCTAGAGTGCACACACACAACACAAGCAACTCTACCATTAAACAAAAAAAGGTTAATTTATAAAACAGACAAATATCTTTCAATACTGATGTTCTATACACCACACTGTACATCAGACTTACGATGCAATTGGTTCCTAAAAACCATGTCTTATGTTGAAACATAGTAAGTTGAATCCAATTTTCCCATAGGAACAGTGTTATAAATGGGGGAATGATTCCTTTATGATGCTTGATACAGCTGTGTCCAGCTGGTAAGTCTGTTGTGGTGGAAAAGATGGGGGAGCTGTGTGCTGCTCATCTGGCAGCCCACCCAGCAGTTCCTGCTGCTGCTCCCACCACTTGTCCAGGAGGGCATGGGGGGGAAAGGGGGTGCCCCCAGATCTGCATGGGGCATGGCGGGTGGGGCCAGGGCTGCGCCAGGCTGCACTCTGGGCTGGTGGCGGCAGCACTGGGAGCGGGGGCTATGCCCTCCCACCACTTGCCCAGACAGGGTTGGGCGGGCATGGGACAGAGCCGTTGTGCTGCCTCCAGACAAGCGGCACACAGCTGAGGGAGGAACCCCACGGTCCCCAGACAAGCTGCGGCTTCGTCCTGTGCCTGCCTTGCCCTGGCTGGGAGAGAGGCGGGAGGGCATAGGGGGAGGCATGTGCCCCTGGATCAGGGCAGGGCAGGCAGTGGAGCGGGGTCTATGGGAGTGGGGCACTGCAGCCACCTGAAAATTTGCTGTAGCCCCTGCTGTCGACCTGGAGCGCAGCCTGGTGCAGCTCCAGCCCCGCCTGCCCCACCTCATGCAGATCCAGGGGCACACATCCCCACATGCCCTCCCAGAGAAGCAGCGACAACAGTGTTGGAAACAGCCAGATGAGCTGCCAGATAAGCAGCATGCAGCGGCAGGAGCTGTCGCCCCTCCTTCCCTGCGCCCCTCCCCCCCTCAACAAGCCGCAGCTCAGTCCCATGCACTTGCCCCAGCGCTTGCCCCAGCCCCATCTCAGGGGCCTTGATCTGTCCCCCCACACCCCTTCCCTTTCCCCTCCCCTTCCACCACAAAAGACTTACCAGCTGGACGCAGCTGTACCAACCACTGTAAAGTCAAAACCCATGTCGGAACATTGAAACAGGGTGTCACTTTATAAACATTGTAAGTGATGTTCATTGTAACTTGAAAAGTCGTAAGTCGAGGACTGCCTGCAATTGCAAACCATGCTCATTAAAAACGGCTATCAGTGCTGTGGTATTAGCAGCATCAACACCTACATGGTCCCAACCCTCTCAAGGTTTCTGAGAGTCAAAAACCTTAAACCTTCAAAAATAACAGGTACTAATCAAACTTTCTAATAACAAAGCACCACTAGTGCTGTTTTTAAGGAGCATTGTTTAGAGCTGCTATTGTTGGAAGCCATGGAAATAAGGGAAAAGAGCAGCTACAAAACTGACTAGACCCCCATCACTTTCAAGGCTCCCAATCTTGGCCCTTTAACAAATCATTCCCTGGATTTTTTCAGTCTCCCTTAAAGGAGGCTTCTAGAGCACACACACACAACACAAGCAACTCTACCATTAAACAAAAAAAGGTTAATTTATAAAACAGACAAATATCTTTCAATACTGATGTTCATACATTAAACGCAAAAGATGAGTAGGTCAACAGCAAAGAATAAACCACACCAAAAAAGACCCCTTAAGCCCCAGCTAATTTATCACCACAAACAGAACTAATAAAACTTAAGAAAGCTGAGCAAAAAAAAAAATAAAGCTTCCCCTGTGTGCAGAAATGAAAATAAAACCTAAACAAAAACAGGGCTAACCACTCAGCCTGCAGACTCTCCTAGCTTCCGGAAAGAAGCTGATCAGTTATCAAGAATAGATACTTGTTTCACGCAAGCAGTACAACCCACTTGTTTCATACTCAGAAGAGAGCACTATGACTCCTCATTGTGGCTACCAAAACCAATCACTCTTGGACCCACCTCTCCAGTCACCAACTATAGAAATGACCCCTAAGAGTTTTAATGTTAGCCCTGACGGTCCCAGCCTAGCCCTGACACATGTGCATCCAGGGCACCATGATCTGGTTCCACCCTGCCAAGCACTGGCCCCCACCAGGCACCTGCAACCCCCAACATTGCCACAGCCCTGCCTGGCTGCCATTTCACTATGTGCCCGCATCTGCCACCACCAAAAACCACTGGTGCAGCTTTCCTAGACATCCTGCTCCCTAATTAGCATACAGCCATCCTGCCAGCCAAGCAGCACCTCACCTGCACTTCTTGGAGCCTCGCCCAGGCCACTTAGTGGCTCCCAGGCACCACCCAACCCTGACATGGGTACCAGGGAAAAAACCCCTAGGCTGAAGGAAAAAGAGTCAGGAAAGGAAGGGGCCTACATAGGCTTGGGAGGAACCCTTCCCCAGCCAGAGGATAAGGATCAGGAGAACTGGAAAAAAGCCACTTTGAGGAAGAGCTCAATCCTGACTCTGTGCTCCCTGCCTACCCTGGATGGGAGCCCCCCTAATCCTGAAGGAGTTTAGCAAGTTAAGAAAAACCCTAAGCCTGGGCACAAAGGCGCTAGCATCAGTTGGCTAAACAGCAAGGTTGTGCTGTACAGGCACCTTGCCAAACACCAGGGGAGCCTGTCTCTCTGTTTTGACCAGTTTGCATCCTGCATCAGGAGTGCCTTGTGGAAGGCCAGGAACCCCCTCCTTTACAGACAAACGGACGTAGAAGTAGTGAGTTGCGTGAAGATGGCACTGAGCGAACTCCAGACCTACTACCAGAAATCGGTAGCAGAGGACGGAGAAGACACAGCAAATGCCACCTGGCACCATTTTCACATAGCCTACTACCTCTATATCTGTTTGCCTGAACAACAGGAGGTTCTTGTGTTTCCCCACTGCAAGGTTCAATGTCACTTTACAAAAGTCAGAGACTTTGTTATATATATCTAAACCAAGCCCGTTACAGAAAAAAAAAAACTACACCTGCACACCCGCGCTCCTGGGCAGCCGTACAAAGGCCTGCTGGTCACCCATACCCGTTACAGTGTCCACAAACCACGCACAAAACACAAAAAATACACTCTGTCCTTTCTGGTCTCTCTGACCAGCCCTCCCTTCACACCCACCTGTGCCCCACTTCCAGGGTCAGGTACTCAGCTTAACTGGTCTCTTTGTCATTGTCACTCCAGCTTGCGCTGGAGAACCCACTGCTGCTGCTGTTGTCACTGTCGCTGTCCTCCATCCCGTTCATCTGGTCCTCTTCTTTGCTGCTGTCACTCTGTTCTTTCCTCAGCAGGGGTTATATGGTCCTGTGCCAGGTGGTGCTCGCTGTGTATTCTCCATCCTTTACTACCAATTTCTGGTAGTAGGTCCAGAATTCATTCAGTGGCATCTTCACGCAACCCACTACCTGGAAGTGTAGTCCAGTTGCCGGTTAGCTAGCAGGATGGCTGTATGCTAATTAGGGAGCAGGGTTGTTTGGGAAAGCTGTGCCAGTGGCATTTGGTGGTGGTGGCTGTGGGCATGTGGTGGAATGGCAGCTGGGCAGGGCTGTGGCAGCACTGGGGGTGGGGGTGCCTGGTGGGGGCCAGTGCTTGGTGAGATGGTGTTGGGTCCTTGTATCTTTGGTGCATGTCCAGCTGGGCTGGGCTGGGTTTGGTCAGGTATAGCACTAAGATGGTACTTCTAGGGATCATTTCTATAGTTGATAACTAGAGAAGTGTGCCTGAAAGTGATTGGACTTGCTAGCCACAATGAGGAGTCATAGTGTTCTTTCCTGAGCATGAAGTGAGTTGGTAGTGCTGTCTGCATGCAGTTGCTACCTTTCTCTTGATGATTGCTCCACTTCCATTGAGGAGCTGGAGGGAAAGGACACATACTGAGTGGTTAGTTCTGTTATCAAATGTTTAAGAACAGATTGTGTTTTCAGTTTTCTTTGTAAGAGGACCTTTATATGTTTTTCTCTTTTCAGTTTATTTACAGTTTGTGCATTTACTAACTTAGTAGCTAGAGCTTTTTGGGAGGTACTTCCCATTTTTCATTCCCCTAAAACTATACTGCCCCAGGGAAATTTGCATAAGGAAAACAGAGTCTATAATCTTTTGTGGTATTGTCCAAGTGCTAAAGGGGTATAGATAAAAGTATTTATACTCCTCAAGATGATGATGAGGTCACAACACTAAACAGAGAAGTGGTGCTGTTTGGGCATCCATCTTAGCAGAAGCAAACCCCAATGACCCACTTTGACCAATTCATCTTCTGTTTCAGGAGCATCCTCCGGAAGACCTAGGACCTGTTCATGTATAAACCTCTCAGTGGAGGCCTGTGTCAAAATGTGACTAAATGAGTCCTGTAGCAGGGCACCAGTGGTGCCTGCCACTTTAAGGGCTAGAGCAAACATTCAGCAGGTGTTTGATTACAGCAGCCATTTTAGAACTCTGCCTGCCTACATAAACAGAGCAGTTTGAATGGGGGGCTAGTTAGGAAACAGAAATGTTGCCTGGCTGAGCTACTGTGTGGGAACATCTTGCAGGTAGGAGCAGGAGGCTCTCATTCTGGGCTTGACCTAAAACTGCACTCTGCTGGGCGTGGGTGGTCTGGTGGGGCTCCCTGTGGCATGGGAGCCCCCAGGAAATGCCAGGCCATTTATCACCCCGGTGAAAGACGGGCGGGGTGCCTTAACCCGAGCCCTCACCTTTGGGTGGGTCATATGATCCATCTCATCTAGGGAAGGCCAGGTAAGCTTCTTGAAGCGCCTGAGCCTGCTGGGGTGAATGACCCCGTGGGGCCAGGCATGCTTTGTGAAGCACCTGAGCCAGGAATGGGGGACCCCAATCCCTGAGTGCAGGCAGGCGGCTTAGACCTAACTGAGGGACCTGACTGGTCATTGCTGGGGCCAGGACCCAGACAGGGGTCAAAAGGGCCAGGGGCCCACTGCAAGAGATGCTCATATACAGCAAAGAAACTTGGGGTCCCAACTGGCCTGAGATGGGGCCAGGGCTTAAATGGAAGCCGAAGGTCCTAGAGAAGGCCCACAGCTGATGTACGAAGGGGACAGTTGAGTTGGCTGCCTGAGATGCCATCTGGGAGGCTTGGGCTGCAGTGTAGGGGTGGAACAGAGCCGCGGATCGCCCCCAATATTGGGATGTATAATGGGCAGCCTCCTGCTTAATTATTACATCAATATTATTACATCAAGGCATGGCAGATGAGAGAGGCAGGTGGCTGACCCATAGACAGGGGGCAGGATGGTGCTTGCACTGGGCATGAAAGCTTTCCCCTGTCATACCTCCACAGTCAGCAGGACTTGAGGGAGGGGCAGAGGAGAGTTATTGTACTTCTCTTGATGGTGACAGGGGTCAAGACCCTCCCTAGGGATGTGGTGTTGTTCAGCCATCTGGCCATGTAACGGGCCCCAGCAACGTGCTTCAACCAGTTCATCTCCTACTTTATGAGCACCTTGTGGAACACCAGGAACCTGCTCACGTACAGATATGTGAGCGTCCCATATGAAGACTGCATGAGAATGGCAATGAGTGAACTGAGGGTGTACTACAAGAAGATGAAAGAAAACAATAGGGAGATGACAACAGAGGATACATGGAAAAGAAAAGACTGGTACAGACTGTTCATTGGTGGGACCACCAGAGACAGCAACAACAATGATGACAACTACAAGTGAAAGTACTGGGGAAACAGGCTGGGGATTTGGGAGGTGGGGGGAAGGGAGGTGGGAGAGGGCACTGAGGTGGTCTTCTGCATGATTGTGATGGGTAAATTGTGATCTTCTGAGGTCCCTTCCAGCCCTAATGTCTATGAAATCTATGAAATCTAAAGAAGATGATGATGAGTGTGTAGTTGTGGCCATGTAAAGGGGATGATGATGTTTTAATTGTAGATGTGTGTCATGGAACGTCAAGTGAACTGGGTTGGTCACAAGGCAGAACTGGAAGGATATAGGGATATATATATACCCCTATATCTTTCTCTTCCTCTATCTATATTTAGAAAGAGGAAGAGAGAGGACCCAGGACTTCAGTTCTTTGTTTTTTAAGAGCCAGAGGGGAACTGGGAGCATGTAGTGATTGTGAAGATGTTTAACTTGGCAATGAAGGAAAGAGACATAATGAGCTGGCTCATCAGGTCCTGCAAAAATGTGGGTGAGAGCAAAAAGGTATGGGACCCTGATGGGATCTGAACTGGGGCTTGGTGGGCTTGTGCCCTGGTATGGGGGTACCCAGAAAACCCTGAGGGAGAGAGACATCTCCCATCAGCACTAGCCCTAGGGACAAGCAGGGTATTTGTGTTTTACCATGGCCAGCCAAATTTGGGCAGGAAATGAGGTAAGGAGGGGCATTTAGCTGTGGTCTGTCCCTGCACCATATGGTCAGTATGTAGGAAGAAGGACCGCATGGCAAAACATTTTAAGGAGAAAAAGCACTGCAACCTCTGTGAGGAAGAAAACCATGTGTTCCACTCTTCCTTCCAGTCCTTTGCAAATAGAGCAAGGCAGCAAAGGAAGGGGGAAAACAAAGAGCCAAAGGAAAGGGAACAAGAGGCACCTGCAGGAGTGGCTGCAGAGCCTGAGAAGCAGGTGGAAGAATCAGAAGGTCATGTGTGGGAATGGGTTAACTCAGAAATCACCGAATTGACCAGCTAGCCTCTACCAAAAACAAACACCCATCTCATACACAGGGGAGTGGGGCCACCTCACTCTAGTTCACCCACCCCTACCACCTTGTTTGAGTGAATGAAATAGTAATTATTTAATGACACAAACACATGGGTAAAGGTGTATTAAACCCAACAAAGTGTGTTAATAAACAATGAACCATGATAATCAATAACAACTATATACAACAATAATACACCAGCAAAAACAATAACCCCAGGTAGCCTGAACAGATGGTGCTAGAGAGGACTGATGGGCTCACACAAGAAGGCAGCAACAGTGGTAGTTGCATACAGCACCACTAACACCAATCCAAAGCAGAGATCTTGGTCCCCCGGACCTTCACTGTACACAACCAATGCTCACACTTGCAATGTACACAGGTACAATGTTCGAACCTACTCACACTGCAATCAAACCCTGGCTGCTCCTCCAGCCACTCACAATTTGAACAAACAATCCTACTCTTGCCACCGTCAACCCCATTCGAACACTGGACTCTTGACATCAGGACTTGAGAGTGATAGTTGATGGAACCGAATCAACTTGGTGCACTGTAACCAGTGGCATCCCTAGGGCTCTGTTCTTGGACCTATACTCTTCAATGTGTTTATAAATGATCTGGACTCAGGTGTTATAAGCAGACTGCCTAAGTTTGCTAATGACACCAAACTATGGGGAAGTACAGTCACCCTAGAGGATAGGCTGGCAATGCAGGCCAACCTCAACAGGCTTATGGGGTGGGTGGCTCAAAACCTGGTGGCATTCAATGCCTAGAAATGCAAGGTGCTCCCCTTGGGAGAAAGAACCCACACCACACTTATAGGCTTGGCAGTGCTACGCTAGCTAGCACTGCATTTGAAAGAGACTTGGGGGCCATGATTGACCACAAGATGAACATGAGCCATCAATGCGACACCGCAGCCGGCAAAGCAAACAAAACTCTGGCCTGCATCTTCCGATGCATCTCAAACAAGACCCGAGAAGTCATCCTCCCACTTTACTCGGCCTTGGTGAGACCACAGCTGGAATACTGTGTCTAGTTCTGGGCTCCACAATTCAGAAAGGCTGTGGAGAAGCTCAAGAGAGTCCAGAGGAGAGCCACACAAATGATTAGAGGACAAGAGAGCAGGCTAATGAGGAGAGGCTGAGAGACATGGGACTCTTCAGGCTAGAAAAGCATATGCTCGGGGTGACTTGGTGGCAGCTTGTAAGTATACAAGGGGTATGCACCAAGACCTGGGAGAACGTCTGTGGAACCCCATGGGAAGACTAGGTCCAATGGTCACAAACTCTTGGAAGACCGTTTTAGGCTGGACATAAGGAAGAACTGAATGAGGGAGCCAAAGAGTAGAGGGGAAAGAAACCAAGCCCTGGCCAAGTACCTCTGCCCCATCCCTTCCTTGGTTCTCTCTTGACTACAAAGCCCTGACCACCCAGAAGAGATTTTTGCCAGTCAGGAAGAGTAGATGGACAAGTTCCTAGAAGAATCACATGTGGAAGGCTTTGTGAAAACAACAAATGTGAGAATGGATGAGGATGGAGCACAGGAGAAGGATGAGCCAGAGGAAAGCCTATAAAGTAAGAAGCTAAATCAGACAGATCAAAACAATCAAAATCTAAATTCAAAATATTAATAACTTCTGTGAATCTGTGAATTATAGCTTCTCTAAATGTATGGTTTGTACTAAATAAGGACAGATGGAATATGACAAGCGTATCTAGCTGAGATAAAGGCAGATAATATCTGTATACAAGAATGTGCAATACCAGCAGCAAAAAAATTACATAGAATCTGAGAGATGGTAGAAGTGGGGGCCATCTAGCTGATCTGGCTCAAACATTAACAGAGCAACAGGTGTATCAGTGCTAATTAAGATATCTATGCACAAATATCTATGCACTAGTAGATTGAGAGGAGAGGTACAGATTCCTGGAAAAACTGGAAATCAGCATGACTGGCAGAACACTTTGTATACTAGTATGTCATTTCAACTGCATACACCAAACATAGGACAGAAAGGTTGAGGAGCAAGCAGGAACCATGGTCAAGTCATCAAAGGTTCTAAACAGAATAATAATCACACAACTATTTGCAGGAGAAGAGAGTCAGTAGAGAAGAAATAAAAGAAATATGGTGTCTCCAGGATGAGAAAGGAGAAGAACACACGTCAGAAGAAGCCAGACTGCAAATGTGAAAGATTTCTACCAGGAACTGTACAGAGATAAAGGCAGAGCTAGAGGCCAGACAGAACTGTGTGGAAGGACTGCAAAAGAAGCTAATAGAAGACCAACAACAACCAGGAGAAGACTGGAAGGCGCAGGAAGTCTGGGATACCCTAAAAAGTAATAAAAATGGGAAAACACCAGGAAAAGATGGACTGCCAAAATAATTCTATGTAACTTTCTGGGACCAATTGGGACCAGACTTGATTGAAGTCTACAGTGAGAGAAGGAGAGACAAAAGACTCTTGAAAAACATGAAATAAGAATAGTAGTCTTGATTATCAAGGAAGGGGTCACAACCGAGATAAAGAACTGGAGATCAATAACTTTGTTAAACTTCAACTACAAGCTCCTAGCCAAAGTGATAGTGAACAGACTAAATTAAACGAATGGGCAAATGCTAGGAGAAAATCATGTACAGTCCCTGGGAGCAGGATTCATGAGGCTATGATACAACTGTAACAGACTGCCAATGTGGGCTCACCAGATTGGCTTGAGATACTTCCCCTGCCTTGTGGAAAAGGAGAAGCCAATCAAAAGAAGGGGTTTTCAGTCCCCTCATTCGCATGGAAGGGGGATGGCCAGGGTTGGGGCCTGCCACCCTGAGCCCTGGTTGACCGGTTTGCAAGCCAGGGAGAGACTGCCAGAGGGGATAAAAGCAGCAGTCAAACTGGCATGGGGGCTGCTGACAGTGACTCCGGGGAATGACGCAGGAGGCCTAAGAAGAGCTGGGGTGAGCTGACCTAGCAGAGGGAGTGGAGAGACCCCTCTGAAGAGCCTCAAAGGCCCTGGGAAAAGAAGGCAGCGGCAGTTGGCCACGCCTCCAGCCCTGCAGAAGGGAGCCATGGCTAGGGCTTGGGGCAGAGAGCTGGTGCCCCAAGGCCGTATCACAGTGTGCTGGATGTGCAGGGTGTCCCGGAGGCAAAGGGGTGGCAGTTGACCCCCCACTCCATTGCAGAGAAGCAGCAGCAGCCAGGAGTGCAGGTGGCATCCTTCTCCGGGAGCTGGGCCGATGAGTTGAGGAAACCCCTTCCCTTCCCTGGGGAAGCAGGATAGCAGCAGGCAAGGCATTGGGAGCCTGAGGAGCAGCAGAGCGCCCGGACGACGGTCCCCAGGAGCTCAGGGTGTAGGCCAGCGCTCGGAGTGGGATTGGTGAGGTGTGTGGAGTGCCTGTCCAGTCAGCTGGAGCAGGGGTTTAGAGGAGCGACCCCTGGGAGCTGCCTGTGCTGCTGACCCTCTGCCACTGACTGCCCCAGAGGGGACTCCATCCTGTCCCTTATTCTCCAGCTGATTGTCATTGGATGGAGTCCCTGAACTTTGTGCTTGGGTCATGTCGATTGCTGCAAGAGCCTACTCTGTTGGTCATTGCTTGCCTTTTTGGTTACCACAAAGGGTCACCCTTCAGCCTCTTTGGGGGCTTAAGGTTTGATACAATTTGATTGCTGCAGAACAGAAGAGCTTAACTTGTGGCAGTCTGTCGCTTATTGGGAAGCCTGTTGGAGCTGCTGGGAGTAACCACCTTGCTTCCTTGTGGTAGCATCTCAGCAGTGGCTGAAAGCTGCCAGTTAACCTACCTGTGGTTCTTGAGTCAAGGGCTGACTAATGCATTCTGGTTTGTTTTGTGATTCTGGTTATACCATTTAAATTCACTTATAAATAACCTTTCCTATTATTCTTGTTTTGTAAAAAAAGTGTAAATAGTTAAATCAGACCACGGGCTGCTCTGTGGGGAGCAGGGGCCAGCTGGAAAGTAAATTGGGGCCCTGCCCCACTCTCACCACACCATCCCTGATATTGGGCAGGGGTGGCAACTATTGGGCTGCTCCTTGTCCCAAGCTCTCAGTTACACAACTAAGAGATGCCATGCAATACTGCAAGGAAAGAAACCTAAACCTGGCAAAATTAAACTCAGACATGGAGAAGGCACTTCGATAGGATTGACCAGGAATTCCTTTGGCAAACACTGGGAAACCTGGAGATCCCTACAGGATTCCTCAAATGCCTGAAGATGCTGTATGCAGGTGCAAAAAGTCAAGCCTTGAACAGACACTTGACAGACCCAGTAAGGGTGCTTGTGCATGTCATGCCATTAACATGTACATGTGACAAAAATGTCACTTTGTGTGGCTTAAGGGCATCACAGTGTACACATACAAGACTTTTGGGGGTTTTAAATTACTTTTTATCGTTGCAAACTAAACTACATCTGGATATAGTTTAGTTTGCAACTTTGCAAATTGCAATGATGCAGCTGTCAGCTTGCACCCTGGCCAAGGGAAAGATGGCCTAGCTCTGCAGGAAAAAAGGATCAGGCCCCTCGCCGCTTCTCCCTTCAGCAGGCACCTGCTGAAGGCAGAAGCGGTGAGGGGCCTGATTTTTTTTTCTGGCAGAGCCTGCCCACCTTTTCTGCTACTTGGGGGTAGTTTGCTGGTGGGCTCAGTGGCCCCTGAGCTGTGGAGGGTGCCAGTCCTTCCCTCCACAGTGGTGGTACCCCCCAGGGCCAGCCAGGTGAACTGCTAGTGAGCCAGGTGCTGCTCCAGCTTGGGGTCAGAGAAAAGTTGGATTGGGCCAGGTTGTGGCATATGTAATGTACCTTTAAGGGGCCAGCAGTGGGATGACCCAGTTTCTCCCCCTGATGCCTTGTGACTGTGGTTTTGTTGGTGGTGGGTTGTTGTTCTCCCTGCAAGCTATGAATGCTGAGCTGCTGAATCCGGTTCCTAATAAAGATAAAGCAGTTTACCACCCCACTGGTCCCTGCTCAATAGTGACTCAAGGACAGGACCCCAAAGGTATGGAGGTCTGAGTAAGTACCCCAGCCCTGGAACCCAGGGACATAGAGTAAACATTATGCAGGTGTTGTCTCCAAGCTGGGGCAGCATCTGGCCTGCAAGCTGAACCATGCAGGCATCCCCAGGGGGCACTGCTATTGCAGAGGGAAGGACTGGGGCCCTCTGCAACTCAGGGGCCACTCAGTCCACCAGCAGCTTGCTCCCCGGCTGCAGGAGAAGCAGGCAGGCTCCACTGAAAAAAAGAATCGGGCCCTTTGCCACTTCTCTCTTCAGCGGGTGCCTGCAGAAGGAGAAGTGGCAAGAGGCCTGTGAAGAGCCACTCTAATTAAACCATCAGTGTGTCTCGTGTATCAGCATCCCTGCACTTAAGAATGACAGCTGGGGCACTTCGATGAGCTTTAGATCAAACACCTGTGCCTCCCTTTTTAAGCACGGGGACACTGATACACAAGATGCTGGAGGCTGCTGGAGTGTAGTAATTGCTATGCTCCAGCAGACTCAGTTAATCGAGTCTGCTCCGACACGCTGGAATTCCAGCACGTTGGAGTAGCCTCCCTGCTCATGTATAGGTGCCCATAGTGCTTAAAGCTTGGCCCGTGTGGGATGAAAATGTACCTAAGGAAGGATCAGGAAGAGAGAGGAGAGGATGAAGTGAACAAAGTCCAGATGAAAGAAAAATGGGTCCCAATGTTTGTGGATAGCACCTAAGGAAAGAAAGAAGCAAGAAGAAAAAAAGTTGTGTGGGAAACTGGATTGTATAAATGAAGTGATTGGGGAAAGGTTCATGTACCAATAGGATGAAAAAGGCAGAATACATAAAAGAAATGAGAGTGAGTTGAAGAAGAATTAGTGTTTCCAGGAACAGGATACATACTTAACTGTGTTTTTAACAGGTGAAGGGGAGGGAAAAGGAAGAAAAAACTAAATGGAATTTAGATATTTTTATAAATAAAAAACAACCCCCCCCACAGTTTGTACTATGTATAATTAGGTGCCAAAGTGCTGATCAAAAGTGTGTTTATGGAGTACCTGTGCTAAAACTTGTAGCAGTTTCAAGAAAAGGTAATATGCATCAACTCTGGATGAACTAAGTGTATGGGTACTATATGCAACTTGTTACAGCTGTATTTAATTTCAAGGTCATTGTTTTCAAATTTGCTCCTCACTTCTATGTGTTCAAAGAGAGTAGGGTCTGACAGTAAGGAGAGGGGAAAGGGGCTGCCAGGAGAAAAAGTTGGAGTGGAAGCAGAGAGCAAAGGGGCTTCCTGATGCCCCAGATTTATTTTCCCTGTCCCAGTGGGAAAAGGACAGATTCAAGGCAAACCTCCAATAATTAGATTCTATACCTGAAAAATTATAACAAATATATAAATGTTCCATATATAGAATCTAATTATGTGGGGATTGTCATATAATCAGGATCATCTTCTATTTGAATAAATATGGTACTGTATGATGTGTTCCTATTTAGTAGGAATTATAGAAACACTAAAATTAGCCTTTGTCATACCGACTGAAGTAGCTAAAAGCTAGTTTAACAGAAAAGGGACTCTTCTACACAAGACATTTACTGCACAGTTAACTAATTAACTGCACAGTAAATGTCTCATTGTCTACATGTAGACTCTACATGTGCATCCCATTAGGATGCACAAAACTAATAAACTCAGCAGCAGGGTAGGACTTGTAAATACACATGTAGATAAACACGCAATAGTGTACGTGTAGATGCAGAGCCAGCTGGCTGGGGCACAAGAGTGTTTCAGCGCAGGAGCTGCCTGCCAGCTAACCCCAAACTGAACCTCAAACCTTTGTGCCCCAGCCACCCCCAGCACAGCACATTGAGTCTGGCTGCAATAGCCCCAGGCTACCCCCCTCCACCCTCCCCTCCCCGACCCCTGCCAGTAGGAGCTTCTGTAACCCCACTTAATGTTCTGTGGTCTGGGAGCACGTGTAAACTGCACACCCAGGAGCTCCGTCAGAGCAATAAACTGTGGAGCAATAAGCTCTGCAGTTTATTGCTGCCCCCTAATGGCATGTGTGATGGACCCACAGAAAAGCTGTTTTCTTGACTATTTTCCTTGTTTGTTCCAGAAGAGGGCAGCAGAGGGCCAGTATTGTTCTGTTCTTTCTTTTGAAATACTTGTTTAACTTGCTCATTCTGTAAACTTAAATACAAAACACATGACAGTGGCTGTGATCCAATTGAAGCTGACATAAGGGAATTCACAGAAAAGGAGGTACCTCTTACTTTAGCTCTCTCATTTCTGCCTTTGTTTTTCATTGAGCTCAGAGCAGTGATTTGTTTTTTTGCCTCATCTGTTAGGTTTGACATATGAAAGGTCTTGTAAGGGATAAGTGCTGAGGACTGAGCTGAAAGCCTATGCCCTTACCCCTGTTTGTTGGGACATGTAATTTGTGCTTATTTAGAAAAATAGATCAATCTTTGTGTTAAAGGCTATCCAGCTGGCTGCCTGTGGGCATCATGTGGTCCACAAGGGATTAATGCGTGGTCCTCCCCAGGTTTCTGCCAGCTACTGTTCCCTCTATTGCTCTGACTGCTGTTGCAGCTGGGGTCTCTAGGCTCCCCCTCCTTCAGCTATTGCTTCCTGTTTCTGCCCCAGGGGTTAGGGTGGTGCAGCTGGAGGGCCTGTGACTTGCACTAGTGCACACGCAGCATGCATTCCCCAGCTGCTTAGAAGTTGGACAGCTCTGTGTTAAATCACAATTGTCTTGCTGGTGCTACAGAATTTGGGATGGCAGGGTAAATGCATATGTATTTAAAAAAACAAACAAACCAATACCAAAACATTCTGGCGTAGTATTAAAAAGGCTGTATCAAGTTTGGCAGACCTAAAGTTTTGCCATCTTTCACATGTGTATTTTCCCAGTTAAAGTGAACATTAAGTATTTTTATTAGGGCTGTGCAAACTTCCCAGTACCTGAGTCTGCCCAGTGCAGCCTTCACCGAATGCCAGGAAGAACCCAGCACTGGCTCTGGCCCCAGATGGCAGCAGCAGCCTGATGTCATCCTGCACCCAGATCCAGGGGCCTGCGTCCCCCAGGAAGAATCCAGCACAGCCCCACAGCCCTCCTGGGGGGTGTGGGCCCCCAGATCTGCACACGGGATGATAGCAGGGTGCCACTGCCGGCAAGTGATACGAGTTTTGCTTTGAACAGTTTGAGGTGTAGCTTCCCAGAAACCTCTGCACCTGTCTCCTTGAAACATGGCAGGCTTCGTGCCCTCAGAAGGAACTACCATCCCTGCAATTTTCATATGAATCAGGCAAGAAATGGCAATGTTATAGGCATTTTCACGATTCCCCATTTAACCTATGGGTGAAACGTCAAAACGGGTTGAAACAGCATCAAAATAGTGAAACACTTTCAACAAAACAAAATGGAACAGTGCTTCGAAACAATGATATGAAACACTGTCCATTTGAAATGTTGAAATGGAGGTCGAAACAAAACAGTACTGTTTTGCACAGCCCTCATTTTTATGCTGAAACCTAATGTTTCCATAATCTTTCCTCCCAGTAAGAAAATGAAACAGAGAAGGCTGACAGCACAAAGAGGAATGGTTTCCCCCCATTATATCTCAGAGAACTTTAAGGGGTAGTTTAGGATTATTTCTCCAGTCTGTGCACGTAAGGGCACTTGTACATGTGATGGGGGTTTAGTCTTCTATGCCTGCTAAATTGAAAAGGTAGGTTTTTAATTGAAACACAGTGTTTCAAATTACAGGTTTTAATTTTTGGTCACATTATGGTGAGGTTGCCTGATCCTTTTTTTTTTTCAGTGGAGCCTTCCCATGGCTGGCAGGGCAAGCTGCCAGTGGGCTGAGCAGCCCTGAGCTATAGTAGGCCCTGGTCCCTCCCTCCACACTAACAGCACCCCTGGAATAGAGTTGGATAGTGCCAGGTGCCTCCATACTGGGGCAGCACCTGGCCTACTAGCAGCCTACCCAGGTGGCCCCAGGGGACACTGCTGCTGTGCAGAGAAGGACTGGGCGGCTCTCCTGCACCTTGGGCTGCTCAGCCTGCCAGCAGCTCACCCTGGCTGCAGACAGACTGTGCCAAAAAAGAAAAAGAAAAAAAGGATTGGGTCCCTCACCACTTCTGCCTTCAGCAGACACCTTCAGAAGCAGCAAGGGGCCCAATCCTTTTTTTCTACGGAGCCTGCTCACCTCTCCCACAACTAGTGGACAGTCTGACTAATAGCTAAAATGCATCATTGCAAACCAGGATCCTGTAGTTCAGGATGTAGATGTCAAATCGGGCATCAAGTACCTGGGATGGGTGTTCAAAATGCAGTGCTTTTAGTACAGTAGGTATATTTTTCTTATAGTCGGTATTACAGAGTCCCTTTAAAACACAATACAACTTATATTGATAATGCAGAAATTGTGTTAGTCCTGGGATTTAGGTCAAGCATCATAGACTCATAGAAAGAAGGACCGGAAGGGCCCTGTAAAATCATCAAGTCCAGTCCCTTGCCATGGGCAGGAGGTAATTGGGCTCAAATGAGCTCAACCAGGTATTTGTCCAGCCTCCTTTTACAGACCGCCAGAGATGGTGACTGCACCACCTCTGCTGGAAGTGTGTTCCAGTTTCTAGTTACCTGTATGGAAAATAAGTTTGATTGCCCTTAAGGAATACTTGAGGGCATCTGTATTAGTATGGGGAAAAAAAAAAGAACATTTTATTTTAAATGCACAGGAACTCTTATTTTAAGGTGTCTGAAATATACCCAAGTGTCCTGCCAAGTGTTCACAAGTTCTTTATTTACATCTCAAGGATGACTGTATCCTTGCTGTAATTTCAGGAAGTCTAAGTATTTCACTCCTTGTGCCTAAACTGATAAAGTATCCCTCTTACAGCATATTTTGAGAGAGAGAGAGGGACACAGATCAGTATCTGTGGGTCAGTTTATACCACAAACACTGAAAGATTGGACCACAAGGCTATCAGTGTCCTCACGTGTCTTCTTAGAGCCATTTATACCTACTGGAACCATGCAGATATGTCTAAATGATTTTTTTTAGCTACAATTCAAATTGCTAGTAAACCGAAAGTGTCTATGCAAATAGAAGTTCTGTTTTTCTATAAGGCACATGATCGACTAATGGAGCTGGGTTTTCCACTAAATCATTGTGCAATAGTTTTCTTTTAAATGTGTAAGAATAATACTTTAACTGGGCTTTCAGTAAGAAGCAATGACAATAAATCTTTTCCTATTCAGTGAATGAATACTCATCATAACTTTGTGTTACTGTACTTGCATGCCTGGTGGATTCTGAAATCACATGTCCTCTGTGACTTTGTGAGCTCTGTGTTTATTTTGTAGCTCTAAAAAAATCCTTTCTTTCGTGCAATTATTACAATTCTAGATCTGTGAGAATCTGTTATTTGTAAGAAGGCTTTCCAGTTGAAAGACTGCAAATATTTAGAAGAAGAAAAAAAAATAGTGTAAAAAATCTCATTCAGAATGGCACTGCTTGCCTTTCCTACATGGCTTTCACATTGAAGTCCAGTGTTTAAATCCTGTTCTTTCTTCTCAAGCTTTTGATTTTGCTGAAATCATTCTTTTATTCAAGGATCTTCTATGTGCAGAAAGGTTTTTAACAACTCGCTCTTCTAAGCACTTTAGCTCCCCTTATGCAAATGATGGGCTTACATTTTGTAGCTAGGGTAAACTTTATTTCTCCAGTGCACGTTTTAAACTGTATACAAGCTTAAGGGTTCAGTCCATGTTGCCATCTTTTCGTTTTGCATATTGAAGCAGCAAAATATCATCAAAAAAATGAATTTTAAACTAAGAGTTGAGTGAACTGCAATTCTTTTATTAACTGAAGGCTCAAGCATAAATGAAGCCCGTTGTTTTTTATAGTGATTTTCAGAATTTAGAGAGGTTACTATTGCAGATTTTTTAAAGATAAAAAAGGAAGTGCTTAAAGGCAAATTTGTGCTAAAATTTTTTTTATTCTTATATTTTCCACACAGAGAGGTTAGGGAAAAATAATCAGTGGATGCATCTACACATGCGCTTTTCTGTGGAGCTAATTAGCTCCGCAATAAAGTGTCACCCTCTACATCTGTACCCAGATTAGAGTGGAGTAAACTAATTAACTCCACTGCAGGATAGTACTGTCTGGGACAAGTACTGTCCTACAGCAGAGTAGTTATGTGCAGCAAAACATGCTAGCCCTGCACTGAAGCACTCTTGTATGCCTGCCAGCTCCTCCGCAACATGCTGAGCTGGGATGGAGCAACCCAAGGCTGGCAGGCTGACCCACTGTGCTCCTTGCCAGCTGGGGCTACTCCACCCCAGTTCAACATGCTGCAGTCCCAGGCACACATGAAGATGTGGCACCCAAGAATAATAAACTGTGGTGCAAACTGTGCCAGAGTTTATTGCTACGTGTTAATTGTATGTGTAGATGCACTCTGTGAGCATGTCTACATGTGAATTTATGTATGCCTATACTTAATGCACTTTAGCCTATGGCACATTAAGGTAATTTAGGTATGCATATACATGTGCACACCTTAAGGCATCTTAACGCACCTTGCTGGGTGAATGCATTTGCAGCCTGCCCTGGACAGGCGGTCCCCGGAAGCCCATGGCAGCATACTCAGATGGTGCAGCCCAGCAGTGGCCGAGGAGGTGGGAGCCTCCATTCCCTCTGGATGTGATTAGCCCAGCCCTGACCCTGGCCCTGGCCTCTGCCCTGGCCCTGGCTCTAACTCCTTCCCCACGTTCCTGCCTCCCCAGCGTAAGATGACAGCGGGCTAGAGCCAAGCCCACAAGGCCCCACGCTGCCACTGGGCACCACCAAAAAGAAAACTAGGCAGGTGCTATTCTGCAATGCGCAGACACTGGATCTGGAGCACCGGTTCCAGCAGCAGCGGTACCTGTTAGTGTGGCAATGGATTTAGGACTGAGTCATCAGCGCAGGCAAGAGGTGCAAGGGCTCCTGTCAAAGCCCAAGGGAAAGGCCCCCCATGACCTCCTGAAGGGGAAGGGAGCAGCACAGCATGGGCAGGGCCTTTGCTAGTGCCTCCCCCTTCCTCTCCCTCAGGATGGTTTGCTGGCTGGGCAATGCAGCCCTGTAGGGGCAGGATACCTTGCTGCCCACCTAGGATTCAGATGCCCTTAGAGGCTTGCACTGGGGCTTCTGGCTGGGACTGCATCTGCTCCCAGCACCTAGCATGGCTTTCTCTGCTCCACTCACCTCCATCCTAGACAAGTACCTGGCCTCCCTGCCAGACACTGCCCATGGGAAAGGCAGCATGACCTCCTGGGGGCTCTGCTTGGCTCAACCCAGGCATCTTGGGTACAATGCAGGTGGGGGCTCGGCCTTGGATCAGGCAGGCCCCCACTTGTGTTGCATCCAGCCTTCCTGGGCTGAGCCGAGCAGACCCCCCAGGAGCTCATGCTGCCTTTCCCATGGGTAGTGTCTGGCAGGGAGACCAAGTGCTTGCCCAGGATGGAGGTGGTTGGAGCAGGGAAAGCTGTGCTGAGCACTGGAGGCAGATGCAGTCCCAACCTGCTTGCTGTCCTGGATGGAAGCCCTAGTATGGGCTTCTAAGGGTGCCTGAATCCCATGTGGGCAGTGAGGCATTCTGCCATAGCAGGGCTGCATTGCTTAGCCAGCAAACTCACCTTGAGGGAGAGGTACAGGGGAGCTGCTAACAAAGGCCTTATCCATGCTGCACTGCCCCCTTTCCCTGCAGGGAGTTGCAGGGTGGCTTTTCCCTCATGCTTTGACAGGAGTCCTTGCACCTCCTGCCCCCACTGATGACTTAGTCCCAAGTCCATCGGCACACCGACAGGTACAGCTGCTGCCAGAGTCACCACTCCAGGTCCAGCATCTGCACCTTGCAGAGCAACACCCACCGCATCTTCTTGGTGGCACATGGAGGCAGCATGGGGCCCCACAGACTTAGCTCCAGCCTGCTCAGTTGACATAGAAAACACTAAAGTGCCATAAGGTGCCTACACATGGTGTCTTAACTAATTGTGCCTAAATTTGATAACTGATTTATGCAGGTATCAAATTTAGGCATGTGTGGCAGGGCACGTTTGGTGCCTGCCACTTTAAGGGCTCAAGCAGGCAGCAGAACAACTTGCAGGTGACAGCAGAGCCAATCAGGGGATCACATGACAACCAGGAGGCCACCTGATTAGGGGAGGGCTTGGCTGCTTGTGTATAAGACCAGGTCCAGGGAGCAGGGCCAGCAATTGCAACTGGGGAACTAAAGGGTGAACATCTCCCAGCTGGAGTACTGCTGCTCCTAGAACACCTGGAAGTCAAGGGTAGGAACTATGGGAATGGAGGAGGTTCCTGGTCCTTGGGCATGACCTGAAACTACACCCTACTGGGGTTGGGTGGTGTGGTGGGGCTGCCTGTGGTGGGGCAGTCTCCAGGAAATGCCACACATGTGCTTCCCCAGTGAAAGGCGAGGACGGTGCTCTGTATAGCCTCAGCCCCCATGACCTGGTGGGTTACCCCATAGTGGGGGCAGGCTAGGGGTCCAGGCATCTCATCAGATACCTGAGGCCCAAGGGGTGTATGCCCCAGGATCCTCAGTGAGGGGACAGAATAATAGCCCCAGTGAGGGCATGGAGTAAGAGCCAGAGGCTGCATAGAGTAGGGTCCACATGGGGCCTGAAGGACTGCACATAGGCCGACTGGAGTACAGGCCCAGTAAGGGGCAGAGCGAGTAAGCCCAGTGTGAGCAGGGTTCCAGAGAATAACTATGTGGCCCACAAGCTCAGAGAATGGGGACAGTGTTTGGAGAGGCCCAAGAAGGCAGACCCAAGTGGGAGAGAAGAATAGCTGCTTGAAAACCTAGCCAGAGATCCTTGACTGGCCCATGTTGGGGCCAGGACCATGATGGTCAAAAGGCAAGGATTCCCACTGCAAAGGACAGCCAAAAGCTAAAGGCCTGGAGTCCTGACTAGCCTAGAGGCAAGGCCAGGGCCTGAGAGGCCAGCGGTCCCAGAGGGGGCCACTGCCAAGAGGGAAAGGAGTCTAGGGAGTTTTGCAGCCTGGGATGATGGTGGAGGTTAGGCTGCCTGAGTAGGAGGGATCCAGGTTGGGTTCCAAACGTCAGACGGGAATATAGTGGGGCTGGAGTCATACAGTGATGCCATCTGCGAGGTATGGGACATGGTGTAGGGACAGTATGGAGCCATGTATTATACCCTTGGCATCAGGCATTAAATGGGCAACCTCCTGCCTAGAAACAACTTGTTTAATTGCAACAAAGGCATGGCAGGAAAGTCAGGTGGGTGGACTGCCCTAGATTAGGTTGGGGGTCCAACAGTTGGACCGGCCTTGAGACGGCCCCCTGTCACAGCACAACCTAAAATCACCATTTTTAAGGTGCATTAAGGGTGCGCATGTGTAGACCCACCCTTAATGTGTCTTAAAAATGGCTAATGTGCCTTAAATTGGCATGTGTAAACACATTCAGTGTGTACAATACAGGTATGTATATATTTTG
Source organism: Alligator mississippiensis (assembly GCF_030867095.1). Classification (NCBI taxonomy): domain Eukaryota; kingdom Metazoa; phylum Chordata; order Crocodylia; family Alligatoridae; genus Alligator; species Alligator mississippiensis. Next base: position 121,774,111 of record NC_081826.1, on the reverse strand, counting down.
TGCACATATTTGGTTTAGTATTTACATTTTCTTAGAAGTTAATAATATACAGTCATATATCACCATGGAAATATTTCAGTCCTTATGAAACTGAACTATTGGGGCCAGATTTTGAACCCATTCTAGTTTATTGCAAAATTCCCATTGCTTTCTGTACGCCTGGAATTTGAACCAAACTTTTCATTGCTTATATTTTTCTAAAAATGTATAGGTGCATGTGTTATATACAGTGGAAGCTTGATCCCGCCATCTTTGCACACCCAAAGCTTCCATTAATGTTCTTGGAGGGGGAAGGTGTCTCAGGGCACTAAGGTGTGCCTGCTCCTTTAAGGGTAGAAAGTGCCTAGAGAGAGGGCCCTAGGAGCCAGGCAGAACCCCCACAGGTGCAGGTTGCTATGGTAGTAGGCTAATGAAGGAATAAGCCTGCACCTGCACCCAGTCAGCTGACTGGAAGAAGACAGGACCCTGGGCACATATAAGCCCCAGGGCTGGGACTGGAGACAGTTAGTGCTCTTGCAGAAGCTCTACCCAGAGATGTTTGTTTGTGTAGTCTGCTACTGGTAAGACTGATGGGCTCTAGCAGCTCCTAAAGTATCTGGAGCTGGAGGCACACATTGTTGAGGGAGAAGCTTGCCTCCTTACAGGGGCAGAGTGTGACCTGCAATGTTGTTGCTGTTGTTGTGTTATAGCCCAGGGGATTGTATTTATGTTGCTCGTTGAGACTGGGCTGAGGCTGTTGGGGAGGAGGAGGCCTCATAGGGGGCACACTACTGTGTAGAGCCCCAGCACCAGTGAGGGCGCACAGACAGGGCTGCAGAGCCCAGTGCCAGTGAGGGTGCACAGCCCAGGGCCCGGTGATGACAGGAGGCTGAGTTATTAAGGCCTCAGAGGGACAACGTTTGAATACCATCTGTGAGGCATGGGGCATTGTAAAGGGGCGGTGTTGGAGCCATGCATCTAGCCAATAAGGCTTGGGGGGTACTGTAAGGCACCTCCTGAGTATGGGACCCAGTAAGGGGTCCAACAATCCACAAGGTTTGGAGGAGTCTGTCAGGACTGTGACTGAGCAGCAACTCGAGGGCAGCCTCCCGATTCATCATTTATACCAGCAAGATGTGGCAGGCAAAATTAGTAGGCGCCCAAAAGGTGGAGCCAGTATGGTCACAGTGTCCAAGGGACATCACGGCCGTCCCTGGGGGCCATACTGTGACAGGATGAAGAAGTTCTAGATGCTCAAGAAATACAAAATCACTCAGTTCTGGGATAGTGTGAACATGGAACACTGATGGGTCTGGAAGAAATACCTAGCTCATAAATTTAGATAAGGAGCAATGATATTTCTTCTGTCATGCTGAGCAAATGTTTAAACTTTTATATTTCATAGTAAAATTAAATCTTCTTCTTTATAGATTAAAAGATACATGACTTTAATGTTCTTTTTTTCCATTTAAATAATTGTAACATAGAAGACTGAAGAAATAATAGGTCAGGCAGGAGGGAAGGTGAAACCTATGCCTGTCATTCAGACCAACAGTTACTAGAGGACCAGACTACAGTAGTTCTCTTCATTTTGCTGCTTCTGTGGTCCATTTGAATAATGTCATGTTATGTGCGTTAGCTGACAATAAATTACCTCAGCCCAGGAGATAATGGAAATCAGAGTCATTATATGTTTTCATATTCTAAAGATAATAAAATACTAACAGAAATATTTGACTACAGTGAGAACTGATAAAATCTTTGCTCTCTCATCCTTTCCCCATTGATATAAATCTTTACCATTAATCTGACAGCTTTAAATTCCAGAAATACAAGTAATTAAATGGCTAAAATAACACAGTTTGGATGCTATATCAGAGAAGTGTCACCCTTCTGCATTGTTTATCCAGGAAGAATAGATCATTATTTTTCAGCTGTGACAAGGCTCATTTCCTCTCTGACAGGAAGTGTTCCTCAGAACTGGCTCTATGGAGGCACATGGGAATACATGCTGACATAAAACATTTCATTGCCAGAACTGTGAGTGTATCTACATGAGACACTTTAATGTGCATTGGCCTAATTTAATGCACATTACGGGTGTGTATCTAAAGGTGCACACCCCTAATGTGCATTAAAATGGTGAATTTAGGTGCGATTAAAGTGAATTAATTCACATATAGACACATTAACGTGCATTAATGCTGTGTCTGTGGACTTATTTGGGACTAACTCGTGATCCATCCGGCAGGGCCTTTCATTTGGCCAGGGGTGCTGCCTGATGGTTTCTGACCAGACTTGTGTGCTGCCCATACTACACGGAGCTTGTCTGCTGCATGCTGCTGGTCAGACACATGCTGGCTGGTCCAGGGCACTTCCTGCACGTGTTGTGGGGCTCACTGCATGAGGCCTGCAGTGCAGGTCTGGGGTGCTTTTTTTTTTTCTTGGACAAACACACAAACACACACACATACACATTTACTGGTCTTCAAAACCCAAAATACAGTTTCAGAATCATACACGTGTTACAGTACTTGCTCCCACACACCCACTCACCTGCGCTCCCATGCACCCATTACAAAACTTGCACCCATGCACTCATGCACCCGTCCTCATTCCCTTCACCATTTCAGTTACACTGTCCCCATGTTTCTTCCCTTAGTCACTAGTCTTTGGTCTTTTAACTCATGTCACTGTCATTGGTGTTGTCAGTGTCATCATTGTTGTCTCCATCGTTGTTGCTGTTGCTGGCCTTCTTCTCCATGTTGCTTGACTTGCTCGACTCACTTTCTTCCTCATCAGTGCACCTGTCTTCCCTGTGGGGGAGGTGTGAGGGGGAGGGTTCTTGAACAGTCTGTGCCAGTGGCACCTCTGCCAGATGATGTTTGCTGCTTCTTCTCCATCCTCTCCCACCTCTCCCATCATTTTCTAGTAGTAGGACTGCAGCTCACTGAGTCCCATTTTCACACAGTCCTTGACTGAGAGCTTTGTGTACTAGTATGTCAGGAGGTTCCTGGTCTTCCACAGGGCATTTCTGATAAAGGAGACAAACTGGTTGTAGCAGGCAGGTCTGAGGCTCATACTGCATGCGGTGCCCATGCTGTACCAACCCTGTGCACTGAGACCAGCATATGGGGCTGGTCCGTAGGTCCAATCTGGTTTAGGAACCAGCCTTGTGCCCTTCATCCAGCCTGTAGGCCCTGATGAGTTTGATGCCCCTGCTCTAGATGGCTACCCAGGCCATATATTTTGCATTGGAGCCTACTTTATTCCCAGGGAAGGTACTGAAATCTCTTCTGTAACTGACTTTTGTACTTAAAGTTCCTTTAAGCTAATTTACATGTGTTTGCACATGGAAAGCAAACACTGTTGAATTCTGGTGATCTGTCTGTGCAAAGTCCTATTTTTTCAGTATCTGAAAAGCTCTTTTTAATGCTGAGGTCCACACTGGATGGTTCAGCATACATTTTTCACTGACGGTCATGGGTTCTGCTTGTTTTAATTCATTAAAAAATGTTTACTTGGAATTTATGTTACCATGGTTATAGTAAGTTCCTTGTTCTGCCAGAAAAGACACTTTATTAGAAATCCTGAATTATCACACAAATGTTCTTTGTGTCTACCCTGGTTTGGGACTCTTGGATATGTTCCATAAAGCAGCCATTTAATTCTGTGACTACAATATTTTTTTTTAGAAAACTGAGCATGAGTTTAGAAAATAGGAAGCTGAATTGTACAAGAAGAATGAAGAATGTACGTTACTTTAATGGCCTTCCTAAGTCTGTCCCATTTGTATATGGTGGATGGGTGGGTAGCATTGCCAGATAGCTGATTAGCTGCTTTTGACAATATTTACATAAAACAGTGTGTGCAGAATTTATTGGCTAGGACCTGGTAGTGTAGCTCAGAGGCAATACCTACTTCTGTTCACCTTGACAAAAATAACTGATCACTGGATTTTTAAAAATAATTTTTTTTTAGTGGCTAGGTTAGGGGTACAGCATTGACACTTGGCTGAAATCTTCAGTGCAAAATTTGGTTGCCATTTCTCTGGTTGTAGAGCACTGACATCAGTTTGGCTACAAATGATCCTGCCTCAAGCAGGTGGTTGGACTAGATGACCTGTGGAGGTCCCTTTCAGCCTTATTTCTTTAGGATTTCTAGGATTTCTATTCTTGAAGCATGATTTGCCTGCCAGTTCATGATGCACGCATTTGTCTATCATAAAGAAAACCATTCACCCTAACAGTGTTCTGGGAGAAACCATGCAAAAGATGAATAACTAGCACAGTGTTTAAGAGGGAGAGGAACAAGATAGTGGTATATAAGGAAAGGAAACTATCCAAAGAACCTAACTGGATAGCATGGACAAGCACTGTGAATAATATTCAGATTCAGGAGTAGCTATGCCACATAAAACATTCTAAATAAATCCTGAAGTTTTACTAACTATAGCCATTATGAATAATTAGACAGAATAGGAACCAGAAATCACACTTGTCTTTTATTCTTGATCCTGCCACTAGGTTGTTGTGTGACCTTGAACATACCTCTTACAAATAAACTATAGGAAGTTGTAGGTGTTCAGCACTTGGGGAAATTAAACCAATCATTTAGCTACCTGAAAATAGATGCCTAACTATAGGCATCTGCCTTTGAAAATGTTAACCTTCATTTCTTTAAGATTGCATCCATGTCTGCAATACTTAACCTTTAATAAGTGTTTTAAGAGCTGCAGTTTAAGCACTATTCAGGGAGTTCAAACTGTTATTATGAGTTTAATTCTTAAAAGACTTACAAAACAAATCCTACTTTATAATGTATTAATAACAAAAGAGATGCTGGAAATCTAAGTTCCAGTGTGAATGTTCACCTTTATTGTGGTTCCAATTATGAATTAAAGCAACACTGATTAAAAAAGTACTTCTAATAGGAATATTACATAGCAATATTGTTGATAACACTTTAGTGGTTAAAAATTAACTCATTTTTTGAAGCTCTGCTCACTTTTCACCATTGATTCCATTATTTGCTCTTTTGCACCTTATTTATTTGAATGCTCCACTTCCATTTTGCCTGCAGTGTCTTTCCAGTCCTTTTCTTTTTCAGGGTTTCTTTTACTAGATAAAAGGTAACACAGCTAATGAGCTCTGTGCTCATAGATAAATACTGCAATAGTTCGGTCATAAAATATGCAGATAGCCATTTAAATGAGTGCATTTGAGCAGATGGGGAATGTCATGACTTGTCTTGTGCCCCAAATGGAGTCCCTTTGAAAATGCTGCCCTTAAATGCCTCCAGCACTTAACACTGTTCCCTTTTTGTACTTATGTCATAAAGATGTCCCTGCTTTCTCTACAAAAAAGGATACACTTATGTCTTCATTACATGAATATGGCTTTACCTCTAATGCTATTCCCCCCCTTTTTTTTAAAAACTTCCTTTTGTACCTCCTCTTCCAATTTCATACCAGTTAAAACCAGTTTATTTGTTTGTTTTAACCTGGTTAGCTGAAATGGGCTAAGAGTTGGCAGTTTGTACGCAAGCAACCTGATGTAGGAAAGAAGGGGAAAGTTACATTTTCAAGCAGAAATGAAAACTTCCTTTTATTTGGAAATAGAGCTGCCTATTTTTTATCGGTCAAACTGTAACTATCCCCCCCTAAACTTAGTTCCCTGCTTAAGTGTGACATTTCCATTGTCAGTAGGGGCATATCTAGAACCAGAATTGTCCTTTTATGGAAGAATACAATTCTATATGAGAACATGTAAAAAACAAGCTTGTGACTGTAATATATTAAATTGATTCAGGGATTTCCTTTTGATTTTTCCCCTTGCAGTGTGAGCATATCATTTGCTTTCCATCTCTTGGCAGGTGAGAAACCTTTCAAATGTGAAAACTGCTCAAATGCCTCAATTGATCCAAATTCTTTGCACAGACACTTCAGGCCTTACACAAGTGAGAAACCTTACAAATGCCAGCTCTGTCCCTATAGTTGGTAAGTGCAAATAGCTCCCTGTCTTGAACAAATCTTACAGTTCATACCTCTGCTTATGTATATATGCTCCCGCCCATCAGTAAAGGAAAACCATGTATTTAAATTGACTCCAGTAGACAGCTGAGTCATTTCATGCAAAGATCTAATGAATATGCTGTTTTTTCTAAGTGGATATTTCTATCCACTCTCTCTAGCTCCCTTTATGTTCTGTAGACATCTGCTTCCCTTTATCTGCTATAGACACAGTACAGACTGTGGGGGAACATATTTGAAATTGCATGATAAAGAGAAAAAATCCTTGATGGAAGATTGAGAAGATAACTGTGTGATATCATTAGGGTTTTGACAGTAAAACCTGATTTTATAAGTTTGTTCACCAAACAGGAGTCTCTTCTCATGAAGTCAGTTGCAGTAGGCCTTTTTTCACATATATTTTTCATTCAAGTTTACTTCGTATGTTTTCCAAGTCTGGGGAAAAATCACTTACCTTTCTTTTGTGAGGTATTCCTCACTGAGAATCCATACCCAGCTCTTTAGTTTATTTCATGGTTCAGGTACAGCTAGTAGTATAATTAGGACAGGGTGTCAGGGCCTCTGGATAGTCAGGCCAGCTGAGCTAGGCTCTTGAGCTTCCACACCTGACCCTGTTCCCAGGTTAATGCAACTGCTCCAGTTCTCTGTAACTGGTTTAGCTGCTGAGAGTGCCACTCAGCCCTTTTAAGCACACCTGTAGTGTCAAGCTGCAGGCATGCCTTGACAACAGCCTTAGTCTACTCCGGCCAACCTCACATTCACTGGTCTCTCTGGTCCTCTTGGCTCCTGACTTGGCTTTGGCTGTTCCTGACCCTGATCTTGGACCTTGCCTGGAACTAGGCACTCGGCTCTCTGATTCTTTTGGCTTCTGACCTTGGATGGCACCCTGGACTGTGTCTCTTGGATCTCCCTCTTGGCTGTTCTAGAACTTCATCCCACATTCCCCATTTGACTGATCCAAACCCCAATCTGATGCCCAGGTCCAGACCCCCAACCTGTATTCTCACCTAGCTGACATCCTGGTTGCCCTTCAGGGCCTATCTACAGGCCTGACTACTTACATCCCAGCCAAACCCTCACACTGGGTGACTAGGGCAAGCGCCCTAGGTGCCAGCTTGGTGGAGGAGCAGAAAAATATCAGCTGTCACTGTGGCTGCACAATCGCATCAACAGCAAGGCAACAGTCAGATGTTACCACTGGCCTCATGCATCCCACTGTCCTGGGTGTCCAGCTGCTTCGTTATGCTTCTGGGTTTGGCACATCATGGAAAGAATAGTAGTCTTTGTTAGTTGTAAAAAATGCTGAAGTACATGTTGATAATAAGCTGGGGAAGGGGGTTAATAAGATGTAACTTTAAAAAGTTATTTAAATATTTTACATTCTTCTGTGTTTGAACTTTGTATGCTAAATGACATCTCGTTTGCCTCAGGGTGGTTAAATTCCAAAGGTCTAAGATGAAATAAGCTTCTGTTTTGAAGTATTCATTCACTGGAAGATTTTTATTTTGGGGGGGTTGGAGAGACTATTTCATAATCCTTCATAGTAACTAATTTAGCATTGATTGCGGTTATGTTTACAAAAGTGATGTTATTTCAGGGCACCTCTTGCCACCAAAATTCAAATACAGAATTGCTTCCATCAAATAAGATTTGAAATAATGACAACAGCAAAATAAAAAAAAAAACTCACTAAATTTCACAAAAATTCCTCTAACTGCCTAACCTAGATGTTGAGTCTTTCAGCAGATGAATACAGGAATTATAGTGTGGGGAAAGTCTTTTCCTGCTCTTCTTGGCAGCTATGCAGAAATGTAAACACTGTCTTGCTTTGGTAACAAAAATTGAAGGAAATTCAAGTGTTGAAACAAGTGATTTACTGCCAAAATGAGACAAAAGCAGGACACATTCTTTAGCAGATGTTTACATTCTAGGAAGTTCTAAGTATAGTGTATGTCCTACTATATGAGCTAGGGAAGAGAAAAGAAAGGATTCAGAAAATGAATCTTCCTATTACATAATGGACACCGCAGGGCTACAGGGCAGAATACTGCATCTGCTCTTCACTAAACTACGTGCCCTATGACATGCGCAAGAAATGTTGGCTCCTCCCATAATGTCAGATTTAACAGTAGGGCACTGTTAAGTATAACAGGACACTGTAATGATTTATCATAGAACCAAAATCTCATGATTTTTTTAAACAAAATATACTGCCATACTTTTACTAGCACATTGTGATATAATGCTGTGTTGTTAATAAACAGTTGCCAAAATAAACCAAATACATTTTTATGCTGTCCTTGGTTATTATAATTTGGGGGTTTTGGGACTTACGGGTTGGCAAAATTTACCAGTTCCCAGTAGGTTCCCCTTCATCTAGCACAAATTGCCAGGTGAGATTTTTATAAGCACTAATACTGTAAACACTGGCATACTTAACTTTCATCATGGGAATAGTTACATGAAATCAATGGGACTATTGACTGTTAAAGTCAAGTACACGTGTGAGTGTTTGCAGGCTTAGAACTTAAATATGCTGCATGCATAAATAAATTCAATAAGTGTGTTGCCTTATGGGCTGAACAGCCTGATTAGTTGTATACCAAATATGTGTCAGTGAAGCATTGTATATAACTCAGATGTACTATAACTTGGTGTATATACCTGAATGATGTTCTGTGCAGTTTGGCTAGTCCAAGTAGCCACCTGTGAATCTGCATGCAAATTTACCAAACTGTTTAAAAATCTATTTTAAAACTTTAATATGCTAATATGTTTACAGGCTTTATAATACAACACCCTCTATTTTAGCCTATCCCATCCTGTTAATTGCTTTTGCTGCACACTTACTGTTCAATAAAATGATTTAACCTAAATCAGCTAAGTCTGATACTACATCTATCCAGCGTTACCTTAAACTGGTTTTGGCCATTTTGAATGTAGTTTATGTACACTGAACTTCTGTTGTATTACAAATTTGAACTGCTTTCTGATCACTTATACTGGTTTATGTGTAATTTCTGTCCCTGACCCATAAGTTCAATGCACATAGACCACTTTCAAAATAGCTGAAACCAGTTTAAGATAAACCTGGATGAACATAGTATCAGACCTAACTGATTTAGGTTAAATTGGTTTATTGAAATTCTGTCCCAGATCCCCTCCAGATTCAAGATAACTCCAGTCCCCCAGAATCCCAGGATGCTGTAAACCCCGCAAACCCCTTGTCGTGGGTAGGATAGTGTTAACCTAAGCTGTCTGCTCCAGCTGAGCAGGGAGGCATGCTGTAGCCTGGGCCATTGCAGGCACATAACTGCATTTCTGGAATCAAAAGTGAATGTCTGTTTACTTGCTAGTTGATTGAATCTATGCAGTTTAGACCAACATGCAAAGATTGAATTTATTCAGCTTTGGGCTTTTTGACTGTATGTACTTAGCCCCAGTCTCTGTAATTTATATCCACATAGGGCATGTCCACACATGCAGGCATGTGTGCTTGCAGCAGCTCAAGTAGCAGTGGCACAAATTTGTGCCAGAGATTTGTGCCTCAGCACATGTGTCTGAACATACACTCTGGTGTGAGGCAAATTGTGCCACTTGGGGGAAAATGACCCTGACCAGCTCCTGGATATTCAGCCAGGGGGAGCTAGAGGCAGGGGCCAAAACAGGTGCTGGCACCACCAATATAAAAAGCTGCCCTGGCAAGCAGCTCAGGACTACTTGCCCTCAGGAGCTTCCGAGGAATCCCGTCCAGACACCAAGTGGTGGGACCTGCTCAGTGAGCAGGTGCCATGGCTGGGGCACCCCAGTGGCTGAGTCTACACTCCACCCTCATCCCACGAGCCACTGGGGACTTCAGCTGGCAGCTCCTCCACAGAGACGTGTCCACCAGTGTGTACATGGTGAGCTTCATGGATACCCCAGTCTCCTGCCCCTTCTGCAGGCAGAGGGAGACCCTGGCACACACGACCCTCGAGCGTGCCAGGCTGCAGCCCCTCCAGCTCCACCTCCAGAACCTCCTCCTGAGGCTGGTTGAATTTCACCCCCCACCTTTTTGTTTTTGGTCACCCCATCCATGGCCCCACCAAGTCCTGGGACCTCCTGGTCAACCTCCTTCTGACCCTGGCCATGTGGGCCCTGTACTTGTCCAGGAAGGAGGCTCGGGCCAGGAAGGTGCCCAGAGACTGCGGGGCTTCTTTCCTCTCACTTGTCTATGCATGTTTCTGGGCAAAGCACCAGTGGGTGGCGTCCACTGGTTCCTTGGATGCCTTTAAGGACCAGTGGGTGCGGCCTGGGGGGCTCTGCTCGGTGTCCTCCTCAGATGCACTCATTTTCACATTTTGACTCTTTGACCCTCACATCACTCCTGTCCTGTTTTTTGCCTTTGTTGTCCCAAGCATTTTGTTGTAGCATTCACTGCTTGGCGAGTGAGTGGCCTGGAGACTGCGGGGATGCTTTCCTCTCACTTGTCCATGCACAAGCTCCTTGGATGTCTTTGAGGACTGGTAGGTGGAGTCTGGGGGGCTCTGCTCTGTGTCCCCCTCAGGCGCTCTTATTTTCACATTTTGACCCTTTGACCCACACAACACTCCTATCCTGTTTTTTTTTTTCATTAGTTTTCCCAAGAATTTAGTTGTACCACTCACTCATTAGCCCACATGGGGTTACTAGTTAGCCAGGTGGTCCTTAGACACCATGGTATGAGTGTTACAAATAGACAGGAGCTTCCAAGGTCTGGCCAGTTGGTATCTGGGGACACTAGCCCCTTGTGCCAGCTGGACTGCTGAAGCATCCCTAACCTAGAGTGGCCCCTGCACCCTCTATCCACTGCAGCAGTCTGGCTGTTGCCTGGCTGTGACCTGCTGCCACCTGCAACAGCATCCATCCCCTTGGATCTGCGGCCCCATGGCTGTGTACCTGCTAAACCGAGACAGGAACTGTATGCCACATGGGCTGTGGTATGGGCACTGCAGGAGTTGCCTGCACCTCTCAGTCAGCTGCCAATTGGCTGTGGCTGCACAGCTGGCCTTCTTGTGGTACTGCTGTCATGTCTTTTCATGTCCCTGCTTTGCCATCTGGGCAGCTATCACCCGGAATATACGCTTGTTGCGGTGGCCCACTTTGAACTGTTGAAGCATGTCCTCCTGGCCCTAAATGGCCAGGAGGTCAGCCACCTCCTCTGCCCTCCAGCTGGGTCCATAGTGCTGGCCCTGGGCAGGCTCCTCTACCTGGGTCCTGCCACTTGCCTCACCAGCAGGGATCCTGGTGTTCCCTGTTTAAAAATTGCAAATTCTCTGATAAAAACATCCAAATTGTCTCATTAAATTACCCCAAATCCACATTCATCCATGATTAAAATGAAACACCACTATAGAGAGAGAGAGAGAGAGATCAGTGGGGCAATGTTTTATTGCTGTATTTACAATCTTAAAACAATTTGGAAGCCTAGCAGTGACTCTATCATCATAATAAAATACATTCTATATATACACTTTGGTGTTTGCTTTTGGTTTTTTTATCATAGAAAAATCAGAGCTTCCCCTAGCCCCTTCACTCACCAGGATGTGGGGAGAGCTGTAGCTGGACCCACAGCTGCTTTGTGGTGCTGAGAAGTACTGATATGCCCATGCCCTGCCCCTGCCCATGCCCTTGCCCCTCATTCCCAACCCACATCCTTATTAGTGCCCGTCACTCCTGATCCGCAGCCCCTGCCTGCCTCCCACTTGCTCCCTCCCGGCAGCAGCTCAGTCCTAGCACCAGGATAGGAGTCCAGCTGCAGCTGTCCCATCCACTTCTTTGTGGCTCTGAGCAGTGCCAGCCCTTACTCTTCTGCTCCCTGCACCTGTGCCCAGACCACAGTGACCCCCATGCTGTTCCTGGGAAGTCCTCAACTGTGGCTTAGGGACTGGGCTGGGAAAGCTCCTTCCCTTCCAGGCCAGCCTCCCCCTGCACAGGCTGCTCTAGGGTGGCAGGAGGGCCCCAAGCTCAGCTCTGGTGGCCTCTCCTACTTGGAGCACTCCCCCATCCCCTACTCCCATCTCTCTCTGTCTCTCTCTGTCTCTCCCACTCTCTATCTCACACGTTCCTGCTCTCACACTTGGCCCATCACATACACCCATAGACCCCACTTGTACCTCAGTTCCCTACCCCCTCCCGCCCATCACCTACCCCTGCTACCACCTCCAGCCCTCCCTCTAGCCCATCACAGCCCCCCAAGTGGTTCCTTGGACCAGGAGCCCCCCAGGCCAGGGCCATATGTCCCAGCACTGGTGTGAGCATAGTGCAGGGCTGCAGTACAGCAGTTACCCCTGCAAGCCACAGCTCCTGCCAGCAGGTCCCATCCCATTTGGTGGCTGGGCACACAAGGCATGAGGTTTGTTGGGGGGATGTGGGGTTGGGGGGGGTGGGGAAGGGCTGTGGGGGGTGGGTGGAGGCTTTGCGAGGGTGTGTGAGGGGGTTGTGGGGGATGTAAGGGTGGGTGTAGGGTTTGTGGGGGTGAGCCAGCTCCTGCCTCCACATGCCTGTCATGTGGAGGCAGAGCTGGCTCAGCACAATGGTGTGCAGCTCCTGCCTGCAGTGCTGGGAGCCCCAGGTGGCAGGAGGAGCTGGCCCAGTCCTGCCTGAAGGTATGTGCTAGTGGATGGGCCAGCTCTGTACATCACGTGTAGTCCCCGGGTCTCAGGTGTTGTTGCATGCTGCTGGGGGGTTCTACCTGCAGCGGGCCATGAGCGCTCAGAGGGCCTGCTACTGGCTGCTGCTGCTGCGGGGGGCGGGGGGGGGAGGTTGTGCACAATGGGTGGGGGCAAGCGGGGGACCTACCCCTCCCACACAGTCCCCTCCACCCCCATACCATCCCCCCACCCACACAGTCCCTGCTTACTAGGAACAAAGCCTGAGTCCCAGCCAGCCCTGAGAGACTGCTACCAGCCTTGCCCCGCTTCTAGAGCAGCAGGGGTATGCAGCAGGCATAGAGTTGCTCTGGCTGGGTGCTAAAGTATCTCTTTGGAGGACCCAGCCTCTAGTTGCTTTGGGATATGCTCCTGGAGAGTGCTCTGCACTATTTTTTTCTGGTGTGTTTTCTTTTGATACTAGGCAGACAAGGTTCCTTGGGTGAATTTGATATCTTTTATTAGACCAACCCAAATGGTTGGAGAATAGTTATTAAGCAAGCTTTCAGGTTCAAAAACCCTTCGTTAGGCTAAGGAAGTTTCAGCAGTTGGTGTGTGCTCTTCCTGGATGGAATGAAAAGTAAAGAAGCCAGGGCCTGGGGTGGGCTGGGGAGTCAGTTGCCAGGCAGATTGTAATGTATCAAAAATCCAATGTTTGTGTTTAGTCCCTGATCTCTAGTGTCCAGGAGGTTGATGAAATGGAGTTCATAGGCTCGTCCCTGGGAAGTGTTGTGTAAGTTTCCCTTGAGGATCAGGACTGAGAGATTGGAGAGAGAGTGGCCCTCCTGTGAGAAATGTGCCCCCACCAGTAATTGGGTATTTCTGTCTTTGATAGATTTCCAGTGTGCGTTCATTCTGGTGTGCAGTTGTTGTTTGGTCTCTCCTACATATTTTCCATCAGGGCATTTGGTGCATTGGATGAGGTATATTACATTCCTGGAGGTGCAGCTGTAAGACCCTGGGATGCTGATGGCTCTGTTGTGGGGTGTAGTAATAGTGGGGGTGGTGGAGATGTGTTGGCAGGTTTTGCATTTCTTGTCCTGGAATGGTCTGGATCCTTTTGGTGTGTTCTGGGCTTGAGGAAGTTTGCTTCTGGTGATGAGGTTGGCGAGGTTCGATGCTTGTTTGAAGGCTAGGATGGGTGGCTCTGGGAAGATCTTTTTAAGAATAGGGTCTCTGTCTAGTATGGGTTGCAATTTTTTGAGGATTTTCCGTACAGGTTCAAGGGATGGGTGATATGTCATAACCAGCGGTGTGCGATTTGTGGGGGGTTTTCTTCTGTATTGCAGCAGTTCTTCACGTGGTATCCAGGTGGCTCTTTCAAACGTGCGATCTACCTCTCTGGAGGAGTGTCCTTCCTGGGTGAAAGCCTTTTTAAGATTGGTGAGGTGGCAATCCCGGGTGTTCTCTTCAGTACAAATACGGTGGTATCTGAGGGATTGGCTGTATATCACAGCTTTTCTGGTGTGTTTAGGATGATTGCTGGTTCTGTGCAGATATGTATGTTGGTCTGTGGGTTTCTTGTATAACGTGGTCTGTATTTTACCCTTCTGGATACTGATCATTGTGTCTAAAAAGGAGATGTTGGTGCTGGAGTATTCTAAAGAAAGTCGGATGGAGGGATGGTGATTGTTGAATTTCTGATGGAACTCAATCAGAGATTGTAGGTTTTCAGTCCAAATGATGATGATGTCATCGATGTATCTTAAGTATATCACAACCCAAGGGTGTGATTTTTGTTTTGTGTGTGCTTTGGCTCCACTGAATTATTTTCCCACCAATTTGTAGCTTTCTTTGCAGTGTGCATTTCTTCTTTGCAGTTAAGAAATGCGCGTTGCAAAGAGTTCCCGACATTTGTATTATAATTCGAGCCCCATTATTGGCTTGCGTGAAATTATTCACACGTGGCAGCTAGTGATTGGCTTGCTAGCCGTATAAAAAGCTTGAGTGGTTTCCGCCCAAGTTGGAGGACTCCACGAACACCAGGAGGAGGGATCTTCACGCTGTGTGAAGATCTCTAAGCGCTGCGGAGCCTTTCGGACCCAGCGCATTTCAAGCAGGCAACAGAGGTCTGATCAGCCTGTAGCCTCTCCCCGTCACCGTTCGCAATCCTCGACGTATCCCTCTCCCTGCGCGCAAAAGGATCCACGGAGCCTTAATAATTCCATGGGAGAGACCCGAGCTTGTCGTCGTAGTCCTCAAACGAGGATTTAATCGGAGCCGTGCCTGGGAAACTGTCCAGCCTACACCGTGACCATCTTCGGTGTAAGTAAACAATCTTGAATCAACCACTACGCGTCCGTAACTAATTCTAGCGTGTTGCCTGTTTTCTCCGACCCAGCATGCCCGGGCTGCTGGCCACAGCCCGCGCGGCACGAAAAAGGGCCTGGATCGCTCCCGGCCCACACAAAGTATAGCAAGGGTTTGATGGTGCAGTTCTTGAGAAAGTCTTCTTCCAGGTGGCTCATAAAAAGGTTGACATACTGTGGGGCCATTTTAGTGCCCATAGCTGTTCCCATCATCTGGAGGAAGTGTTGATTATTAAAAGTGAAATTGTTGTGTGTGAGGATGAAGTGTATAAGGTCAGTAATATCTTTGGGCCTGTATTCTGAGTTGTAGTCTTGTTCCTGTAGATATGTAAGGCAGGCTTGGATGCCATCCTGGTGTGGGATGTCGGTATATAAGCTGGTAACGTCCATGGTGGCTAGGAGTGTGTTGCTGCGAAGGTGGTCTATGTTTTTAAGTTTCCGTAGCAAGTCTGTAGTGTCTTGTACAAAACTTGCTCTGTGGGTGACAAATGGTTTTAGGATTGATTCAACGAAACCTGATATTTCCTCAGTTAGTGTCCCATGGTTGGATATGATAGGTCTGCCAGGGTTCCCTTGTTTGTGGATTTTAGGGAGCATGTAAAAAGTTCCTGGGTTAGGTAGTGGGGGGATCAAGGTCTGTAGTTTTTCTTGTAGTCTTGATGGAAATGATTTGATGGTATTGTTGAGTTTTTTGGTGAAAAGGGGAGTAGGATCTTCTTGTAGTTCTTTGTAGTAGGTGGTGTCAGAGAGCTGTCTCTTGGCTTCCTTTATGTGATCCTCACAGTTTAGAATGACTATGGCTCCTCCTTTATCTGCTGGTTTTATTACTATTTGGTGGTTAGATCTTAGAGATTTTATGGCCTTTTTCTCTGGTAGAGACAGGTTGTTGTGGTGGCGTCTGTTGCTGATTTTTTCATTGTTCATTCTTTCCCTGAAACAGTCAATGTAGCGGTCAAGGTTAGGGTTTCGTCCACTGCGAGGTGTCCAATCTGATGTTTTTTGGGGCTTTTTGGCATTGATCCTTTCCTGAATGTTGTCAGAGGATGGGTTATTGTTGGGAGTGGGTTCAGTGTGGTCGTGGAAATATTCTTTGAGGCGCAGGCGTCGGAAGAATTCTTCTAGTTCTCCACATTGAAGTATTTTATTAGGGTATTTTTCTGGACAGAAATTTAGGCCTTTAGAAAGGACAGATTTTTCAGTTTTGGTAAGCGTGTGTGTGGAGAGATTGATAATATTTGTGGGTTGGTTGCTGCTTTCAGTTTCATCAGGTCTGAGGTTGGAATGTTGTAAGGTGTTGGTGTTGTTCCTCTGATGGTTGTTTTGTGGCTGGGGAGCTTGTTCTTGAAGTAATTTGTTCCATTTCTTCTTTTTATGTAGGATGAATGCTGTAGAAAGTTTTTTGTAGTCTCTTTGTATCCACTGTATATTGTCAGGGAACATGCATGGATTTCTGTTTTTTAAGTTGTTGTAGTATATGGTGATTTCCTTCCTGAGTTGGTCTCTTTTGGAGTAGATTAGGTGAAGTAGATGATTTCTAATTTTCTCTGAAGTTCTTCTGCATAACTGTGAAGCATATTTGGAGTTGTGTGTAGTAGTCAGGGGATTGTAGATGTTTAGTCCTCAGGGAATGAAGTTGTGTTTCTTGCAAAGGCTTAGAAAATATATGTTGCTGTTGAGTTTGGCTTCTTTCTTTTTTGTGTTGTACAGTTTCCATTTCAGACGGCTGAATTCAATATCTTCCATGTTGCAGGGGTTTAGGTTGTAGCCGTGTTGGTCTAAGGATCTAAGTATCTTTTGATACTGGAATTGCATATTTGCAGTGCAGGGAGCATTTTTTTAGTCCAGGGTGTGCCTCCTACAGCATCTCAAACTGCTTTGAGACACTGCAACAGTCACATGCTTGCTCGAGTGAACAAGGTCCTGGAGTCAATTAGGCAGTTTATCTGTATGGACTACATTCAGAGGTGTGGTCTAAAGTAATTCGAGTAAACAGGTATGAAAGTAAGACTAAGAGGGCATTGCTGAAATAATGAATGAGCTAGACAAAAGTGAAAGTTACACCAGTTTCAATTCACTTCCTAATTTTATGCAATACCTTAATTTATTTTAATTTAATTTGAGACTAAAAGTAAAGTTTGAGTTTCAGTTATTTATAGCTAATTGCAAAACAGGTTCCATACTCAGGCTGCCATATGTTAACACTCTTTATTCAGCAGAGACTCTGGATACTGCTTTAGTCAAATTAATGGGCAATGATGGGATGCTGCATTAGCATCTGTCTCTCAAATTAGAAGATCTTATAAATTAGTTGATTTCAAAATGTGTCATGCAAACCTTTGCTCTCTGCTATCATGAACTGTTGTCTCTCCAACTCCTATATATGGAATGCAAAACCTAAAATGTTTCTGAATTGGACTTATATTGTATATTCTGAAGTCTTGTAATTTAATTGTTTAGTTATACCAAGAACTCAAAGCTATCCAAAATAGGAGATGTTAGCGTACTGAAAATCTCTGTGTCATTTAGTAACTGTGAAGAGTTCTTTTTGGTCTTTTTAGAATCAATAATCACTTAGGCTTTCATTTTCAATAGGCATTGCTATCAGATTTCAACAGAATTTCCTTAAGAGTCAAATGTTCTTTGTGATAAATGGGGATTTAAAGGCCTTTATGCCACTAAGTGAAAAATGATATATTTGATAGTGTATGAGGAAAATAATTATACAAAAGAGGATGTAATAACATACAAGCCCAAGTTTTCTATTTTTTCAGCAATTATATTTTCCCATACACCATTCACACATGCCAGCTGAATAAGTTTCCTTATCAAGCCTGGTTTAAGAGTGCCCACTGAATCTCTTGCACAAAATGAATTGTGGTTTAACCTGTGCCACTCTACATGCAGAGAAGCTGATTGTGGAGCAAGTGTGAATTTTAAAACTGGTTTAGTGTGGGATATCACTTATGTAATTATTATTAATCCCCAGATCATGTGGACTGCTAATACATGTTACCAAAATAAATGCACTTTCCATGTAATTTAGTAAGCATTAAAAACAACAACCTTTATAAGTAAGAAGCTAAAGTAACACAACACCTTAATGGATTTTGAATTAGACTGCATCAATAATGTGTAATAAAAACTTCATGTGGGCCATAAAGTTAGGATTCAAATGTTTCCAAATCTGGGGAATGCATTTGAATTCTGAAATATTTAGCTTAACCCACTGTAAAGTGAAGTTACAGTAATGAATATCTGGGAGATGGCTTTCCCCAGAATCAGTGTGTGTTGAAGCTTTGATTCAAGGCTAGTGATGTTCTAAGGAAAGTCAGTACATCTGCTGTAAATATCACATTCTTATGTAGAATACTGCCCATATTTGGCTCACAGATGAATTAGTTTTGGCGGCCTGCTCCTTTGTCAAAATCCATAACAGGTAAGAATGACATTTTTTTTTGTACTTTCAAACATTTTGAAGTAGTTGTAACTCTGGTTTTCAGCCATCCCTTCTGTATGGAATGAATTGTGACTGGATGTATGTACACACAGTCTATAAATGCAAACATTTGCATGCAGGCTGGAGCAATTCTAACCCCTGAATCTATAAGTGTTAGAATTTAACCATGAACATTGAAGGTACTAAATTTAATGTGCATAGGAAAAGCAATTTGATGTACGTGTAGATGTGCTCGGGTTATAGTAATAAAAATTCTACTGCTTGTGATTGCAGAAGTTTACATTTTTAAATGCATGTGCAGGTGTTTGCATCTTCAAAGAGTAAATGCTGACCTGTGCATGTAAGCAAGTGAAAGTAAGGTAGAAATGTGGCTGAAAATTTGGACTTGAAGTATATTTGTTCACTGTTAGTGTAGTGGGAAAAAAAAAACTTGTGCAGAGGAAGGATCTTTCTATGTTAAACCTCCATCTCAAGGGTCTGTAGTTCTAGAAAGCTTTGTTTCTTACGTGTACAGGAGGCAGGGATTAGATAGGGCCAGGAGAGTCGTGTACAATTCCTAGTTTTGCCACTGGGTGCATCTACACAAGATGCTGTATTGCACAATAGACTAATCTACTGAGCAGTATAGCATCACTGTAACTGTGCACTGAGCTACTGCACAGTAAAATAGGCTAATGTGCAGTAAATCTATTACTTGTAAATTACTGCACAATGGGCATATCTACAGGAGAAGCTTAATGTGCAGTAGACTAATTCTACAGCGCATTAGCGCATTACAACAAAAGCCATGCTAATGCACTCAATGCACAGTAGAATTAGTCCACTGTGCATTAAACATCAAAAAAATCTGTTCACCTTTGCTGCTGCGCAGTAGCACCAGCTATTGTACACTTAGTTAGTACCTCATATTAGAAGTACTAAACAATGCACAGTAGCAATGGCACAGTAATGCATGTGTAGACATGTCCAGTAAGTCTTAATTGCATGTGTAGCTGCAGCCAATGACCCTCAGCTGATGGAATCATGATGGAATGACTTGCCTTCTAAGCTTCTATCATGTCTATTTTAGGTCTGAAGTCCTTTCCTAGGGATTGTCTGGCTGTGTATACACAGTGCTTAGCATGACAGGGCCGTCATCAAAGTACTAGTACATGAAGTGCAGGTAATAACTTTTTTTTCCTCCTCAGAACATTCTGATAAACTCATTTTATTACAGCATTCAGAAGAACCTGGACCTCCATTTGTGTCAACATCATACTGGTGAGGCATTTGACTGGAGCTGTTGCTGTTATTCCTCTTTTGACAAATAATTCCTAAGGAAGCACATAAAGACATACCACTTCAGTTCTGAAATATCATTAGTCAACAGCCAGCTCACTGCTAGTTTCAAACCAATTCTAGTGGAATATTAGGTTCTTCATTTTTCAAGTTTTATGGAGCAGCCCATAAAAAAGATGCTGCTCATGATGCACAAAACTGATTCATAAGTATCAGAGGATCATCCAAAAGAGTAAAAATTGCAATGATTTTTGACAAAAAAGGGACTAGTAAATGGGGCTAAATCTGATGCTTAGAATGGTTCTTGCAGAAGGCTACATGTATTATGTTTTGCTAGGAGCGTAGCATGTTATAAACCATGAGGTGTGTGACAAGGCCTGAAAGTTTTGATTCTGTTCTCTGGTTACCTCATATTTACATCTGCTTAATTACAAGTGAAGAAGTTTAGCAGCTAAAGGAAGTAATTCTTGAAATACCAGTTTGGTTGTATTGAATTCTGCAAAGTGGTTCCTGGACTTAATTTCTCTTATTTTAAATATATTTTTTAGAAAAGTAAAAGGATCAGCAAAAAAAACTTGCTGATCTTAATGGCTTAAAATAGTTTAAAAAAACATTAGCTTCCTGCTTCCTGGTTATTTTTTAACACATTGTTATGTGCTAAATGCATCTGTCATCCTAAGTTAATCAAATAGTAAAATAAAAATACAGGCACTGTTCAAGTGCAATATCTGATAAATATGACACAAAAATTCAGTTGAATGTTATCTATATTTGTTTCAGAGTTAAAAATTGCTAAGTTCGTAAAAAGATCAGTTGAAATCAGACCTTTAACATCCCATAAGCAGGAACTTTTGCCACTGAGGCCCCATACTGATTCTTTGCCAACAGTGATTTTTGAGGTATTTGTTACTAGCACTGAATGTTACACAGGAATTTTTACCACAAAAAGTAGTAATTTTTTTTTATGAGATATTTTTTGCTTCAGTAGAAAATTAGGTTTATCATGCCAGGATACAAACATTTATTCTATAATACTGTGTTTAAGGAAAATAAAAAGGTTGTTATATGTTCCACTTGTGAAATAGTCATGTAGCAACTAGCATGAAGAATTTCTTTCTCTTTATAACTTGGTATTTTAGCAGTGTAAAGACTCCCAGTCCTTTCAGGAAGAAAGTGTTTAGAATCTGAAATCTGACAAAAATGGTATTCATTTGGATCTAGGTTTAGAGTACATATGGGTAATTTACGGGTAAAACTGTTCTCATTACAGTCATCTGAAAACAGAACATTGAGAGTTAAGCTAGAGAGAAACTCCAGGCTTTGAAAATATAGGAACGCACCATTGTAACAGTAACTGTGGGCCATAACCATCACCACCTTCCACTCTGGATGAAAGGTGTATTTTTTTCAGCCTCACCTTCTCTAAGTCAAATCAAAATTAAAAAGTTATACCTCGCATACATTTTCCCCCTAGGGAAAAGGTGAGAGAACGCTAACCATATGAAACAGATATTCATCATAGACAATACCTACAGTAGCTTTAGACTAACTTGTTTGGATGCTAATAGCAGCACAGCAGCAGGAGCACAGAAGTCACTGTGGTATTTGTTCAGGTCCCTGAGCTAGGCTCAGAGTTTGCTCTGTGCTGTCACAGATAGGCTGTTACGAGTACCTGAGCTAATTAGTTTAAGTTGCTTGGACATGTCTAAATGTGCAATTAGTGTGCCTGAATTTTCTGTGCAGAAGATTCAGGAACATTAAACTGCTCCCCTGCTTGCATCTGTACATGTACCCACAGGAGTGAATTTGATCCTGACAGATGCATCCAGATGAGCATGCACGTGCGGTTTGTGGCACTGTCTGCTATGCCGCAAACTACACGTGTTGTACATACAAGCATTTTCTGCACTGCAAATTTGCAGTCAGTTTTGGGGGGCGGAGAGGGGTGTGGCGGGTTTACATAGGGAGATTCCGGTGTAAAAAAAAAAACTGCACCAGAAAAAAATAAGATGGTACACATGGCAGCAGCGTACGCCACCTAAAACCAGAGCCTGGCCTGCCAGAGCCATGCTCCAGCTGCCAGCCAGGCTCCACACTGCTCCAGATCGCCACTGCTGAAGCCCCAGGAGGCACCCAGGACCCTTGGTAAGGCTGCTGGGGCCAGTGCCTGGGCTGGCCCTAACCTCCCCTACCCCACCTGAGGAATTTTTCCCTGTACTAACCCCACTTGCAGGGATCTGCCCTGAGGCAAAAAGCAGCAGCACAAATTTATGCTGCTGCTTTTTTTTCCTGCAGCAACTGCATACCCCTCCTTTTGGGGATGTGGCTAATGGGACCAGTTCTGTGTAGGGCTGCTTCTGCCCGGCCCTGCCCCCCTGCAGCAGCCAGGAGGAGCTCCAGGCTGCCCCAGGTGCTATCACCAGGCTGGCAAGGGTCATGGGGACTGGTCCTGATCTCCACAGGGAAGGGGAGAGCTGTCCTGACCACCAGGCAGCTGCCTCCCAGCCACCTGGAGACTGAGAGCTGTCTGGCTGTGAGGCAGCTTCCTCCCAGCCACGTGAAGATCCGGATGGGTCCCGATCTCCATGTGGCTGGAAGGCAGCATCCTACTGAGCCAGGACAGCTCTCTCTGCCCCCTGTATCCCCCTGCTGCCTAGGCTGACCAGGAGCAATTTGTTCCCAGTCAGCATCTACACGTGCACTTCAGCACATTAGTTAAATGTGCTGATTTCTAGTACCTGTATCTACAGGTACTAGAAAATGGTGCATCAGACTAATCTACTGCCCAGTAATTGTTGTGCATGTGTAGACAGTGATGATTTACTGTGCATTAGGTTAGCCTAATGTTCAGTAAAGTGTCCCATGTGGATGCACCCCTTGAGTATGTCTAATCAAGCTATATCTTTAACTACAGTAAAGACATATCCTAAGAAAGTGAGGGTTAATTTTTTGGCAGGCATGACGTATTAACCCTGCAAGGTGCCACTCTGATCCCTTTCCCTAGTCAATCCACTGCTTTGTGTTCTGCTCTATGTCCCATGTGCCACTCTACTTATTGTTCCCTGCCCCGTGCTCCTTGTCAGATCTGATGCTCTGCTTTCTGCCTGGACAGGCTGCTGTGCTGTTCACTCCCTGGTCTGCTGTGTGCCACACACAGGGGCTGCCCATGCCACTTAGATTTCATAGATTTCATAGACATTAGGGCTGGAAGGGACCTTGTAAGATCATCGAGTCCAGACTCCCGCCCAAAGGGCAGGAAGTCAGCTGGGGTCATAGGATCCCAGCAAGATAAGCATCCAATTTTCTCTTGAAGGTGTTCAATGTAGGTGCTTGAACCACCTCTGATGGCAGGCTATTCCAGACCTTGGGGGCTCGGACAGTAAAGAAATTCTTCCTTATGTCCAGCCTGAAACGATCTTGCAGTAGTCTATAATCGTTTGAACTCGTCATCCCTTGGGGCGCTCTGGTGAACAAACATTCCCCCAGATACTGGTGGTCACCCCTGATAAACTTATAGGTGGCCATCAGATCACCCCTGAGCCTGCGCTTTTCCAGGCTAAAGAGCCCCATAGCTCTCAGCCTGTCATCGTATGGTCTGCTTTCCTGACCTCGGATCATGCGTATGGCTCTTCTCTGCACTCTCTCAAGCTTCTCCAGATCCTTTTTGAATTGTGGGGCCCAAAACTGGATGCAGTACTCCAGCTGTGGCCTCACCAAGGCCGAGTACAAGGGGAGAATGATGTCCCGGGATTTGCTTGAGAAGCATCTATGCATGCAAGCCAGCATTTTGCTCGCTTTACTAGCCGTAGCATTGCATTGCAGGCTCATGTTCATCTTGTGGTCAATGATGACACCCAAGTCTCTTTCTTCCGTTGTGCTAGCCAGTGTAGCATTGCCGAGCCTATAAGGATGCTGCGGGGTTTTCCTCCCAAGGTGGAGAACCTTGCATTTTTCAGTGTTAAACACCATCAGGTTCTCGTCCTCCCATTTGCTGAGCCTGTCCAGGTCAGCCTGGATCACCCGCCTGTCTTCTGGTGTGGATGCTTTGCCCCAAAGTTTGGTGTCATCGGCAAACTTGGCCAGTCCGTTTCTGACTTCAATGTCCACATCATTAATGAAGATGTTGAACAATATAGGTCCAAGGACAGAGCCTTGGGGGACCCCGCTGGTCACAGGGCACCATGACAATTGACTTCCGTCAATTACCACCCTCTGGGTCCGACCATGGAGCCAATTTCCCAGCCAGCAGATCGTGGTGGACCCAAGGCCACAATTGGCCAGTTTTGCCAAGAGGTGATCATGGGATACCAGATCGAAGGCTTTTTTGAAGTCAGGATATATGACATCAATCTTTTCTCCCTTGTCCAGGTGATAGGTCAACTGGTCGTAAAAGGGAATGAGATTGGTCAAGCAAGAACTTGTGGCATATATGCTACACGCTGGCCACTCCTGTTCTGTTCTAGGACTACTTTCTCAAGGGAGACTTGCTTGCTCATAATAATTCTTAAGGTAGGCCTACTAGGGCTGTGAGAAGCTTCAGGTGCTGATTCAATTCGGAGGACATTTGGCCTGATTTGGCAGCCGAATCTCCAAATCCAAATCAGATCAGGAGACCAATTAAAAGGTCTGAATCAATTCGAAGCTCTCAGAATCAATTCAGAGAGCTTCAGAGATTTGGGCAGTCCCTGCTTGCTGCCACAGGGAGCTGGACTCAGACTCCATGCCAGTAAGTAGGCATTGGGGAGGGGGAGCTGGAGGAGTGGGGAGGAGACCATGGGGGGACTCCTGCTACACCTCATTCCCTGCCTGGTCCCCCAGCGTCCCTGAGCGCCCCGGACCCCCATCCTCTGTCCCAGCCCCCCCACATGGCTGCCCCACCCAGCCCCAGCTCCTGGCTCTTCTAGAAAAACCCCCTACTCACCAGCTCTTGCCAGGCGAGGGGCAACCTCTGCTGCCTCCCACTGCCCCATGCTGCGTGGGGGGGCTCTGCCATGAGCCACCCAATATCTGCCCCAGCCCCCCTCCCCCTGACATGACTGCTGCAGCTCCAGGCTCTTAAAAAAAAAATCCCCGCACTCACCGGCTGCTGTAGCAGCCACTAGGGCTTCTGGAGTCTTGTGGCAGAGCCCCCCACACAGCGCGGGGCAGCCGGGGGCAGCGGGGATTGCCCCCCACCCCTGCCGGGCAGCAGCCAGTGAGTGCCAGGGTTTGTTTTTTTTTCAAAGAGCTGGGAGGCTGGGGATGCGCAGGGCAGCCATTGACGGCTAGGAGAGTGGGTGGGGAATGGGGCCTGTTCAGTAATTCAGCCGATTCAGTGGTGGATGAATCTCCCAGTCAGATTTGGCCAAATTGATTTGGGACAGTGATTTGAATCACTGAATCAAATCACTGTCCCCTGAATCGGCCAAATCCGAAGCAAATACTAGCCACTTTGCACAAGCCTAATGCCTACACAGCTATTTAGGGAGCCCTCAGGGTCACTATCAATGATCTATTTCATTGGCTCTCAACCACAGTGCCACAAGATCCTTTTAAGGGTGCCATGGGGTGCCACTCAATATAGCACTATTAGGAGTGCAGACACCTACATGTGATTCACAAAGTAGCACACAAAGTGATTCACAAAGTGATTCACGAAGCAGCACACAAAGCACACAAAAGCAAGTATAACAAGCTTGCTGGTAATTTCAGAATTGGGTCTTTCATATAAAGCACAGCCTTTTTTGTTTGGTTTTCAACGATTTGTTAATTTTTATTAATTATCCTTCTGTTTGCCAGCCTTAAGGAGAACAGTTATTTTTCCGTGCTGTTAGTGCTCAAGTATATTTTTAAGTACGGTTGGAGTGCTGTTATAGTTGTGATGGTATAGGAAATGTCTGAGAGACAAGGTTTTTTTGTGATATCTTTTATTGGACCAACTGTATAAAGTTGTAGGAATAAGATCTGTGGCCTTTTCTTCTTTTTGCTGTGGCCGGGTTGGGGTGGGAAGGGGATCATGCTGTATACTTTTTTAAAGGTTGATGAATTTTTCCTGAAGGTTCATTTCCACATGTTAGCTCTTAGCCTCTAGTCTTCTATGCTGTGCCATTCTGCTTGCACCTATTTATTAAAGAAAAATATAATGTGTACACAGCAACAAAATCCATAAATATGTTTTTAATATCATCTTAGAATTTTGGTTAATGGGTTTGTAGCCAAGTTATTTTGCTGGCTTTTCAAATTTCCTGTTATGTGCACAGAAATATTTTCCAAAAATGAGAAAATCAAGTTTAAAAATGTGAAACTTAGTGAGATTTTTTTAATCTAAAAAAAAAAAAGAAGCTAGTCAACTGTTTTAAATGCATTCCTTATTTCTTTAAACCATATGAACCATAGGTACACATTCTAATTAAATGCATGCTAATGAAATAAATTGATGTTTTATGATATCTTTTATTAGACCAATTGTACAGAGTTATATACAGTTGGTCCCATAAAAGATATCACAAAAAATCCTTGCCTCTCCTTTTTATGTTAAATTTCTAGAAGGATATTACACAGATACTAATTCTTCTGGTTTTCTTCCTTCGGTTTCTGTCCCTTTCACAAATTACAAAAAGGATTACAATATATATAAAAATTGACTGTAGTAGTCTTGACATAATTTTTAATCATCTCAGAACCTTTGGCATTTATCAAATACCATACAATATAATAATTTAGAAATGCTCATTAGAAGAAAAGCAATGCATCTGTCGCATAAAACTACCACCACTGATTTAAAACATTAGATGGAAGACAATTAGATGAAAAAAGCAATTAGTTGCGTGAATTAGCTGTGCCTAAGCCACATATCTGACAATTCTGTAGCTGCTTCAAGATCCAATTCCTGAGAAATCTGTGGAATCTCTAATTTATAGATATATCTGTGTGTATGTGTTTAACTTGCAGCACTTAGGAAGCTGGACCTGCTGGCAACAAAAATTGGAAAATTAGTTTCACTGTGTGAATATAATTAAGCTGTTAAGTGAAAGCATAATACAGCTACATACACACAAGCCCTCTTTTATGTTTCCATTCCTTCTCCCTTTCCTTCACTGTCAGGAAAGACTCTGTATTCAAAAACAGCTCAATATATTAGTTTCAGCTAAAGCTGGTGGCTAAAACAGCCTGTCTGGGCAAGGACTGTATCTTTCTGCCTTTTTTCCAAGGTCCTAGCTGTGTAAATAATAGAGTGTTTTCAAAAAGGATTTGTACAGTAACCAAATTCTGCACTGACTGACTTCCATTTGCAGTTCTGGCTTCAATGGGTGCACCTACACGAGACATTTTACTGTGCAGTATAGCTAATTACTGTATAGTAAACTTCACTGTCTACACATGCTGACCCTTACTGCACAGTTATTTCCTCTATTTGACAATTAATTTGCTACCTGCAAATACAGATAGCAAATTAACTACTGAATAATTACTGTGCAGTATGATATGTATAGACCACTGGCCAGGAGCAAATTTGCTCCCGGTCAACCGTGCAGCATGGGGCAGGAGATTGCTCCTTGTCCCTGGAAGCTGCCTGTTGCTGGGGCAGGCTCTGCCACCAGAGCCTGGGTGAGGAGAATGTCCCCCAGCCTGGACAGCAAGAAGCTCCCATTCCCCAATCCATGATCACAGAGTGGGGGCTAGGATCAA
Organism: Alligator mississippiensis; assembly: GCF_030867095.1. Taxonomy (NCBI): domain Eukaryota; kingdom Metazoa; phylum Chordata; order Crocodylia; family Alligatoridae; genus Alligator; species Alligator mississippiensis. The sequence continues at coordinate 121,746,721 of NC_081826.1, read as the reverse complement.
GTTTCCAGCCTGTTCCCAGCCCCCACTCCATGATTCCCAGCCCCAGCTTTGCAGTCAGTTCCAGGCTGCGTGTGCAAACTTCTCTGAGCAGCCCAGGGCTAGCCAGGAGCTGTCCCAGTTAGGGGCAGGTCCCAGCCCCATGTCCCAATGAGGTGATTAAGGTGTGGGGCTTTAAAAGAGCTGCAGGGGAGGGGCAGGCCTCAGCCCCCTGTCCCAATCTACCCGTAGGGCAGCTAGCCCCAGCTGGAAGGGGAGTCCCACACTGAAATCCATGCCCGGCCAGAGGCTCACTGCTAGCTGCCCCACTGGCAGATTGGGGAAGGGGGCTGGGACCTGCCCCTCCCCTGCAGCTTTTTCCACGCCCCCTTCCTGTGACTGGGGAGCCGGGGCCAGGAGCTCCCTGCTGCTTGGGCAGGGGGACATTTTCCCTGCCTGGGCTCCACCACCGGAGCCTGCCCTGGCAGCAGGCAGCTCCTGGGGGCAGGGAGCAATCTCTCAGCCCCTGCCAGAAGACAGCTGTCTGCTGACCCTGTGTTTCCTGCCAGCCCCTGGGCTAGCACCCAGGCCACTGCAGGGGCCAGTGCAGGGTCAGTGAGGGTGGGAGCAGACTGCTGCCAGGAGCAGCAGATGTGCTCCTGAATCCCTGCATACGTAGACACCTGCCTGGGGTGGGTTTACTCTAGAGTAAATTACTCAGAGGACACAGCATTTGCATGTGTAGATGTGCCCAATGTGCCCAAAATTCTACAACTGTATGGAAAACACTAGCAAAGTGTTCCTCAGTTCACATATTTTTTTAATAAGTAGGTGCAAGCAGAATGGTACAGCATGGAAGACTAGGTGATGAGAGCTAACATGTGGAATTGAACCTGAAGGCAAAATTCATCACCCTTGGAAATGATGTACAGTATGCTTACCTTCTCACCCCAAACTTGGCCACTGCAAAAGGAAGGTCAGGGCCGCAGCCCTAATTCCTACATACCAGTTTTAAAGCAGTGGGCACCTATGACAGGCCATTCCAGTAAGGTAAGGAGGAGGCTCTTTGCACATTCACCTCACTAAGCACACTTGAAGGGATGCACATATTCTGACTTGAAAGGTGTGATTGCCAGCATTATCAATTTCTGGTTTGATTTATAAAGGTGCTACTTACCCAACATCAGTGGTAGAAAAAGGAATGCAGGCAGAACTCAGACCTTGCTGGATCAAGCCCAGATGGACAGCAGGCTCGGGTCCCATCATTCTGAATTATTCCTTGCCTTGTGGGTGTGGGAAGGCATCTCCAGCATTGCTCTTTTCTGTCATGATGGACAGTTTGGTCACAATTTTGCAGTTTTGTGCCAGTATCGATTGGCAAGAGACTGTAATTGCTGGCCCGGTCTGCCTTCCTCCCACCCCAGTGACCCTACCACTATGGTTACCAGGAACTGTTGCCCATGGTGGAGTTGTTTAGTGGTTTGTTCCCAGACTTTTGCTATTGACTTACTGACTATGAGGTAGTGTCTCTGGCTTCTGTGTTAAGGAGTGGGAGTGTCAGTTGTTAGTGTTTTATTGTACTAGAGGATTTGGGTTAGAAAAAATGCTATGTAATGTTGGATGTCTGTATAACAACTGGACATTATCTCTATATTTGTAAAGGAGCAAAGAACAGAAAGAAAACTGCGCCCTAACATAATTATTTTTACAAACAAGGAAAATAACATCCTTAGTACTAACTAATGTCTCAGGCGGTTTGACTGTTGCCTGAATTTTGGGAAATATGTTGTGGTAACTGGAATGTATTTTCTTCATATGCCAACCACTAAGGCTAAGTACAGACAGTCAAAAAGCCCCAGGCTGAATTGATTCAATCTTTGCAGGTTAGTCTAAGTTGTATAGGTTGAACTGATAAGCAAGTGAACAGACATTCACTTTTGATTCCAGAAATGTAGCCACATGCCTGCAGTGGCCCAGGTCGGGAGCTGGGGAATGCTAGAGCATGTGCCCCTGCTCAGCTGGAGCTAACAGCTTGAGCCAAGGCTAGCCCACCCACCCTGCAAGAAGGGGTTTGTGGGAGAGGTAAAAAGCATCCTGGGATGCTGGGGGACTGTGAGTTAACTTGAATCTGGAGGGGATCTGGGGCAGCAGTTCAATAAACCGATTTAACCTAAATCAGCTAGGTCTGATACTGTTACCAATAGGATTTCTTTTTGCCAGAGCCCCCCAGGGATTGACATGGCAACTCATTTGATGTGGTATCAAGTGAACTTTAATAGTAATCCTTATGCGATATTATAGGTTTCCTCCCCGTAATACAACCTGGCAAGTGGCTTCCCTACTATTCAAGCAGGGACACAGCAGCTGTGTCTGTCCTACCAGAATCATTGAATGCTGACACACACCTTTCTTTTGTTTGTTCGTTATGTTTGTAACTGTCTCATTCCAAATTGTCCAATCCCTTGGCATTGTGCCAAGTATTCCTTATGTGGTATACCAATCCTATCCTGCTTCTGGTTATCTTTCCTTATAGGGAAAGTGCTATACATTGCTCACCAATTACAGCACTTACTTCTTCCAGTGCCTTATAAAATACTCTGTTCAATTTTATTGCTTAGTTCTGGGAAGGCCTGGACTATGGCTAAAAGCCTTAGCATAACTCAGTTTGCCCAGTACAGTACTACATTCATCCAGATGTATCTAAAACTGTTTTTTTGGCCATTTTGAAAGCAGTTTATGTGCACTGAACTTCTATTGTGTGACAGATTTGAACAGTCTGATCACTTATACCGGTTTATGTGTAGTTTCTGTTTCTAGCCTAAGTGAAGGTGCTGCAGCTCTGCTTTCACAAAGCAGATTTCATCTCTGCTTTACTTGACTAGAAAGCAGTGCACATCCAAAAACTAGATAAACATTGTATTTTTCAATATATAATTAAATCTGCCTTGGTTACCACTTAAGAGACAGGCAAAGATAGGTTGCTTAACAGAGATGGTTTTAAAGGGGAGAAGGAGCAGTGTAGTTAGTTCTGAGGATACTTTTGGGCAGTCTCTTGAGACACAACATTACCCACTACGGTTGGGTGTTGTATGGCCTTCATGTGTGGATAATTTTTGTTATGTTCACAGGGATTACCTCAGGACTTAAATCATGGGTATGCTTCCCAGAATGGTACTGGGTGACTACACAACATTTTTTTCAGCCTGTGCGCTGGGTGGGGCTTCCTTCTTGGCTATGGCCTTGAGATTGCTATAGAAATGGTATAGATATCTCCTATTTTACTGGTTTTCTTGTGGTTGACTGGCACAGTGGAATGCTGGTCTAATTACTATAAACAAGGTTTTTGATACTAATTAAATGAGGCCAGGATTTTACCCATTCTGTGCAACACGATGGTGATTTTACTCTGCACTCCTGCTATAATTGGCTACTGCTTGTATCTGTTTCAAACTCTGGCCACATTGAGGCTCATAACTATGATTTGAAACCACTTTCAAGCCCAGCTGCAGCTTGACACTAGTAAAAGTTGTGACCATGTATACGCACGTTGCAAACCATTGTCCTGATTTTGCCAAGGAATTTTGCTTCAACTTGGAGTACCTCTGACATCAAATGCTATCAGCAGTCAAATTGACTGTTAAAAATCTGCTAGCTATGCTGATAGCAGAGAGACTCTATGCAGGTCCCTTTCCAGAAGCAGGGTCCATGTCATAATTGTTATGTGACAGGAATAACAAAAACAGTTTACCTTGGTGTTTCTCAGACAGGGAGGAGCAGGGGCTGAAGGGTGTGTGTGCGGGCATACAAATCTCTGGAGACCCGGACTGCATCCAGATGAGCGTGGCCTAGGGCTGTGAGAAATTTCACCACCAGGTTTGTTTCGACACTATTTTGACCTGTTTCGAGGTTGAAACACAAAATCGAAATGAAACAGCCTCAAAACAAAATGAGGCAAGTCAAAATGTTTTGCTGTTTTGACACTGTTTTGACTCTTCGCCCATAGGCTATAATGGGGAAGGTTGAAACAGCTTATAACTTTGTAATTTCTGGCCAGATTTGGATAAAACTTGCTGAAATGGTAGCTGCTTCTGAGGGCATAAAGCATGCCAAGTTTCAAGAAGTTAGGTAGAGGGGGTTCAGAGAAATTCTACCACAAAGTTTTGAGAGCCAATCTTGTGTCATGTGTATGTGTTAAACCACAGCAGGGTCAAAACTGCAGGGATGGTAGCCCCTGCTCAGGCCATGAAGCCTGCCATGTTTCAAGGAGATAGGTGCAGGGGGTTCAGAGAAACTGCACCCCAAAATCCTGAAAGCAAAACTCATGTCACGTGTATGTGTTAAGCCACAGTGGGGTCAAAACTGCAGGCATGCTAGCCCCTGTGGAGGCCACAAAGCCTGCTAAGTTTCAAGGAGATAGGTGCAGGGGTTTGGGGGAAACTGTACCTCAAGCTGCGGGCAAGCAAAACTCATGACATGGGTGACACTGTGTGTGTTAAAGTGCAGCAGGGTGAAAGGTGCAGGCCTGCTAGCTCCTGCTGAAGCCATGAAGCTTGCCAGCTATCAAGGAGATAGGTTCAGGGGTTCATGGTTTTGGGGCCCTGCACCTCTGGCTGCTGACAGGCAAAACTCATGTCATGGGTGCTTGTGCAACTGTGTCTGTCTTAGGGCATGGGGGAGGGAAAACTACTGCAGGCCTGGCTGCTAGGCCCTGCTGCAGCCACTAAGCCTGCCAGCAGTCGAGGAGATAGGTGCAGGGGGGTTTTGGGGCCCTGCACCTCTAGCTGCTGACCGGCAAAACTCATGACATGGGTGCTTGTGCAACTGCTGCCTCTCATCAGGCAGCAGGACTGAAGATTCCCCATCACTTGCCACCACAGACCTGGGGGTAATAATTGACCACAGTATGAACACGAGCCGTCAGTGCGATGCTGTAGCCAGCAGGGCCAACAATACCCTGGCATGCATCAATTGATGCACATCCAGCAAAACCATCGCAAAGTGATTCTCCTGCTCTACTCAGCTCTTCTCAGCATTGGTGAGATCGCAGTTGGAGTACTGCGTCCCGTTCTGGACTCTGCACTTTAACAAGGATGTGGTAAAGCTTGAGAGAGTCCAGAGAAGGGTACCCCAGTCAGGCCCTCGCCGAGCAGGTCCTGCCACTTGGTGTCTGGGCAGGACACGAGGGCGGCAGGATGGACAGTGCAGCACACAAGTGTGTAGAGGTGACGGCGATGGATGGTGGAAAAACGGGCCCAGAAGCTCCTGAGACCTAGCAGCCCTGAGCTACTTGCCAGGGCGGCTTTTTATACTGCTGGGGACAGCACAGGTGCTGGCCCTGGACTCTAGCTCCCCCTGGCTACAGATCCAGGAGGTGTCAGGCAGGGTTATTTTGCCGTTAAGTGACACAATTTGCTCCACAACAAAATGCATGTCCAAGCATGAGAGCTGAAGCTAAAAGCCCTGGCTCAAATTTGCACCGCTTCTATTTGAGCTGCTGCAAGCACACATGCTTGCATATGTGGATGTGCCCTGTCAGTTTCTCAGTCACACATTTTCTCCAGCTCTCAAATCACTTTGTGGCTGCTCTCCCTACTCCATAACTACCATTAGAAGGATCAGACACTGGTTTATAAAATAAGTTTATGGATCAGTCTACAGTACATTTTTTACTAGAATGGCTCTTCCACGAATAAAGAGAAATCATCTTCCTGCACAATGCAAACTTACCACGGCAAACAAATAGCAGCATTAACTGAACACAGCTGTTGAGATGGTAGCAAAGTACAAGCTGTAGAATGGCTGATTTCTGGTGTTGTGTTTTTATAGTTCTCTCTACTGCTCCATTTACAATTCTTATATTCATTAGCCAGCGTTTGTCAAATCATGTCATTCATTTGAGTTCTTCAAATCTGCACCCTTAATCCAAGTGATCTATGCATTCATTAAGATGACAGCCATTCACAACTCATTTTTGTGTGTTATCTTTATGAAAATCAATTTAAATTTGTTACTGCCAGCTGTTTCTTTATGCAGTATAATTTTTCTCATATGATTAACTATACTGATTGATTTGACCCATTGTCCTGCACAAAGAAAGAGAGAAGAGCTCATTTATGCTAATTAGCCTGGCTGACTGGGTCTCAAAAGATTTAGATGCATTTGCCCTGCAGTTATGGGACCAATTTTTTATCTTTTAATAATAATGCCCCCCAAAGTGGTCCGGGTTTTTATTATAACAACTATAAATCTAGGTCAGTTTACAGATTTTATGTGGATTGGCCAGATGGTAGTTTCTAACATGGTTTTCAAATAATTTCACTGCTGTCTTGATTGCATGTTCTTATCTGCCTTGTGAAAGAGTTTTATTGTTTACTTTTGAACCCCTATGCACACTCAGAACTGGCTATTCCACACAGACACAAAAATATACTTATTCCTCAATTTGTAAAAATGGTCAATAGATTCACCTTAACCATTTATTTTATGGCTAAACATTAATTATGCAAAGTGTACTAATCCTCCCCCCCACACCTTGTAGAAACATTTTACTCATATACATTAGGTGATTAAGTGCTAGCAAGTCACATTTTCTGGATTGCTAGAGAAAAAACTGAACCTCTCATCCAGCTACAACTGGTCCTAGGATTAAGTGATATGGGTTTAAAAAGACACTATTGGCAAAGCGTATGGGTGGAAAATCAGATTCTGTTTTGCATTACAAGTAAAGCTAAAATGAAATGGCAGTGATTCAAATCCATACTTAAAGGCCATATTCTCTTTACAATGAAATGAGGTGATGAGGCACATCTGTATCATTAAGCAGAAATACAATAGCTTGGGTTTCCAGAACTGCTGGTGAGAGTCCTATATGAAAGATGTCTACTTTTTTTCTATCTCTACCTCTCTCTTTTTTGGTAATTATTTAGAAAAAAGTCTGAAGTCATAATGGTATTATGCACTAGGAAAACATCCACTATAAAGAGGAAAATATCACTTACAAATGTAAACATATGTATGCAACTAAATTGAAAGTGCCCCACGTCTCCTGTAGAGTTAAAACCACAAGAAACAAAGAACTGATTTCTGGGACATGAGAATAGAAGGGATCTCTTGGTCCAATCACATGATATTGCAGGCAGCTACTTCATACCATCCATTTTATAAACAGATCAAGCTTTATCCTGGTAGTTAGATTTTGTGCTCCCACAACCCCAGTTGGGAGGTTCTCACAACATCACTGATCTTGTGGTTAGAGGCTTTATTCTGATTTGATGTCTATATTTATTCATAGCCAGCTTCACACTTACTTGTTCTTGTATGGATACTATCCTTTAGCTCAATGAGCTCTTCTCCTTCTCTTGTGCTTACCCCAAATACATGTAGGGAGGACACATTTCTCCTACAGAACTTTTAACAAACAAGTCAATAAGAACACTGTTGTATGCCCAGGAATGCTACATTTTGTGCAAGGCTCCCCTTAATGAACGACATTGTATAGAATGAACTTGATCCCACAAAGAATTTCAACATATTCTTAGTTTGAAGCACATGAGTAGGAGCAGCTGAACTGTAAGTATTTGACTAGACTATATAAATCCTTAAAGTAGTTTACAGAAATAGTTCCATGCTGTACCTCCTCTTAAAGTACTCCAAAAACAATAGCTAGCGAATCCTCAACATCATCACCCTCCAGAGGAAGATAAGGATTCTGATTTCTATTTGTCAGATGAGAAAATGTAACTGAGAAATTATGGATCTCCAAGGATATCTTCTTCCATTGCAATGTAGTCCTGATCAAGATTTCTAACAGCTAGAAATATCCAGTAAAATAAAAGGATGGTTGCCTGTGGCCCAAGGTTTGAATTATGAGGGAGTTGATTTTTTGGGGGGCAGGGGGGGGCTGATCCCCCCCATAATTTATGAGAGACCCTCTATAAGATTTGAAATTAGGGGGGCCTCCAATTTTATTAGGGCAGCCCAATTTTTTTGCAGACCCCCCCCCCCCCCCCCCCCCCCCCCCAGAGTCAAAGTGTAATTCAAACCCTGCTGTGGCCAAATGCATAATATACATGTAATTACATCAGCTGTATATAAAAATAGACATTTGCAGACAGACACTTCATTGTTTTCTCATCAGCTATTGTACATGCAGATACTTCAGTTTTATTTTTGGTCATATGGAGAAATCAGACTTGCAACAGTGCACAGTTCTTCGCAACTTCCCCTTTGAAAATTAGGTTCAGCGTCATATCATATTCTACCCATTAGGTGCATAAGTGAACTTGGATGTGATCCTATTCCATCCTGCTCAAGTCCCTAAAATGTGTCAATAGGCCTATTTTTGTAACATGCCATCACCTTACCTTAAAGACTAATCACAAAAAAGCAGCAAGCAAGAGGAAGATCCATTCATGGAAGGATGGATTAACTCTTATTCAGGGACTTGAGCAGGTTGGAGTAGGATCACACTTAGATGTCCGCATCCACTTAGGTACCTAATCAGTGGAGTAGGATCTGGCCTTAAGAAACTCGACCAAGGTCAGATAAACTCATGGCAGAGGTGAACTAGGAATAAAATTCAAGTTCCTGGTATCCACACATATCTTAACCACAAGACTATCCTTCCTCTTCTCACTTTTTTTTTCCCTTATTAACCATAACTGGTGCTGGAGAAAATGAGCTATGTCACATTTCCATTTTTCTGATTTGCACAGTGATACTGAAAGAAAAACCAGAACAGGCTCAGTGCTGAAGTACTTACTCTGCCAGAATCCTCTTGATTTCATTAGAGCTAAGTATAGACAGTCAAAAAGCCCCAAGCTGAATCAATTCAGTATTCATGGTGTCGCAGAGCACTTAGGTGCCCTGCTCCTAAAAAGGAGAAACTGTTAGAGAAAAAGCCCTAGCAGTGAATAAGGAGCCCAGCTGTTGGTTGCTAGGACAACTGGAATCAGCAAGCGACCCACACCTGCCAGCGGTCAGCTGACTGTAAGGGGCAGGGCCTGGCCCTTATAAACTCTAGGAGCTGAAACCAGAGGCAGTTCTTTGCCAGCAACCATGGAGGAAGGAGTGCTCTCATGGAAGGGATAGAGTATTTCCTGGTAGGCTTGAGTGTTATTATGGCTGGGTGGCTTCTGTTTAAGTTATAGCCAATGGGCTTGTGTTTTGTGTTGCTATTTTTCACTGGTGGTTTGGGTGAGGCTATTGGGGGGTGGAGGAGGCCTCATAGGGGACTCCACTGCTAGTGAGGGTGCAGCATTTGGGGTGGACAGACCCCAGCCCCAGAGGGGGGGGTGTTGCTGTGACACCCCAGTGTGGGTGTGGTGAGCCCCGGAGAAGGGGGGCAGCATTGTGGTGAGCCTGAGCACCAGAGAAAGTGTGAACACCAGAGAGAGGGACAGAATAATGTCCATTACATCTGTGAGGCTTGGGGCATGGTATTGGGGTGGTAGGAGCCATGCATAGCCCCTAAGGCTAGGGTGCCCCTTATAGCACCATTTACAGAATGGGACCCCCGAGGGGTCTGGGAAACCACGGGGTCATAAGATCCAATGAGAAGTGACCAAGAGGGCATAAAAAGGCAGCCTCTCTAACATTTGAACATTAAAGACATGGTGGGCGAGAAACTGAGGGTGCCCTTGGGCCAACTTGGCACGGGAAGGGGGCCTGGAGGAGATCATGGCCCTCCGGCAGGACCCCACCATGACACGTGGGTTAGTCTAAACTGCATAGATTGAACCAATAAGCAAGTGAACAGACATTTACTTTTGGTTCCTGAAATGCAGCCACGTGCCTGCGGTGGCCCAGGCCAGGAGTGCTAGAGCAGATCCCTGCTTGGCTAAGCAGATAGTTTGGGCCAAGGCTAGCCCACCCACCCTGTGAGGGGGAGTGGAGTTTGCAGGGGAGGTGCAAAGCATCCTGGGATGCTGAGGGACTGTGAGTTAACTTGCATCTGGAGGGGATCTGGGACAGAAGTTCAATAAACTGTTTTAACCTAGGTCAGTTGAGTTTGATACTACATCTATCCAGGCTTATCTTAAACCTATTTTGGCCATTTTGAAAGCAGTTTGTGCACTGAACTTCTGTTTGTGTTACAAATTTGAACCAGTTTCTGATCACGTATAGCAGTTTGTGTAATTTCTGTCCCTAACCTAGGAGTTTGGTTTGTATACGGAATTCAAGATTGGCCAGGACATATGTCACTTCTCTTCATTGGAATGTTTGTGGTGATTGGATTAAGACGCACTGTTAGCAGTATTTCTATAACTATAGAGTTAAATGTTGGTTAGATTCCATATAAATTTAAAAAAAAAAAGTCTTCCACCTCAAGTGTTTAATTTTGGTTTGCAACTGCAACACTGTTTCACTGTGCCTGCAGACTGATAGCTCATAACCTATCAGTTGGGAGTTATCTGTAACTTGTAAAATGTAGGAACTGGCCCCTGTCATCTTTAAAGTGATGAAGAGAGTATAAGGCCTGCATTGTAGTGCATTCTCAAAACTACGTTTATTTCTGTTGGTGGAATTTAGGTTGCATACAATATAAATTCCTCACTGAGTCCCTGATCTCAGGCTCACAGACCCCACAGAGCTTGACCATGACCATGGCCATCTACTCATAGTAAAATATATTAACCCGTATCTAATTTAATAAAGACTTTCAGCCTACTACCTAAAGTTACTTAAACATCTCTTTCTAATCTAAACAAAGTCTAGGTCACTTGCAGATAGGACTTTTAGGAACCTAAAACCAGGGCTGAATTATTGTGCAGCTCATTTTGAGATAAGGCTAATAAAGTTGAGACTTACAGAAATTCCAAAATATTCTGTGATTATGGGAGGAATTCAGAATTGTAGGAGGAATGTGAGTGAGAAGGGAAATATTTTATTTTTAATATGACTCCAGAAGACTCTCAACTAGTATTTTAAGTAACTTGGGAGCTGCAATGTTGGCAGTTTAAGGCTGTCTGCTGTTGTTTCATGATACAGAGCGAGACCCTGCTGAGGTAGATGGTTTTGTTTTCTTGGCTTGCTTTTTTAAGTCTCAAGGCCAAGTTGTCCTCAAGCACCTTCTCTTCTACAGCTTCTGTGCCATTAATGAATGAACCTGTACACTCGCAAATGGGCATACCACTTTCTATGATTGCAGATTTCATTACACACTTGTTCATAAGCTCTATGATGTAGGCTTCATCAAATTAAGTATGAAGAATGATAGAAATTAATAAGACTTACAAAGGGCCAAGACAGGCAGAGTTGTAGATCTCTCTTTCTCCCCCCAAAAAAAAATTAAAAAAAAAAAGCAATCTCTGAAATCACTCTGGATGCTGGTGAGGTGGCCATGACAACCACAACTGAAGTAGTGTACTCTGTGTTGTGTTTGTGTTTTTTTTTTTTTGTTTTTTTTTTGTGTGTGCAATTTCAAACCTTCCTACCCATCCAGAATCTTTCTGCTTTTCTCAGGACCCAGAGTAATTAACAGTGGTGCTGAACTACATGAATTACAAAAATGGAATGACCAAACTGCGAATTAAGTGTATGTACACTTCAAATCGGCTATTTATCTCGCCAATTATTTTGGCTTGGCTAGATTGGGTTATGTTGCTATGTATCATGAAGCAGAACAGGTACAGCTATAGTCAAGTCACTTTGTGTAGTCTGTTGTGGGGGGGGGGGTTGTTTTGTTTTTTTGGTAAATTTAAAAGCTTTTTTGCGTTGTTACATTGGGGATCAGGAAATCCTATTGCCCCACTGGAACTCTTGTGTGTGAGTACTTCCTTCTATTCAGACAAGAAATAAAGACCCTTCCCTTCTGTGGCAGCCAGTGCCTTGATTAGATTGTATTTAGGTGGAGGGAGCAGCTCAGTCACATGTCCCTCTATTTTAAAATCAGTTCCTTGAGAAACACTTGGTACAAGAGATTTATTTGGTGGATATGGTATGTATGTGGGAGGGGAGGCAAGATAACGGATTGAATGTTACTAGTAAATGTTAAGAATCATGGTCCAAAAAAGCAATAAAGCCGTAAGGGAAATATGGGAGTCCCTCACTTGGGCTCTCTATAAGAGGTATGGGGGTGAGGAGGGGAACCCAATTAGGTTATAGAAAATATAATGTTAGCCAACCAAGCCTGGGGAAGGGGGTCATGATGCTGAGAGAGAGAAAATGGATGCATGCAAACCTGTACAATGGTCCCCAGTGGTGGAGGAGGTAGCTTGAGAAAGTTAAAGAACAGGACAACAACTAGAAACAGCCAGTATAGTGTGACCTTAAGTCTAAAGTTATATCTATTTGGCACAAAGCAGAGACATGAAGACATACCAGAGGTGACTCTGGTACCAGAAGCAGTATAGCTGCATTAGCGTATCAATTCATTTGAGCTAGCATGCTTTTCAGCTGAGCTAACTTTGCCTGAGAGCTGCACCAGCATGGCTGTATTGTCTCCAGTACCCAAAGTAGCTGGTGGAGAGCTACCTCATATCCTTACACAGGACTCCCTTTTTCAGGGCACATGTACTATCAGACTTTTTTGGGGTAAAGTGCTGTCCACAAAGAGGCTTGGATCGTGAGCAAAGGAACTGCCTTGCACTATTTTAATCTTGCATATTAATGGAAGTGGGATTTGGTATACACCATGAACATGAACAAGATTATGTCAAATATCCAACATGCTATCATTGTTTCCTCCTAATGGAAACAACTGCAGGAGAGCAAACTTTAGCTAAATGCCTGGGTCACCAGGGACAACAGTTTTTAAACACTACTTTGTTTTTCATAATTCCTCTAAAACTTTTCATGAAAAGTTCAGCCTGTTCATTCAGGACTTGACAGTCAACTGGTGGCAAGTGCACAAAGAAAACAAAATCCTACCTCTGCTACCAGTTAATTGAAGAAACTTTTTGCTCGTGTGGCTGCACTGAAGGTCCAAGGATCTAGGTGTTTTCAGAGCAGGTTTTGAGTGAGGACTCAGTCAGCATGTCTGCATGAGATGTTTACTGCATAGTAGATTAATTAAATGTGCAGTAAACATCTTGGCATCTACACATGTGCCCCTACTAGGTTGGATAAACTAACTTACTCTGCAGCATGTAGAAGCTGTGACAGGGGCATGAGGATGGTTCAGTGCAGGAGCTAGCCAGCAGGCAGCCCCATGCTGAAGCACTCTCATGCCCCAGCCAGCCCCTCTGCAGCATATTGAGCCAGGGGGAGCAGCCCCAGGCTGGCAGGCAGGCCTCCAGGGACCCCTGCCAGCTGGGGCTTCTCCAACCCAGCTCAGTGTGCTGTGTTCCCAGGTGTATGTGCAAACAGCAATAAACTCTACAGTTTCACACTAATTGCACGTGTAGATGCATCCACTGTCACCAAGAGGCAGCCATGACAGTCACAACTGAAGACCAATTGGATTTGTAATGCCTCTGATATTAACCCAAACAGTGTAGGAGGGCCACCAAAGCATATAAAAGAAAATCTCAGAACAAAGGGATTATCAATTATAGTGCATATGTCAAGCGGAAAAAATGGAAGTGAACTAATAGTTTTATTTGAAATAGTGCTTTGGCACACTTGGTAAAGATCATTTCAGCAGCAGAACAAACAAAAACCACATTGTAGCAGAATAAAGGGGACTTAATGAAGTTAAGGAAATGAGAATAGGCAGTGGGGTCAAAGAAGGGTAGAAGCAAGGAGAAGGAATAAAGTGAGATAGCCAGAGGAAGAGGCAGGGAAAATAAGTTTGGGAGACTGAGGAAACTACACACAGAGAAAAAGGGATGCAGGAAGTGGTGCATGGAGAACAAAGTCAGAAAATTGAGAGTAGGCTGAGTTCTCTGTGGCTGAAGAGTAGAGGGGCATTTCTGAATTGTCAGCTGGTGAGAAGGAAGCACAAATGTAGGAGATGAACAGAAAAGCTGGTACCTTGTGCTAGATTGTCTAAGCCTTCTCATTAAGGTACCAGGGAGGTTCTGGGCAGCAAGGGAGGAAGGTGGGGTCTGAGGAAAGGATTAAGGACAAAGTTAAGAAAGACCTTATCAGGACAAAGTTGGAGAGCAGTCTAGAAATGAAGGCCAAGTAAAACCAAGAAAAAAATTGTGGTGATAGAAGATTATTAAGCCTTTCACATACAGAAAAGCTTAACACAATGTATGGGCCTGGTTTTGCCTTTTCACTTGCACAGATGTAAATCAAGATTCATTTAACTGAAATTGGGGGGAGGGGGGGATGTAGTGAGACTTGAGTCAAGGGCTGACTGGATCTTGACCTGGTGGCCTCTCAGGCTCAGCTTTGCCAAGTCTGGAGTCTCTCCTTTTTCTTCACCTGCCATATCTTCTATGTTACTTCAAGGAAAAAAAGAGTTGGAAGGCTGCCCCATATACCAGGGGATCACTGGTCTGGCCTTCTTATCCTCATAGTGGCTCTGGTAACTTGGTACCTTATGGCTACCCTCTAGCCATGCCCATGCCTTGCAGGTGTTAACAGTTCACCATATGAAGGATCCCTCAACCCCAGGTCAGTATCTCATCTAGCTTTTGGTCTCACCTCCTAGGGTTTGGGTCTGCCCCCTCCTGGTGCAGTTTCCCCTCTTAAGGGCACAATTCTTGCCTTTCAAGGCTCTTGTCTCGTCCTTCCTGGGCTCCATCTTCTCCCCTAGTCTGACCCTTAGGGCCCTGATAATGCCCCTGTAGGGCCTCAGCTGCACCCCTCAGGGCATCTGGCTGTGCCCTCATCCTTAGGCTGCAACCTTCCTCAGCTGTGTTTTTTGACTGAGGTTTTGAATCCAGCCATGGCAGGGCTTGTAGTCTTCATGTGCTCCTCGGGCACCTCTGAGACCTCCACCTCCCATCAGTCCCAGTCCCAATTCTCCAGTATAACTGACAGAAAAATCAGCCTTCAGCCCGTAAATCAAATCAAGCACTCTGACTGTACATGGAAGTGGTTTAGTGGTCAAAATGAGGGTAGAATCAGGCCTCCTTGCCTCCTTAAAAATCACAGTAACAGAACATTGACCATTAAAATCCCCAATATTCAATCCCACAGGGACCTTCACAGGGTGAGCACCACACATCATAATCAACACTGGCCTGGAGGCCAGTTTCTCAGATGGTACAAGCCAGTGTCACTCCAGTGTAACCACTCACCCCCCCCCCCCCCCCCCAACACCATGCTATATTGCATGGGCCACCAGTTGGACAACCCTGCCCTAGACCAGTGATTCTTGCCTGAGGTCCAGCAACACTCTCTGGTGCCATAAGATCCTATGAAGGGTGCTTCAAGGTGTGGTAAATTAAAAACAGGTTTGTCCCTGACTACTACTTCACCCACTGTTCAGCACCTGTGCAAGGAGGTAAGCACTGTAATAGATACAAAATAATTTATTATAAACATTTGAATCTTTCTAAATTTATATTCAAGTATTCAAATAATATTTTGAATACTTAATAACACATTTAATAGAGTGCTGGTCAATTCATACACGTTATGAAAGAATGCCTTGAATCTAAAAATGTTGAAAACTACAATTTGATTCAAATGATGCTGGGATGCTTGGTCTTTTGTTCTTGAATCCCATGTTCCTTTTCTGATAATGGAAGGCACTGTGTGTCCATGATGGTTTAAAATTCTTTCACATCATATTGGAAGCTGTTCTGCCTGACATGAACAACATTGGAAAACTTGTGGTATGCAGCAGGAGAGTCTGAAGTGAGTTTTATCTACAGTGCAAAAATCAGGTGTGTGAAGAGGTGTGATCCCTGACTTCTTAGCTGTGCCATCAGACGCCTGTAACGGATTCCCCCCCCCCCCCTGCAGAGGAATAAACTATACTACTGACTGTACAGTCTTCTTGGTGTAAGATGGAACCCCACTCAAAGTACTTTGTTGGTATGGTATATCACACTTGTTCAGCAATCCCTTGCAGTTGAGGATGATTGTCTTTTATGTGCATCTGAAGATGGGTGATGAGGACTATCTAGGACTGACAGACTCTACTGCCACTTGGGCATGTATTTACATGTGGGGTGGGTGGCACTGGATTCCCAGTTTTGGCCACAACACGCTTTTTCTGCCACTCCCGTTTTTTTTCCATCTCCTATTGTTGTCATGAGGTTTCAAAGTACTGAGATCCCTGCAGCAGACTCTTCCTCCTTTTGGGGTGGTGCTAAGCAATAGTCTCCCATGAGTTGACATGGATGTTGCGCGCTTTTTTTTTTTTTTTTTTTAAAGGTTGGCCTTAAAGACATCCCTTAAGCATTTTCTCTTCCTTCCTCTTGAGCATACGCCTTGGCTGAGCTGGTAGGATAAAATTTGCTTCTGGAGTTGGACATCCAGATGACAGGGCCAGCCCAACAAAGCTGATGTTGGATGATCATTACCTCAATACTCATGGTGTTTGCTTGAAGGAGGATGATAATATTAGTGCATCTGCCTCCCACTGGATTTGGATGATCAGCTACAGGCAGCATGGATGGTCCTTCTCCAACAACTTCAGATGTCTCCTGTAAGTTGTCCATGTCTCAGCTCCATACAGCAAGGTGGGGATCACAACTGCTTGATTAAACCATGAGCTTGGTTTTTGGATCAGATGTCATGATTTTCAAACACCCATTTTGTCAGTCATCCAAAGTCTGCACTTACACAAAGAACTAATATAAATTTGGTCTGTGTACTTAAGAGATGCCTACTCTATCCCAGCAGTTAATAATTACCTAGCTTCCAGCAAAGAAAGGCTCTGAATCTCTCAGTAAATAGTAGAAGATGGGTCAAGGCTGCCAAAAAATGCTGCTGTCTGTGCTGCGTGGCATTTGTGAAGCAGCAATACAATCCCTTCTGGCAAGCTCAGCATGGAAGACAAACAGGTTTGGTTTTTTGTTTGTTTGTTTGTTTTTTTTCTTGTTCATAAGCCAATAGTTCTATTTGGAAATTCACATCCAAGTTGTCAGTAGTTACCAAAATACATGCCATATAATAACAGGGTAAGTGGAAATGTTTTGTAGCAGGAATTTAAAAGGACACATCATGTGGTGTTTGGGTTTGATAATTGTTTGAGCCATGTCTTAAAACGGAAAGGAAAGAAATTCTGTATTGTGCCAGAGTACGGCTGAACTGTCATATCCTGTAGTCTAATTCCTCATATCTTCCAAGTCACTCAATAGCCCTGATCCCAGACCCGTTATCTCAGTGGAAGTGACAGGTGCTCGGCATTTCCCATTGTTCTTGTTTTTCCATTTTATTTTTGGATCACTTTCCTTGGGGGGGGAGAATTTTTTGTGATGTTTATTGTTTAATTGGAAATAAATGTCAGAATTCCAGAAACCCTTGCTTATTTCTCAGCTCTCCTAGTAAAATTTGCAGTATGTATTTCTGCTTTCAATTTTAAGAAAGTAGTAGTAGTAGTAATAATAATAATAATACAGCTTGAGAGAGAGCCCATGAAACCTTACATGATTTAAGCAAAATATTTAGCAGCTAATGCCTTTGGCAGACTCCATTATAAAAGATGCTTATAGAGTATCTATAAATATTCCACCCTGAAAGATCATGTCATTTTGGGTATCAGTGCAGATACCAAAGGCAGAATGGTAAAATGGGATTAGCCTTTACATTAATCTCCACTGCATACACACCAGGTGCATCTACATGTGCAATTAATGCAATTTAATATACTCTGGTTCAATCTGAGTCGGAGTAAGCTAATCCCGATGTCACTGTGTGTTTAAGTACTGTGGTGTATACCTGTCTCGCAGGACTACCCTACGCCAGAGTGAATTTAATCTACTGCGCCCTAATTACAACACATGTGTAGAGGGTGACACATTACTTCACATTAATCTCTAATGTGCAGTAAAGCTCATGTGTGGTTTTTAAAAAAAAAAAAAAAAATCCACTGAGATTCATATACCTTCCCTACCTCCCCACAACCTCATTTGCTTGTCTCTGAGATGTGTTGTGTTGCATTCCATTCAGAGCACTATAAATCCTTATTAGATGCTACATAATTAGTATTCTACATGGGCATTTATTGATGACTGTATCAATTCTTCACTCTTGAGGTTTGACACTGAGACCTCTACTGAAACATACATTAAACAGAGTTACGTGAATTTTTAAAAACCCTTATTCAAGTGTCCAACGGGACTTGTAATACCTCTGATACTAAGTCATTCCTCAAACATAATACTGGATGAACTAATGTTTGCAGATAAAAACACCAGCAAAAGGAGAGAGAAATTCAGAGCTCCAAAGCATAATTAGAAAAATGTTTTCATGAACCGAAACTGAGTAGTAGAAGAACTGCTGCTTATAGTTGGTAGGAAAGAGCTGCATGGGAGAAGGCCTTTTGCACTGCTAAATGAATGCAGTAGGTATGATTTTTTGGGGGGAGGGGGTTTGTGTTTTTCATTGCCCATATAGATCCAATACATTCACTTAATTCTGGTGAAGATGGCTCCAAAAGTTGAAGAACAATGAAGAATTGGGCTTATTATTTACTTTAGTACTTATCCTAGAGCCTGGGCTTCAAGGTGCTAAATGCTTTTACATCCCATGGAAGCCACAGAAAGAAGAAAATCAGACCTGCTTTTGGAAGGACACTCACAGATCATACTTGATTACCAGGTACAACTGAATGGGGAACTCTAGTGCCCCACTTCTCTCACTGGATTAGATGATCACCCAGATATAGTTTAAGATTATTAAGCAGCACTCTCTTACTCGCCTTATCCAAAGTTTCCCTCTTCCTCTTATGTGCCTCTTAAAGAGCTGGCTTTATAAGAGTTAAATTGAATTTTTTCCTTATCTCTGCCAGATTGCTGGCACAACCTCCATGTTGACTGAAATAGTATATTATTCCATAGTACTCCAATACAGGCTTTCAAATGAGCCTAGTCCAGGCTATCAGATACAGTTCAGTTTCCTGTGTGGAACTGATTAAATGAACACTGCTGACAACTGTTTGCAGTCTTGACATATGAAACAAGCATGCAAACTTCTGGCTGATGAGGAAGGCCCTTATGGTTTTTTATATTACAGATGTCTACAAGTGTGTGACTGCATCAGTGGAATGTTTCCCAACTGCACTGTCTTTCTGAGAAGGAGTTTATTATCCAGAGTCCCCACACTTTCAGCTAAGTATTATACAGTACTTGAAGGAAATTATCAGCAGATGCAGTGTGGTGTGATGTGGTGTTGTACTTTCAGTCTCAAGAAGAACCCTAATCATACAACACTATACTTCCCAATGTGCTCCCAGTGAAAGAGATCCATACACAGCTCAAATTGTCTAAATGTTCAGAGCTCAGTTTTGTTCTTATTCAAATCAATGGAAACATTGTTTCATCCTAGTGGGGAAAAGAACTGGAGTGATGTTTAGAGAGTGCTGTCACCATAGGAGTTTTCTGGGACTTGCACAGTATTTCAATTAGAATCTCTTGATTTTAATATAGAATTTTTTGACATCCCAGTCTAGAAAACAGCTTGCTTGGAAGGGTCTTCTCCTCTCCTTCTCCTTCCTCCCATTGTTTATAACAGAGTTTACAAATGTGTTCACTCCTAGAAAATTCAGTGAAAGACAGAAGTGATCTAACTGGCACAAAATGAGGGGTGAGGTGATTAATAAAGGGAGAAATGTTTTATTGGGTCAAGGAAAGGATAAAGGTACAATTCTGGTGTGTAAAAAAAAAAAAAGTTTAAAAAAAAAAAAATAGCTGTGCCAGACTAAGAATTTTTTTTCCTTAAATAATTACAGTCAAAGGTAACCTAACCCACACAATTAGAATTTGAAAGCTGCCATAAAGATTCCTAGAGAGGAAAGAAAGAAAGCCACATGCCCTCCCTGGTCTGTGACAAGGCAGAAACCTTTTTTTTTTTTAATTTCTGAGGGCTTGTAAAGTGCAGGGAAGAGGTCTGGATTTAAATCAGTTCTGCAGCATATGGAAGTATGTATTTTATTTCAGTCACCCTATGGTCCTTTAAAAATTTCATTTTGGGGGATGAACATCGTATGTCAGGGGCTAGCAGGGTGCACTGAGGTATCAGGAATGGCTGCCATGCAGGTTCCTTGTTATAAGTCCTCTCCTGGGTTTCTCCATGGCAGACAGACATGCCATTTGTATCATTGTGTCAAACTGTGTTGTGGTTTGCGTGTATCCACTGCAGCTAACATCTGGTGGAGATTATCAAAGAAATATGGTTGATTGGAGTCAATGGGAGTTTTGCCACTGGAGTTTCACTCTAGATCACTGACTCTCCAACAGGGTTCTTTGGGATTCTTTTAAGGGTACAGAACAAGATTATCCCTGTTAATATGTGAACATCTGCACACAATTCATAAAATAAACCCAGAGATTTCAAATAGGAATTCATAGTGTCAAAAACATTGTGACCTATTGTGATGTTTCTGAGTTCCTTGCACCAGAAGAATTGTGTTATTTTTCCATAGTTAAGAAATGAATGCAAGTTACTAACTGGCATTACCGAGGGGGCCTAGAGTCTATTGAGGAGGTACTGTGAGTTTAGAAAGGTTGAAAACCAGAGTCCTGGATTAACATTTGGCTTAAATTCACCCAGGTTTGCAAAGAGGAGAAGTACTTTAAATCATTATCCCCAAAGCTACTAAAGATCCATGTGTTGACCACAGTGGGGTTTCTATCTACAGAAGAAACCAGAGCAAGCCTCATTGTACCATATCTGCATTTGCACTGGTACAGACATATTGGTGCAGCAAGATAAGTGGTTACAGTATAGATATGCCCTGACACTACCCTGCACCCTGTGTAGTCACTCATCCAAGGGGAAAATGGATATAAAATTGTACCATAGCCAAATGGTAGCTTTGCACTGATGCAGAGAAGGACTACACCTCTGGTTCTCAACCTTTTTGCACCAGGACCCATTTGTAAACATTGATGGCCAGTCCCGACCCAGTAAATAGTTTTAGTAGAAAATGGTCCCGGGGCCCTGTCAGTGCCCAACTTCCAGCCCCAACTTCTGGGGGGGGGGTGTGGGGAGCATGGGGGGTCCCAAGCAGTAAGGCCGTGCAAAGCTTCAGGTGCTGATTCGATTCAGAGGAGAGTCAGCCTGATTCGGTGGCCGAATCAGGAGAGCAATAAAAAGGTCTGAATTGATTCAGAAAAGATTTGGAGGTTCGGTGATTTGGGCAGTCCCTGCTCACCACCACAGGGAGCTGGACCCAGGCTCTGTGCCAGTAAGGGGGGGGGGGGGCAGGGGGGACACGATCGACTCTGGAAATTTGGCAGCAGCAACATTAATTGCTGTTCCCCTGCTGCTAACTTTCTGGACCCATGGCAAGGATGACATAGGTCTGTACTCTAGGTCACCAGTCTGCGGCTAGATCTGATGTGTGGGGTCAGGCCTGAATACAGAGTTGGGCTACCATGTGGATCCAGACTGGGGATCCAGGCCCCATCCCTTGACTGCTCTCCCAGCCCCACCATGGCTGCTCCACCTGGTCCCAGTGTCCTGGTGCTTTTTAAAAAAAATAAATAAATAAAAAGCCCCACACTCAATGTCTGCTGCAGCAGTCTTGGGGCTTCTGGGGGCTTGTGGCAGAGCCCCCCCATGCAGTGGGGAGCAGCAGGGATCACCCTTCACCCCACCTGGCAGCAGCTGGTGAATGCAGGGCTTTTTTTTTTTTTTTTAGGAGCTGGGCCAGGCGGGGCAGCCATTGACATGGCTGAGAGAGCAGGTGGGGGTTGGGGCCTGTTCAATTTGACAATTCTGCTGATTCAAAGCCTGCATAAACAACCTGCACTTCTCAGGTCCCTGGGAAGCTTAACAGTATTATCCTTCAAAATACCTATCTTCCTCACTCCAAAGCAATTTCTTGTTCCTTCATGGCTTTTTGCAGATTAGTAATTAAAAAGGCCAACTTTAGTTTCTAGCCATAAGGAGAGATGCTTAGCCTGGTTAAAATAGATTTATCCTGCTCCTGTTGTGCAAAGTAGCTTTCTAGCCAGCTTTAATGACTATGCAGGGATTTTCCCATTTCAAGAGGATATCTGCACTGTCTCTAGACTAGCTTCCCCTCTCCTTACCTCAACCTACTCCCTTATCCTGGGGTAAGAGGGCACTATCAGGGAGCCCTTGGACAACAGTTACAGCAGATCCAGCTCCCAGCCAGCTTTAGGTCAGGGATGTGGGGTGAGGTAAAGCCACTTCTTTTTTTCTTTTTTTTTTTTATTTTTTGGTGCTTGCAGCTGCTCTGATTGATTGCTTTTCTCTGTAGGCCAAAAAATATAATCCAAATACTTTCTGCTTCTACTTCAGTTGTGTTTATTTTTGCCTGTGCGCTCCACCTCTGCTGCTGGGGGAAGGACAGAACTCCAGCATTATGGTATAATAAGGTGTCACAGATGATGAGGTGTCACAGATATTAGGAACCACAGCACATATACAGGAGATTGGAAGAGTTTGTGCTTTGATTGCTAGCACAGTCTATGCTGCTACTAAGAATATGACTGCAGCACAGACAGGCATGTCAGAGCTAATGAAACTGATAATGAAAGATTATTGTGGGTTGTACAAGCCTACCCAAGATCCTGAATACTTACTGAGACTGCTAGACTGTGCTGAAACCTATGCTCCTGGGGTTTTACTGCTCTGGTTTTCCTGATATGGCTAGATCAGTGGTGCTCAATCTCAGGCCTGCAGAGCCATGTCATCTGGCCCATGGAACAGCTCTGGAAACTTGGCGGCAGCAGCAGCATTAATTGCTGCTCCCCTGCCACTAATTTTCTGGACCCATGGCAAGGATGACATAGGTCTGTACTCTAGGTCACCAGTCTGCGGCTGGATCTGATGTGCGGGGTCAGGCCTGAATACAGAGTTGGGCTACCATGTGGACTGGATCCAGCTGTGTGCTAGCTGGACCCTGTACACCAGATCTAGCCATGCCACCAATCTGGCCTGAGGAGCCAAGAGGTAGAGAACCACTTTTCTAGGCTAATGGTACCCTAGGCATGCATGCAATAATACCTTGAATGCAGCAAGAACAACCTAACTGTCACAGCTCAAGTCCTGCTCAGTGCTTCTAGGCAATTTTCCCTAAACTTTTACCAGCATGCCTGGAAGAACAGCAGTTCCAAAACGAACAACTAGCTCCTACCAAATGTTGAGCCACAGGAGCAAAATATTTTCTATGAATGTTTTGGTCAGCCTCTTGAACACAGCCAAGAGGAATGTGTTTTATGTCCTTGTTTGTTCTCTGAATATTCCAGTAAATGTGCTGGCTTGTAGGAATATTTATTTTCATTATGTCAGGGGAAACTGAGGCATGAAAAGCAAAAGCTTCATTTTTTGGAAGTGGTGAGCATGTTGGAAGGAAAAGGAGTGTCCTGCACAATTTTTAATTGCATAGCAGAGTTAGGCATGGACAAACACACAAGTGACTTAAGAGGGGAGCAGGGACTTCCCACCCATGAACTGCTGTGCTGTAACTATCCATGTACCAACACTTACCTGTGGCAAATGAATGTTAAACCAGAGTAGCTTGGTCTGTTTTACTGAGGGCTAATGTTGTAGTTCATTTGTCTATACTCTAAGTCTAAGGCTGCCTGAGGTTAGTGGCAGAACTAAGAAATGAACCCATTACCTGAATCCACACTCTTTGGCCAGGTACAGACATTACACTTTTACCAGTATAAGTGATTGGATACCTGTGGATCCATACCCATAACAGCACAGAAGTTTGGTGCACAAAACTGGTCTATACTGGTAACAGAACAGAAGTTTAGTACACATTGGGCACATCTACATGTGTCACTATGGCGGTGTTGTTACTGCAACATCACTTAGTATTTCTGTTTGGAAGTATTAAAAGGCAGTGAAATAACAGCATGTACTGCACCATGCATGATTATTTTTAGGCATTACGTCACTGCAGTAATGTGCTATAACACACTAGCATGTTGCTTTGGCAGTGTAGCTACAGCATCACAGTTCTTGCCCACAGATGCTATGTCACCACAGAACATTGCTACAGCAACATAATGTCACATGTAGACACATTGGGTTCTGCCATTTTAAACCAGGACATAAGATTTGCACCCCCACCAAAGGGCAAATGCGTGTTCTGTTCACTACTGATCTAAATTACGTCACTTACAGAAAACCACATAACTTAGATTGATTCCACCGCAGGCTTTTTGAATGTCCGGATCTAGCCTGAGACCATTGCTGTGCCTCCGGTAGGAGGCATCCTAATATTTCACATCAGTATTTCATAGGAGAAGGTATATGTTAAAATAATTTCCCTCCTTTTTTTTTAAAAGCAGACTTTCTTTCATTATGTTTCACTGAAATCTATGCTGCTGCTATTGTGCAAAGAGGCAAAAGGGCCAATGTGGCATTTGAAAGAAAACGTGAGGGGAAAAATGGCTGTTCTTTTCCATGCTAGTTTGTTTTGGCAGCTGTGATGGTACAAGTCTCGAGATGGTTGCTGAGCAGTGTTTCATGATCTCCGTATAGTCTATGCTGGTTTCTTAGAATTTTTTCTACTTCCCCTGAAAGATTATTATTTTGAAAGAAACAGTTCAGCATTTTCAAGCAGAATGAAACTGGTTTATCTTTATTTTGTACCAGGAAAAAAAAAAAAAAAAGACTTGCAGCTAATGCATCACAGTAGCAGATGATGAGAATGGGATATTTAACAGGGACAAAGGCCCTGATTCAAGAAAACATCTTTACTCAGTAAGATACTCTAGCACAGCCTGAACTTGAGACATTTGACTTTAATGGGACTTAAGCACATGTTTGAATACTTTCCTGAAGCAGCATCGTAGTCTTTATATATCCAACCTTTTGGTGTTGGGGTGAAAATGAGTTCTAGTTTGGCTGAATTAAAAGGGTTTAAAAAATGTAATTCAGATCTGTATACTCTGTTTTGTTATACAGTAAAATACAGTTCTCTCTCTGTTTCATTAGCACTACTCATGCATGCATATAAATGGAGCAGCAATTTCCGCTGAATAGAAAATTTCACTGTTCCATTGTTTTTGCACATGCATGCAGAAGCATATTGAGTTTTAATATATAATGGCTCTTTAATATATAACTGACACAAGGCTTCCAAGAGTCCTGGCCCATCCTACAGGAAACCTTGCCTCATGGTGCCTGCAAGCTGTACAGAAGAGAGTTCTGCCTAGGAAACAGTAATGCACGCATTTCACATGATGATAAAATTCCTTTGCTTAAAAATAAATACATAAATATAACTCCCTGCCAAACTGTGGAAATTCTGTGCAAAATATTATATTGAAAGAACTTTAGCATTGCAAAGTTATCAAAAGGCTGGAAACACCAAAAGTTGTTACCTGCACAAACTTACCTCTGTTCTGCTTGTGTGGATACTTTATCATTCCATCTTTAATGATGTCACCATGTATTTAATTCTTTCTGTAGATTGGTGCCTCATTCATTGTGCAGCTTGAACAGAATGAAGCGGGGCTGTGCAGTATATGAGACAGATGTTTCTAAGGGTGTGGTACAGTGGTTTTCAACCTTTTTAGAGTTGAGACACCTCAGAAAAAGTCAGGTGTTAGTTTTCACTCTATTTTTGAATATGAAAAAAATAAGTGCAGAACTTAGAAAGACCACTTCAGGCTCAGATGTATTTAATACCATGGGGAGCATCCAGATGAGTGCTTACATGCCTCTTGCAGCACCTCAAACCCCTTTGAGATGCTGCAAGAGGCATGTGCAGGAACAAAAAAGCATTCCCCACACTGCAAATTTGCAGTGTGGGGGCAAAATTAAATACCTGGATACCCAGGAATAAAAAAAACAAACAAACCCTGGGTGAAAAAGCAAGACAGGGCAACCTGAGGCAACCAGAGACTCGGTCCTCCACAGAGATGCCTTGGTTGCCAGCCAGAGCATCTCTGGCCCTTGCCCCAGAGCTGAAGCACACTGCCTGCCCGTGCGGGGCAAGTAACATTGCAGGCTGAAGGGACCTGGACCGAGCTTTGTGCCAGGTAAGTAGGGGGTTGGTGGGGGCTGGAGGAAGGGATCATGTGGGGGCCCCCTCCCAGCCCTAGCCACCCACTCATTTTTCCAGCTCCCCCCTCATTTCCTCAACTCCCCGATCATGTCCCCAGCTCTCCCCTTGTTTCCCCTGGTCCTCGATCGCTTCCCTACCCAGCCCGAGCTTACCAGCAATGGCAGTAGGGATTGGGTCACTCGGAGCCTTGTGGCACAGGCCCCCTGGGTGGTGCAGAGCAGTGGGTGCCAGCAGGGATCAGCCCTGGCCATCTGGCACTGCACTGCTGCTGCTGCTGCTGCATTGCACGAGTGCAGCTGGGCTTGGCAGGGTGCTGCACACTATCTGGCAGCTCAGGGCAGCTCTGGCTGTCACCCGGAGCTGACACCACTCGGCTCCAGGGCCCCGAGCTGTGCCACAGCCTGCAGCAGCCTACTGAGCCAGGCTGCACACATGCCACGCAGGGGGGCTGTGCCACAAGGCCCCAGCAGCCCCGACAGCAGCTGATGAGGGGGGCAACACTGGGGTAGGGCAGCGATCTGGGGCTGGGACTGGGCAGGGAAATGATAGGGGTTCTGGGGGAGCAAGCAGGGACTGGCTACAGCTGCTGAGTGCAGGGGGGTTTTTGTTTTGTTTTTGAGCACCAGGATGCTGGGGTGGGTGGAGCAGCGATGGGGAGGCTGGGGCCAGGTGGGGGTCCCCTATGATCCCCCCCTATGGTCCCCACCTAGCTGGTTACCAGAGCATCTCTGTGGAGGACCGCAGCATCCAGTTGCCTCAGGGCATGGTCTAGGACTGTGCCTTGCCCCGCTGTTTTGCGGCACTTTTTTGACCCCTGGATATCCAGGGGCCTAATTTTGCCCCTGCGCTACAAATTTGCAGCTTGGGGAACATTTCTGTGTTCCCGCATGTGCCGCTTGCAGCATCTCATAGGGGTTTGAGACACTGCAAGAGGCACATGTGTGCTCATGTGGATGTGCCCTTTGGTTTTATCTTACCAATCATGTTTGAACAAGTAAGGATGCTAACATTATATAACACCCCAGGACACTCTTGAAAGGATTTCAAGGCACTCCAGGGTCCTGTAGCACCCTGACTGAGCATTACTGATGTAGTGTATTAGGCTGCCTTTCTTACAGACCACCATCTATCCTGTACGCTGAATTGTTAACCAGTTCTTAATAGGGGTAGATGGGTGAAAAAATTCAGATAGACAGGTCGTTCCAACCAGTGTGAGAAATGTATTGATTAATTGACAAAATAAGATTAATAGCTGAGGAAAATCATAATTTTATGGGATGGGTTTTGACTGCCACAAAGCGAAGCTGGCCAGGCTTATGCTTTCCACAGCAGGAGATCCTCCAAACAGTCCCTCAGGCAAACAATCCAGCAGGTATCACATAGAAGTCCCCAAATTTCCCCCCAGCCTACACTTACTATTTATAGATGGCTGGTAAACATATTCTTAAAACAAATCAGGGATCATTTATTAGAATATTATTTAAATGTCTTTGTTTCACTGAAACTTTCAAAACTGGGTTAAATCAGATCGCTTGTGGACCAGAAACATGTCAATTAGTTAAAATTAATATCCTTGAGAAAGCATAAAGGACCAAAAGGGAGACTTCCTTATTTCCATTTTCTTTTCATTTATACTAGTTCATTCACTCTTGTACTTTAGCTTATGATCTGATAAATTATAAGAACAAAACTGCCTTATCTCAGCATTCTAACAAAAGTAATTTATTATAGCAAAGTAACGTTCTGTAGGCTTGGCTATATCAATCACTACTTATGATCCTTCCTTATAGTGTTCACAGCTTTCACAGATATTAATAACAAGTGTCTGCTGCTTACTTTAAAATATAAATGTAGCTCCCTACTTTCTTATGTTACAACAGCCTATTTAAACAATCTGGAGCTCCTCCCCTGCTATAGGTCTGTTAGTAGCTCCAGAATCAGTTAAAGGGCTCTCACATGTGGTGACTGTGCCAGGTCTTTGCCAACAAATGAGCCAGGGGTCCTTTGGAATAAATAGTATACCATCCTGTAACTAAAGATGGCACCAAAATGCATAATGGGATCCTGCCAATGAGCTCAGGCTCTCAGTGTTCTTAGTACAGATTTTTATAAAGCATCTATTAACAAGGAATTGAGAGAAATTCAGAACTCATTGCAACTGAATCTCCAAGCAAAAGCCACACAGCTTTGTACACCTATTCACAGCCTGAACAGTAATTTGAAAGGCATAGTGGAGCAAATATATGATGGAGGAAGTGATACTGAATAAGTGCTTTACAGATTTCTGCAAAAAGGGAAACCTCAGCCATTGATTAAAATGCACTGTCCTTCTGTTCTGGTCCTGGGTCTTTGGAACTGCAGAAGCAGAACCCAGCTGCAGGTGGGCAGCAGGTAATAACCTGCCTGGCTTGGAGGCTGGGGACCAGCTGGAAATGGTGACCATCTAAGGAGGCTGGAGCCACAAAGAGGGTTAAGAAGTTCAGGAGGGAGCTCTATGGAGAAGCCAGAGTTAAATCATACTTCTTTTTGTTGTCTAGAAAGGACAGAAAAATTTGATTTGGTTGTGAATTTAAAATGGTGCTGGTGAAGTATAAAATGGTATGAGAAACTGAAACAAAGTTGATATAACTATTAAGGCAGCAGGGTAAGTGAACTGCTTACATTCTTTCATGCCAGTACGTTAATAATCCTACTGAGTTGCAGCATTTCCTTTAAGGGGGTTAACTTCTCTTGACAATTTCTAAGTACTTTCTATACATCTGGCTGGGTTTCTGGTTGTAGCTGTGTTGGTCTAAGGACATAGGCAGGCAAGGTTCTTTGAGTAGATGTGATGATATGTCTTATTAGACCAACTGAGTAATTGGAGGGGGGGGGGGAGTTCTTAGCAAGTTTTTGGGTGCAGTCACCCTTCTTCAGGCATGGAGAGTCTCTGCTGTTCTGATACTGGGGGCAACCCCATTGCTTTTGTACATACTGTGACAGAACAGCAAGACACTCCCTATTCCTGAAGAAGGGTGACTGCACCCAAAAGCTTGCTAAGAACTTTTCCAACTATTCAGTTGGTCTAATAAGATATCACAGCTACTCCAAAGA
This sequence comes from Alligator mississippiensis, assembly GCF_030867095.1. Classification (NCBI taxonomy): domain Eukaryota; kingdom Metazoa; phylum Chordata; order Crocodylia; family Alligatoridae; genus Alligator; species Alligator mississippiensis. Next base: position 121,717,644 of record NC_081826.1, on the reverse strand, counting down.
ACCTTGCCTGTTGATAGATCTTGTCTTCATTCATGGGGCTAAGTTGTAGTATATAGCTATCCCTATTGCAAAAACATTACCTGCTTGGAAACTTTTTTTTTTTTTTTAGTTCCCCTACCCTATTACCACTTGGTATATTACTTTTTTCTAATGACTGGTTTCAAAATAAAGGTAGTAGAACTTGGAGTTCTCTCTACTTCCAGGAAAGAGTTATTCAACCTACCCCAATCTGGATCTGCTGTCTTCTAAAGGCAGTATTTCTGGAGGGAAGAACATAGTTCTTTTTTTTTTTTTTTTTTTTTTTTTTTTTTTCCCAGGCCTGATGAATCTTGGCTTTCTCTATCAGATGTAATACAAACTCTTAATTTCAGCTGTGTATAAACAGGCCAACAATAACAGTCAGTCATCAGTCTGGGTTAGAATTGAACTGACAACCTAAAAGTGGAAGCACCTACATCTCATTATCAACCAAATCCTTGTGTGCGCGCTCCAAAACACAAATACAAAAATCAGTGAAGGAAGAAGTGTTTAAAAATAGTTACTCTATCTGCCTTGAAAAAAATAAACTGTTAGGACTTGTGTGTTTGAATGCTGTTTTATTTGTTTTGGGTATTATTCAGGGAACAGAATTGCTGACACTTACCACTGTTGACTTAATTCTGTGCAAATATTGAAACCTCTTCCTTTTTACTACTCTATTTGAGGCCTTTTTTTTTTTTTTTTTAATGTGAAACAATGTTTAATTAACAACCAAGCAATGATGATGTGTTGAATAAGCCTTGGCTGCATCAGAGAAATCTGTTCTGTTCTTTCAGCAGCAGTATATTTCCTTTGGATAGGAGTTTACCTGAGCCTGTTGTTAACTGGATTCATTATCACAGTTTTATGTTGCAGTAAAAAGGGTCTTACACCCATCTTTGCAGGTTAATTCAACCTATCAATTTCCAGATATCACCAGCTTCCCCTTTATAAACTCTGAACTATGGGTTTTTAAGTATAGTAGAGCATGAGGACCAAGTTCTCTCAGGAATATCCTGGCAAATCTGGAATACTGCTACTGAAATCTATATGTATCTACTTTAGAGATGCATCTCAACTTGTTGTGAGGGTGAGGTGAGCCCTTGGGGAAATGCTACGTACTTCCACCTCTCTGCAAGGGTGCAGAATAAGGCCCTTGTACTCAAGTACATAAAAGCAAAACATAGCTGTGGGTGGGATATCAAGTGATACTTAAAGGGATTGACTTCTTCATACCATTTACTTCAAGAAAGAAAGTCTATTCCTAAGCATGTGTTTAACTCAGTTTCCTCCTGATTCTGGGGTTTATTAGCATTGCATAAAACATCTTTATTTAAATGTTCCTAGGTTGCAACCTCATAGACCAAAAGAATGATTATAACAGTTGCTGCCTTTCTAACTTTCTAAGTTTGTTTTTTTTTTTTTTTTTTCATAAATCTTTTAAACAGTGGAATATGGCTTCCCTCACTCTTTTTTTTTCTTCAATCCCAGGTGAAATTCACCCTCCCAGCAAAGAGTTCAAACAAGCTTTGAGCAGAACTCTGCACAGGAATTTGTTGGGTGAAGGCAACCAGTATCTCTGCTCTGTGTGCAGTGCTCTTGCGGAGGGACACTCCTGAGTGTGCCCTGTGCATCTGCTTCTGGTTCTACAGGTTGAACCTGGAAACATAACATCAATCTGCTTTGGGGCTGTCCCCTCATGACTTCTCCTGAAACCTCATTGTATAATATGCACAAGAGCAACGGGGTTGCCTTCAGTGTGTCCTGCTTTGAGGCACTCAAGCAGGAGCAGGTCGTCAGGGGATGTAGTTAATGTGTATAAATAAACTGGGAGCAATAAGCTCTGTAGGCATGCTGTTTGAACGTGTGCCTGACAGCAATAAACTGTGGAGCAATAACAGAGTTATATAAATCTCTGATCACTTCCAGTCCCCCCCTTAATAAAATGTTTTTTGTTTTTCAATGACCAAACAAATGTTTTTCAGTTTGACTGAAAAGTACTTATTCATTACTTTTACACACACACACACACACACACACACATGTATATACATAAGAAAAAGTGCACAAATGTGTTTTGACCAGTTCAAGTAATAGACTTCTAGGTATGCTGTTGTATTCCTATGAAAGAAATCTTTGAATTAAATCTTCCCCCACAATATGATTTCTATACTTAAACTCTGCATACACTGTAATCCCAATTAGTAGTTTTGGGTGTCAGTTTAGCTGTACTGAGGGCAAATTTCCATGGACTTATATCAGAGTTAAGTTAGTTGAGGAGTCTGTCTAGTATTTCAGAGAAACAGACCCACATTCTAACTTCATTTGTGGAGTGGATCAGGTGAGAAACTGTTGCCATTCTAAGTAACCTCATTCACCTTGTTAAAAAGTGTGTGCTGTGTTGGGTGGGGAGGGGTGGGAGGATTATGTTAGTTTTTTCTGTTCAGCAGTATTTCCAGTATATTGTGAAGGTCATCCAAAATGCCTCATTTGTGTGGTTTTTGCCTTGGGGAAACAAGAACTCTTCAGAAGCAGAGCAATTGTTGTTATTACTACTTACCCTTTCGCCTTCAAAGAGTTACCATCATATAGTAAATTACAGTGTTTATATATGGGTTTGGGGCTTAGAACAGAAATAGTTCCTTCTCTTAATCTAGCTTGTCATAGCCCAACATTAAGAGTAGATGATACAGTACAAGAAAAATTGGAAGGGGATCTGGATTGGATCCTAGCCGGGTAGAAATGCTAACTTGAGGATGGAGCTATATACTACTAAAGCTGAGCCAGCAATTGGTCTGGAAACCATTACAGCTAATGATAAATTCTATAGAAACCTTTTTAATGCAGGAAAATACAGTATATACAACATTCATACAGACATAAGTGAAGCCAAACAGAATTCCCAGATGCTTTTGGCACAGTGGTCTGAGGAGTGTTTTGTGGGGTGTGGAGGGGGTATTTAACCACTGCTGGTTCAATATGAAAAAAGTATAAGATACCCTTACAAACCTGACTACAGAGGGAGATAGATAAACTGTAAAATTCCATGCATTGATGCATCTAGGAATTCTGACCTGTTACTGCCCCTGTGAATTCTAGGGGTAAAAGCAGATGTTCCGGTTAATATTAACTTTGGTCTTATCTAGGGTTTGATTGTCCTGGGCTTTGACTCCATGAAACAGATAAGGGACAATAATTTACACATGTAGTTTGAATGGCAATTACCTTAAATTAGTCCTGATTGTCCTCAGGAAAGGTGTAATCTCATATACTTCACAGGTACTTAAAGTAGGACAATTTATTCTGCAAAATCTCATAAAGTCTATTTTTAGGACTCCCAGAGGACCTATTCTGTAATGTCTAGCATGTTTGCTGGCAGCACTGTCTTCTGGGTCATTCCCAGATGCAAACTGCTATATTGTAGAGTGGGGCTAGCTAGTATAGCTGTGATATTTATAGGAAGAAACTGTTGCAGAGTGGAGCTGAAATAAAAAGCTGCTCCATAACAGTCTTTTTATAATAAGTCTGGGGTGGCTGCTGTGTGCATATGAAATGATCATTATTTTGTAAGCTTAGAGAGTTCAAAGAAAGGGCTGTGATGTGAGGGTAGGGAGCCTTTGGCTTAGGGTACACAGGATCTTCCAAGTGCTCTGAATGTAGCCTGTGGAAAGAGGCCAGAAGAACAATTCTTAGGACAAGAGTGGGGGGTGAGACAGATGCAGACAGATTTTGTCTTCAGTTCAAAATTCTGGGTTACACTGAGATTATGAGCTCCATGTAAAACACTGGTGGGACATTAAGGCTTTTGCCACCTTTATGTGGCAAGAACTAGAGTGTATTAGGATTTCACATGTAGTTATTCTGACATGGAAGCCCTATCTTGTTTTTTTGGGGGGGGGTCTCCTTTTCATGGAGGATGGGGGCCCTTGAGAATGGGAAAGCCTCAGCTGCTTTGAGAAAAAAGGTTGCCACTGCATACTATTTACCTAAGCCTGAGAAATTTAAACTTAGTTCTGTTTTGGGGTCACTTATACCTGGGGCAGTGGTGTCTCCCTGGGGCAGCTTTTCATTTGTGTATGGCTGCCTTGAGGCAGATACTGCCAAGATTTTCCCTGAAAATTCTTAGGGCAACTCTCTCAATATTCACCCCACCTTTAAAACCTCAGAAATAAAACCCAATTTGCCTACAGTACTAATATAGTAAAAGACTTACTTTTGTATAGTGGAATAAGCTATCTGTAAAAGCTGGTCTGGTCTTAAAAGTTGCTGTAGATTTAATGTGTTGTTGGGCACATCTACACATGGCTATTAATACCCATTGCTATGATTTGAGAACTTGACTAATACTGAAAGCTAGGATCCCATTGACTCAGTGATGCCAAAGGGAAATAATCCCAGAAACAAAGGATTCACCCAAATCCTAGGCACCTCAGCAGCTGCCAACTAATATTGTACAACCTGGTTTAATACAACTGCTTAGGATTTAAACAGCTTGTTTTTAGGGTTCTAAGGTTTGTGTTGCACAAATCTCTATCATGTTTTTGCTTCTATTGTGTATGAATCAAGCAGCTGCTTTTCAGTAATGTCAGATCCTAAAACCATAGGAGTGGGTCATCGGCAAACATACGACCATAAAAATAGTGACATAACAAGCAGTTTCTGTCCTCTGAGTGGTTCTAGTGGTCAGGCCAGCAGTAGTGGTGGTACCTGTGGCAGAGCACCTTTGGTGTCTGCCACGTTAAGGCAGAGAGCAGGCAGCCAGGAGGTGTAGGCTAGCCCTGATGAGGTGGCCATTTTAGATCCAGGCTCTCACTGCTGGGGCAGCAGTCTGCTACTGCAGCCAAAGTAACAACACCCAGCTAAGCTGCTGCTCACAACACCTTGGAGGTCAGGGAGAAACTATGGGGACAGCAGGAGGTTCCTAGGGGCCCAGGGGAGTCCCAAGCCCCAGGGAAAAGGCAGTGGGCCTAGATAGAGCAAGTCCCAGACTAAAAAGGGGGCGCAGAGTTGTGGGCCTACACAGGGGCTAGGCAATCCCCTGATTAGAGCTGGCAGGGGTGAGGCCTAGGGCTCAGGTGAGCCCAGTTGAGAGAAGAGCTGCTCCATTAGGGTCTTTAGGGCTATAAGAAAACCCAAGGGGAGATGGCCATTTAGTGGGGCCTAGAAGGGAACTCCCATTGTCCATGGAGGGCAGTAGCTGCTAGGCTAACTTTCTGATCCCTCAACTGGTCAAGGTAAGGGCCAGAGCTGCAAGGCTGAAAGGCAGTTGAGCCCACCATGAGGGGCAGACCAGGGCTGCAGAGAGCCATCTGGCACCCTGACTAGTCTGGAGGTGGGGCCAGGGCCTCAAACACCCCAAAGGTCCTCTTGAGGGGTAGGACATCACAGCCAAAAAAGGCTAGAGGTTAGCTAATGTGCATGCTGCTATGAATGTGGCAGCCAGCAGAAGGAGAGGAGCCCAGGAACAACACATACTCCAATAGGGATAGGATCAGGGCAGGTAGGCTTGCTTGGTCCTGGGCCTGACCAGAAAGTGCACCCAGACAGGGAAGGGTGGTTTGGTGGGGCTGTCTATGGTGGGACAGTCCCCCAGAAATGCCAGGCTCGTTACCTCCCTAGTGAAAGGCAGGTAGGTGTACCTGAAAACCCCAGCTCCCACCATTCACTGGGTAACTTAAGAGTAGGGGGCCAGGCATGCCTGCAATGAGGCACCTGATCGCAAGGGGGTGCAAGACTCTGGTGGCCCCAGGAAAAGGAAGTGGTAGTGTGGACCAGGTACACCTATGATGAGGCACCTGAAACCAGGGTGAGTAGTGGGGGCCAGGTACATTTGGCAAGAAGCACCTGAGCCCCATGTGAGGGCCTAAGGTCCTGGTGGCCCTAGTCAAAAGGGGCTGTAATAGTGGGGCCCTAGAGAAGGGGCAGTGAGTGGTAGGCCCTACAGTGAGGGCACAAGTGGAAGCCCCAGGAGGGGACAGGGAGGCCTAGGTTAATCTTCAGATGCCTGAGGCTGTAGTTGGGCCTAAGGCGGAGTGATGCGGCTCAGTGGGAGTCACGGGTGGAAGGCATGAGTAGTTGGCCCTAATGAGGGGGGCGATAGTGGTGAGTTACTGGGAGAGGTGCTTGGGTCAGAGCTCTGCCCAGGGTGAGGGTGAATTGGCTGGTCACTGTTCAGATGAGGGTCATGAGAGGGCCTGAGAGGCTGCATGCCGGCCAGCCAAAGAGTATGAGTAGGCAAGCCTGATGTCCTACATATTTGCTCAAGGGAGCAGGGCAGGTTGGGTGTGGCCCAATAAGGGGCAGCATGTAAGAGGCCCAGTGAGGGAGGATGTAGTGTGAGGGGCCCTGGTGAGAGGGGGGTGGTATGAATGAGGCCCGGTGGGGTGGGGTGGAAGGACAAATGTACAACATCTAGCAAATGGCTGTCCCAGTCATGTGCTGGAGCAAAGAGCAACTCAAGGCTGCCATCTGTGAGGCATGGGACATAAGGGAAGGTTGGAGTCATGTGTACCATGCTCCTGACATCAGAGCATTGAAATGGGCAGCTTCCTGTACTACTAGCAAGTAATGGTAGGCGAGACTGGGTAGACTGTGGGCTGATGCGAGACCTAGCCCTGAGGGTGCCCCCTGTCATAGTACTATTCTTGTGTACTCTCAAAATCAGCACTTCAGACTGGTGCCCTGGTCACCTACCCCTAGTGATACTACTGTATATGAAAGACACAAATTCAGAAAACTGCAGGGAGCAAGTCACATTTCCCTTCATAGAGAAACCTAGTATTCCTTCCTTTCTAATCTGTCTCCATTTCTATATATGCTGTAATACCTACCCTTTAGAATGGCTACAGAGGACGTAGCTCACCTTTTGGTGCTCCTGAAAGGGAAGGTATTTGCTTGCAGAATGTTATAAAGTAAAATTCTGTTTTACCTTAAATGACCATGCAATTCTGGAAATTTTATTACTAAATGAGCCAAATAAGCCATGCTAAAGGATCAGCTTTAGGCTAGAAATCAAAGTTCAGAGCTAGAACAAGAAGAAGATTTGAGTTTGGAGTTGATGGTGCTGAACTACCATGAGCATTTTTTTTGGTCCAAAATGAAGGAAGGCTCATGAAATGAGTTGGAGGAATTCCTGTCTATTTCCTCAGTCAAGATCGGAGCTAGAAAACAGACTGTTTTTATCTTCAGATCAAAGCCATGATTGAAAGAACGGGGAAATATTTATATCTGAGCATCTGAATATGTATGTTTGTATATATGTTTTAAATTTGAGATTTTTAGATCAGGTCCAGATCAGCTACCGATTTTGTAGACAAATACATTTTCTGCTGAAAGACTTCAAGGGATGTAATATAAAGATAAATTAACGAATCCTTTAAGAGCCTGCAGCTTAGATTTACATATTTATGACTTGCATGTGCATAGGAGAATGTGACAAGCTTACAGCTGAAATTTGTGAAAGACTTGTCAGAGAACGCCAAAATGCATCTTATCTTATTTTTATTAAAAGTGATCACTGTGGAAAAATATATAGCCTCACTTTCATGAGAAGAGGGAAATGCTTTCTGTGCTTTGGAACATCTAAGCTGATCCAAATACAAGTTGTTGTCGATCTATCACTAGATAGTAATCAGAGAGTGGCTACAGTATGCTATATAAAACGATCCAGATGAAATTTTCTCTAATGCTGTAAAATTATCTTTCTTTCCAGCCACACTGCAGGAGTGAAAAAACTGTGAAACAATCTGTATGCTCTAGTCTTGCCAAAATGTTTAACTCATGCTAGCCTGGGAACGGATGAGGAGGAGCAAAAGGAAAGCTAAATTGCCCTCAAGTGTATCAACCAGCCTAAAGCAGGTCTTGGTGTTTTTGATTGCTTTCACAACATATTCCACTATTTACTTGTATTTCTTCAATGATGTTACTGTTTCTTTGCATGATATTTGGGGGCTGGAAACCCCTAAGGTTTTAGAAGTAGAGATCCTAAGCAAACTACGATGGCAAGATTCAGCATTTGATCCAGTAGAAACCAATTTAAGAAGCTTGCAGGTAAGGTGGGCCCCTACTAAATTTAAGATAAAGGCATTAACCATTTGCAAATCCCACTGGTTTCAACATTCAAGACACAGTTTTATGCTAATTTAAGTTTCCCTGCTAATTTTTGTCAGAACAGCCTGTTCTCATCTTTTTTGCACTTTAATTTATGCTTATTACAGTATTTTGTTGTTCAGAACCTCTTCTCCACAATTCATGGCACATTAAGAGCTGTAGATATGATGGCTTGGAGAAAACGCAAGAAGCAAAATTGGTTTGGTAGTATCTTTTTATTGGCTCCTTATATTGTTACCCAAATGTCTTGGCCTTAAATAGCAGCCCTGAAACTGAAAGAACCTAGTTGCTGTGAAGACTACTAATAGCACAGTCCTCAAACTGACAGGGGTTGATTGGGACTGGAAGGATTAAGTATCCATTCCTCATATCAAGTAGGTTTCTGATTTGCCAAGTAACTCCTCTGTTTGAGGCTTAAACTGTATGTACAACTTTTGGAAAGGCCTTTCTACCATAAGCGTGATGTAACATTGATAGTATCTTCTGTCTAAAATAGAGCAATTGCACCTATCTACTGCCAAAAAATGCTTTGTGTGTGGAGGGGTATATAGTACATGCATACGCATGCATATGATGGTATCTTAATATGCGAGTTAATCCTAATCTGGTTGGACCATCTCTAAGATTCAGAAAATAATTCACTCTTCTTGACCCTTCTGGACAATGTGTGCATCGCACAATGTTGCAGGTTGTTCTAGTGAAGAAAAAAAAAAAGGCTAAATTTCTTTATGCATGTACATGCCAAGTATAAGCAAGAACCCAATGTGGGTCTCTGCTTTCTTGTTACCTACAAATGTATGTGGCAGAGTAACAAACAAGATGATCAAAGTGCATGTTCCTGTTTGCTTCTGTGTAAAACATAATTAGCTCACAAATAGAGCTGGTCAAGAAAGAGTTGCTCCTGAGCATTGTTATTTATTGTCCTTATTAATAATTCAGAGCAGTCTGTTAGGTGTGCATAGTGCTTTACAGCTGGTCAGATGTGCTAGACAAAGAACCTGATCTCTGTAACCAGGGTTCCATAAGCCTGAAGTCAACAGGAGCAACACTTGTATAACGGAACAAATTTGGCCCTGTGGTGTGTTGCTGTTTGTGATAAAGAAGCTATATAGCGGTAAGATGGGAGGGAGGAAAAATATGTAACAGGAACTGGAATGTTCCCTGGTGTCCTTTGCTATCCTTGTTCCTTCACCTTTCAGCACAACTGCAGTGTTCTCATGGGGTGTTTTTGAAAAGTCACTGTAAAAATACCATGGGCACTGGCACAAATACATCCTCAGCCAGTGAGTGCTGTGTGGGTGAATTTCACAATTTGCCACAACAACAGCTGAAACGAAACGTGCCAATGAGATGGAATGTGAGCTACTGTGTCCTGTGAGTAGACAACGAATGTCTGTGTAGGATAATAGTGAAGGCTGGGGAAAAGAGCAATACCAACAGTCCCCACTTGCAAGCAATAACTGATCCCTTGGATACATCCATCACTTGGATGCAGATATATTAGCTGTGCCTCCAAAACTCTTTTGTCTGCTTCTGTTAAAACGGAGAAGAATCGAAATTAAAATCTCATATAAGACTAGAGTGGAAATATGCACACAAATCAAAATCTGTGCTGGGCTGCTCTGTACAGAATATGTATCCAGCTGCAAACTTCTGCTTTTTGGGTCCATCTCTGCATGATATATTTTAGCAACTATTTGAATCTGCTAAGGATTCATTTTAAAGATGACAAAGGTTTTTAGTTCGTAATATTTAAAAGTAAGGACACTTGCATGGAACCGGTTACTCTACCCACATAGTTTAAATTCCTGAGCAGCCTCACAGGTGACTCTTGTTTTGGGTGGTGTGGCAGGGAACTGTTTGTGCCTGCCACTTCAAGGGCCTGAAGACAGCAGCTGGCAGGTGCCTGATGAGGGCAGCCATTTTGGATTCAGGGCTGCCCATATAAACAGGGTATTTTGCTGGGGGGAGGCCAGGCAACAACATTTTCTGGGTGCAGGGCTGCTGGTATCATCTGTAGGGGATGGTCTGGAGTCTCCTGGTCCTCGGCATGACCTAAAACTGCACCCTGCTGGGAGTGGGTGGCCTGGTGGGGCTCCTAGTAGCGCGGGAGCCCCCAGAAAATGCCAGGCCAGTTACCACCCTGGTGAAAGGTGGTTTGGGTTGCCTTAACCCCTAGCCCCCACAACCATGTGGGTCACCCCCTTTGTAGGGTCTAGAAGGTGGACCCCAAAGAGAGAGTCGGGCCATACATTCTTAACCTGTCTTGACATCCCCCGACTGGTCCATGCTGGGGCCGTGACCGGAAGGGTCAAAGGGCCAGGGGCCCACCACGAGGAATGCCCAAGAGCTGAATGCCTGGGGTTCCGACTGGCCTGGAGGTGGGCTAGGGCTAGTGAGCTGAAGGTCCCGGGGGGGACCACACCCATAACGGGGAAGCAGCTCAGGGAGCTATGCAGCCAGGAATGAAAGAAGAATAGGCTGCCTGAATGGAGGGGTCTAAGTGGGGTTCAACTAGTAGGATTCAAAGCCCAGTGTGGGGCCGGTGATATTGATAACATCTGGATGCCATCTGCAAGGCTTGGGCTGCGGTGTAGGGGAGGAACAGAGCTGCAGATAATGCCTCCTGGCATCGGAGCAAGAAATGGGCAGCCTCCTGCTTACTTAACATCAATTAATTAATTAACAACAAGGCATGGCGGGAGGTTAGCCCAGAAACAGGTGGGCAGGGCACAGGAAAATTGGCCCCAAGAAGGCCCCCTGTTGCAGGTGTTGACTGTGAGCTATGTGAATCTATTGAACCTGCATGTGTGAATCTTAAGATACTTCGTGTAGAATCTGCTAATGCATGCATAGTTTTACTTTTGTTTACGATATATTCTGTGCTTGGCAGTCTGGCAGCACTCTTCCCTGCACTTGTGGCTGGAGTCATTTTGTGAATGCCTTGGACGAACCTAACACTGACGCCTGCATCTTGCCAGGAGGCCGTATGTATCTGCTTCTATAAAGGAGCTTTCTGGCTTCGTACGTTTATCTTAAATGAAGGGAGTGCACACACAGACATGGGTCCTTGGCGAATGTTAAATTAACCAGTTAATCGTGTCTTAAGCCAGGAGTGGCCAATTGCTTGGGCTGGAGGGCCACTTAAGGAATGTGGGTGAGTTGTTCAAGGCTGAGGGGGAGGGGGTACTGACCTGGCCCTGTGCAGTAGGGGTGGGGCAGTTGATCCTGTCTGGACCCAGGACCCCTGCAAGTAGTACATGCTCAGCCAGGCAAATGGAATGGAGCCACAGGCAGGCAAGAAGTAATGTCTGGGACCAGGGCAGGTGGTGCTGAGGCTGGTATCACCAGGTGGTGATGGTATGGGGCTGGGGCCTGGGGCAGAGCCGCGATCCGTGCCCTGCATGTCCCTGCCCATAAAACTGGTGCCTGTTGCAGGGACATGTGGGGAGCAGATCATGGCTGTGCCTTGGGCCCTGGCCTCTTGCTTTCACTGCCCTGTAATTCTGGCACTGACCCCAGAACAGATCATCTGTGCCACACCTGGTGCTTCTACCTGCCTGCCCACGGCCTCATCCCATCTGATGGGCAGCATGTGCTCTGCCCATGGGGATCCCAGGCCAGTCTCCAAGGAGACCCTGCCTACCCATTCTGTCCAGTGCCTGTGGCACTGGGTGCAGGGTGGATGGACTGGGGGTGTGTGGACAGCAGGGCCAGGTGTGGTGGCAGAGACGTTGGTAGCAACAGCTAGGCAGGCCACCATGGCTGGCCGGGAAGCCAAGTCCAGCCACTGTACCACCCCCACCCCGCTGCGTGCCCAGGGGCAGTGGGACTGGCTGCACGTGCCATGGCCTTAGGCTTCCTCCGAGGCTTGGGCTGGGTGGGGGTAAGGGTCCCATTGTGGACTGGATTTGGCCTTTGGGCCATATTTTGCCCACCACTGTCTTAAGCAGTAACCCAACTACACATTAATACGCCTCATTTTATCACACCATTAATTGTAAGTCACAAAGTTATTACACAAAATATGTGCAATAATTTTGACTGGTTCCCATCACACTTCAACTTTAACATGTAATCAAGCATCAGTTGATCCAGACTGTCAGACTCGGATGCATGGGAGCCCTTGTCTCCAATGTGCTCCTGAGTCTGGGAGTGCTGAGTGGCTGGCTACTTGCTAGTGGAGGGGGAGCCTGGGATCATGATCCTTTAGAAAGATCATGATCCTGGCGTCCCCCTGCCTGGGCAATATGGGGCAATTTGGATCTGATCCCTAGTCCCACAGTCGCACCTCCTGCCATACAAATGCAGCATGGTAGGAGGTGTGATTGTTGGGCTCATGCATTACATCTTTAAATTGCATGTCTGCTAGGGGCCACACATGCATGCTTGTTTATTCTGTGAGGCTTACCTCATGCATACTTGTGCAGAGAGATGCCAGAAAAGGTCACACTAGACTTTACTAATCCAACATACCAGAGATCCCACATGTCACTTCCTTCCAGGAAGGAAGTGACCATACCACCCTTGCAGTCAGATTACATAATAACAAGGATATTTATGTTGGATTTCAAGTGTTTAGTACTTTAAACTGTAAAATAAATAACATGGCAAGTGTACATATGATGGATAAAGTTTTAACTGTTTGTGATATATAATATTTATTATTGCATAATATGTAGCATGTTTATCATTCTGTAACCTAAATTACAGTGCTTGACATAGACACAGCTGCAGCTGTCTCATAGGAAATGGAGCAGTTTTGACCTGAGGCACCAATATTGCAAATACAGGGGGCAGGATGGGAAAAAGTACCTCATGTATTTGATATGATATATTGAAATGGTTGCATAACATTAAAGAATGTCTCCCCTCCTTCTTCTCTAGTCAAACATTTAGAACAGTACAGTTTTTAAAGGAGTGGTGTCAAACTCATCTGGGCCTGAGAGTTGGATGAAAGGCACAGGGAGGGTCTGTGAGCCAGACTAGCCCCACGTGCTGGATGGCACCCTCAGGGCTGGTCCAGTATAGGTGCCACATGCAGCATGCACCCTGGACTGGCCACCTGTGCTGTTTGCAGCTTTAGTCTTACACGGCACATACAAAAACGCTGGCCCCAGCCCCATGTACAACACAATGTGTGGGGCCAGTCTAGGGTGTGTGCATATTACATTCAGTGTACAGGGTTAGTTTGGGGCACTCTCTGCATGGGGCACCCACACTGGACAGACTTTGCATGCTGGGTCTAGCACACAAGGCCAGTCTGTGGTCCCAATCTGGACAAGCCCCAGATCCAGTGTGCACAGCTAGTTCAGCACAGGTGCTGCATGCACTGCACATTTCAGATGGGGCCCCAAATGCATGCTAGCTTGAGGATGGTGTGGCATGTGGCACATGGGGCTGGTCTAAGACATGCTGCTTGTGGAACCCATGCCAAACCAACCCTATGATCTGATGTGAATGGATGGCTTGTCTCTGCTTGCATCTTTATGGGGTTGTGAAGCAACTTCCATGAGCAGCTACCAACATCTGCTATTTCTTCTCTCCACCCAGGCCATCTGAAGTTTAGATTACTTGGCAATAACTCTCCGTTGCTTGCAAAAGCTGCTTATAATTGTTCAGGGACAAGTAAGGGACTTCTTATTATATTTTTGTATATATAGTATTTTCTCACGTATAACACAGGCCTTGTTTCTGGAAGGCAGAATATAGAAAAGATTTTCTCAGAGTCATGGCCAGCTGTGATGGAGAAAGTCCTCCTGGAAACAGTGTGTCCAGGAAGTGAGACATCCCGAGAGACTGTCTGCTAAGAGCATGGGGCGTAAGGGAAAAGCTGGTCCCTTGGGCAGGGTCCCTAGACTGTTTAGGGCTGTATAGGTCAAAGCCAGTACCTTGAATTGCCCTTAGAAACCTATTGGGAGCCAGTGCAGACTCTGGAGCACTGGAGTTATGTACTCCTGGCCTCTCACTGCTGTTTGAAGGCAAGTCACTGCCTGGATGAGCCTAGGCAGCTCATTCAGGGGCATGGGAAGGGGGGGGGGGGGCTTCTTGCCACTGCGTACACCCCCAGGGAGACATGGGGGGCACATGCCCCTCTGGATCTGTGTGCAGGGCAGGGGTAAAATGCCTGCTGCACATTGGGCTCTGTGCCCTGCTGCCTTGGGAGCCTCATGGGATGCCATGTGCCTTCTGAACGTTGGCTGCATTGTCCCTTGCCTGCCTGGCGGTAGAAGGCATATGGCATCCCATGCAGATCCAGAGGTAGTGGCAGTGGGGTGCAGAGCCTGGCACACAGCAGGCAGCCCACCTCTGCCCCACGCACAAATCCAGGGGGGCACATGCCTCCCATGCCTGCCCCAGGATGTGCACAGTGGTGGGAGCCCCACTGCGCCCAGCTGCCTTCTGCCACCGGGTGGGCAGGGGATGCAGTGCAGCCAGTATGCGGGATGCCACGTGCCTTCCAAGCAGATCTGGGGGCAATGGCAACAGAGTGCAGTGGGTAGCCTGCTGCTCCCTGGGGGTTTTCTCCCCTCAGGCCAGCCTGCCCTGTCCCCGGAGCAGGGCTGGCACAAAAGGACGTGGCCCCTCCCAGGGTGGCCTTGGCCTTTTCAAGGGCATAGGAGGGGCTCCTGCCACTGTGTGCACCCCAGGGCAGGCATGGGGGGGCACGTGCCCCCTGGATTTGTGCGTGGGATGGAGGTAGGCTACACGCTGGGTTCTGCACCGCACTACCACTGGCTCTGGACCCACGCGGGACACCATTTGCCTTCTGTGCACTGGCTTCTACATCCCCTGCCTGCCTGGCAGCAGAAGGCACATGACATCCCATATGGGTCTGGAGGCACCAGCAGCAGGGTGCAGAGCCCAGTGGGCAGTCTGCCTCTGCCACATGCACAGATCTGGGGGGCACACCCCCCCCGTGTCCCCCGGGGGTGCATGCAATGGTGTGGAGCTGTCCAGTGGTGCTGGGGGGGAAGGGCATGAGCCTCCCGTGGCTCTGTCCCATGACCTGCCCCAGCCCTCCCCCTGTCCCACTCCCTCCCTCGCCATGGGGGCCTCATTCTGCCCCTCCCCCTCCACAGACTTACCTGCTGGGTGCCGCATGTGTTTGTCTACTATTCCCAAACTACAGCCCCCCCAGCCCTGCTGCTGCCCCCCGCTGCTGACCCACAGTACCCCGAATCCTGCCAGGGCATGCAGGGACACGTGCCCCCCCCCCCCCCACAAAGTACCTGCATAATTTTGAGTTTTTAGCTATGTGATTAAAATCGCAATTAGTTGCAACTCATTTTTTTTTTTTTTTAATTGTGCAACTAACCGCGATCAAACTTCTTAAAATTTAACTGTTTTATATGGCTAACCTGGTTTAAAAACGTTTTTAAGATTACTAAAGGCTTTGCTCTAATATATAGCCTGTATGTGCTGAGAAATTTTCTCGTGGTATTTAAAGCTGTATCGTTTTAAATTGGTGGTACGCAATCTGTCAGTTTGGGAACCGCTGTACCAGATCATGTAAAAGCTGTCAGCACTTCATGCTTAACTGTATCAAAGGCCACTGAAAGAGCTAGCAAGATCAGCAGGGCAGTTTCCCCTGTTGATCTTTAAGCAAAGACTGTATAAACTCACTCTACACTATACCTAATGACCAAGGTTTTGGTCATTTAGGTATAGGACAGGTTGGAGACAGGATGACAGTTGGCTTAGGAGTTCACTTTTAAGCAATGGTTTCTTGAGTAGGGGCTGAACAATCTCAGACTTAAGACTATCCAGCACCCTGTCATCCCAGAGAGAGGAATTAACAGCCCTGACTGTCACAGTAGCAAGATCATTATTTCTGCATCTCTTTCATTTTGAGGACAACTGTGTGATCTCTCCAGGAAAGACAATATAGCTATCTGGTGTTCCACAAACTACAATCTAAAACTTTCTGCTGAAGATGGCACTATACCTCTTATTTTCACTTACCCCCCCAGCAGTTCTCTCAGGGGTTGTGAAAAAACAAATTGAAACTGTCTTCTCTCGGCACAGAGGTGAAACTTTTTTTTTGAGGAAAGAAAAAGCAACTAATAAGGGTCCTTACGTATTTTTGGGTTTATTGATAAATATAAAATAAGTGCAATAGGAAAATATTAATAGAATAGGAAATTGAAACTAGCCCTCCCTTGTAAAAACCCTATGGAGTATAGCGTGGCAGGAGGAACATGGAAAAACTAAGTGGTAAAGAACAGTTGGGGAGTTGAGGTACCTTACAGGAACCTCCTTCCCAAAAAGTGCTCTCTTGTGAGACAGATATTTAAATAGGAGCAGTCCAGGAATTAACATTCTGGACTAGTTTCCAATGCCATTCTTCCTTTTAAAGTAAAATCTTAGAACCTTGTTTATGGTATGGTGTAGCTTCACGCTGCATTAACTCTCATTGGCTTCTGGTACTGTGGCCTCAATGCTAAAAAAAACAACAAAAAAACCCCCAGTTGTTTGGTATCAATGTTATTATAGGATTTTCTCCAATCTGAAATGGCTATATTAAAAAAAAAAACAAACAAACAGGGAGCTATAGCTAAATGCCAGAATCCATATGTAGAGCACCCATCAGCTCTTAATGCTTAGCCAGGTAAATGTGGATTTAAGAATTTACCTTCAGGAATCTGTTTTGTTAAATATGGACAAATGAGATGGGTAAAGAGTCTCACTAATTTATAACTCTATTGATAGCTGTCTCTAAAATATTGGGTTAATAGTGGTGTCAGAGCATCTTCCTATCTATATTTATTAAGTATTTAACATGTATAGTACCCAGTTTGGGTTTTACTGTGTTTTCCATATGCAAATAAACTAAATGACAGTCCTTGCTGACTTGCTTCTAAAGTCTTAAAACAAAACTGATGCAACTCCTACGCTATAATTGTCATCAGTGTCACAACACTCAATTTCTTTTTATGTACATAAGGTTAGGTATTAACATCCAGAGTTTGACGATTAATGAAGTATCCTAAATATCAAGGGTGGATCTTAATGACTCTAATGAGAACAGTGGGTGTTTAGTGTTCCCACTAGTGGCATTTCTTTCCCTAGTATTGATAACCTTTTATACATCAAAGTTTGGATATCTTCACCTACATATCTTTGTTAATCTTGTCCAGAGGTTAATATCCTTCACATGGCGGAGAAGAAGTGTAGAATGTTGCATACACTTTATTTCATGAGAGCTAGAGATGCACAAAAACACTTCTCAAAGGTTTTTTTTGGTTTGTTTGTTTTTTTCATCTGTAGCAGTTTCTATTCCTGTTGCTGTGAATTGTTTCAGTACTCCATTCTTGTGAATAAAGACAAGCAGGAAAGGGGTAATGATCTCTCTCCAAATGTCCCCGTTTCTGATTAGAAACTCCGATGACTTTCCAATAAGCCAGGGAATTTGGAGATGGCCTTTTACCCCCAGTTACTTCACAAACCCTTATCTTTGCAGAGGCCTAAGCACCCTAACCCTGCAAAGAATCTGGCTTCTACTGTACATATTTATAGGCTGCCTTGTAAACAGAGCTGCAGCAAGCAGCTGTGCAGGATTGCTGAGGGCCCACAGGTGTTTGTAGTATGTCAAAGGCTGCAGTTTCTCAGATCTACTTCTTGGTTAAGTACAGATATTTGGGGTGTAGGGGAAGTTAAATCATTTTAAAATGGCTGCCTGATATCAGGTAAGTTAAGGTAAGGGGGGCTAGTTTGGGGTCCAACAGGCTGAAGAGGATTGGGGGCAGGCTTAGTCTGGGTGGAGAGGGGGTGAAAAGATCCAGCCTGGGGCTGGGACCAGTGGCTGGCTTTCCCATTCCTGGGACCATGCATGGAACTTCTGTATGCTTTCCCTGTACTAGTTTGACCTAAATCAAATAAGTTTTTGATACTGCCTTGATGCAGGTTTATCTTGAACTGAGTTCTGCAATTTTTAGACAGGCTTATGTTCACGGAACTTCTGTGCAGTTGCAGGTTTAGATGGACTGCCAGTTCCTGAGACCCAGTTTGTAAGTGTAAGGTCAGCACTGGGATGAGCTAAGTGTGCGTTTGTTTCAACTGGGTGGCCCCTTTGAAACTAATTTAACCTCCCCAAATGTCTCTACTTAGCCTCTGAGACACTGAGCTTCAGCTGAGTGGAGAAGTTGCACCTCTTTTAGTTAAATGATTCAAACAACCGTGTGACTCATCTTTAATTCAGGACACCATTATGAACTAAAGTTGTGAAGCACCTGGGTGCAAATGAACTGGGTTCTATTGTAGTAGGGATTCTTATACTTTCATAAGGAAGCAGTGTTCTCTATGGTCAATTATATGTGAATCAGGAAGTCCACATTTTACTAACTAAAATCATTCAGCAAGTCGGCTGGAATTAAAGAAGCAAGCATTTCTTAAGGTGACTTTTTGGACCAACTCTGTAGTTTGGGTTAAGTTAGACAAGCTGTGGAGTATAAGACATTTTCTCTTGTCTGGTGTATAGGAAGCTAGACTTGCTGTGCCTGCTGTCTGTAATCAGAGACCTGAGGAAGAATGTCTTGCATTAGCTTCTCTAATTTTATTTCAAATACATAGTTGCCCCAAGAAAAGATATTAACCTCAGAAATTACGTGAGAGTCAAGGATTTCTTGACCATCATGTCTACTACATCACCTTAACACTCTAGTTAGTAAGGCTTTTATGATCCTGCATGTCGTTCTTATAAGCAAACTGGAGAAATGAGCTAGATGGAACTACTGCTAGGTGGATACATAATTGGCTATATAACTACAAAGAATAACTATAAATGGATCCATGTCAGGAGGCTTCAACAGAGGCATCCCAGAGTCCAGTGATGCTTCACATTTTTATGAATGATTTGGATGCCAGAATAGGGAACTTCCTGATTAATTTTACAGACAACTTTAAAAGTGTGAGGGGTTGCAGACCCTTAGGAAGATGGGGATAGAATTCAGAAGGATCTTGGTAAACTGGAGAACTAGGCTATAGACAACAAAATGCATTCTAATAAAGACAAATATTAAGTGCTGGACTTAAGGGGGAAAAATAAATGCAGAAACACAGAGTGGTAGATAATTGGCTAGGTGGTAGTACTGCTGAAAAAGACTTAGGAGCCATGGTGGATCATAGTAGATCTTGGGCTCAGCATGAGTCTGCAACATGATGTAGTTGTACAAGAGGCAAATGTGGTTTGGGGCTGCACTAACATGAATATTAGATGAGAAACAAAAGGTGATAGTACCACTCAATTCTGCACTGGTCAGGCCTCAGATGGCATATTGTACTCAGTTCTGGGCCCTGCATTTTAAGAAGGATGTGGAGAAACTGCAGAGGATTCAGAGGCAAAAAAAAGATGATAAAGGGGTTGGAAGGCAAGGAGCACAAAAATATTTGGAGAACTTGATGTGTTTAGTTTGTAGAAAAGCAAATTAAGGGACCACATAGCAGTTTTGAAATATGGGAAAGGCTGTAAGAAAAGTGGGAGGACAGTTCTTCTCCCTTTCTGCAGAGAGCAGAACATGAAGCAATGTGTTTAAACTCCAGCAAAGTGGATTTAGATTAAATCCCAGAGACAATTTCCTTACTGTCATAACATTAGAACAGAGGAACAAGCTGCCCGCAGAAGATGTGGCGTCTCCTTTAACTGGAGCTTTTCAAGATGATGCTGGATAAACATTTGTCTGAGGTAATATAGGAGCAACGCATCCTGAATTTGGGCAGACCATTGGACTAGACAGCCCTTGAAGTTGCTTTCAACCCCATGATTCTTTATTCCATTACTGCTGAGAAGTCGCTTATTACTGCAACTCAGATGACCCATCTAAATAACTCAAATAAGATTCTCCATTGCTTAAATGCTTTGTCACTTTATGATGAAAAGAATTAACATAAGCAACATAAAATATTGTAACTGCAGTATTATTGCCATACTGGATCACTAAACAGGACATCTGGCAGTCTCTCCTACCTACTGCTTCAGACAAGGACACTACTTTCTTCTTACCACCTGAAGAGCAACTAGCCAATTAGGCTATGCTTATACTTTGAAGTTTCAAATTTGATTGCTCTTATCATTATTTCCACATGCATAGTTGGCTGGATAATGTTATGGCCATTCCTTTCAAAAATCCAGCCACATGCCAATTCAATTACTTATTCCATCTGTGCATCTTTTGAGAGAGTATGCGATATTCCCTTGATTAGTGTGTTGATCAAATAATTAGTGTAATATGTATGTATGTAACCATCCTATTTATGTAGTAACATATTTCTGTGTAGTCACCCTTTTTGTGTAGTGTGCAACTGGGGTTTTTTTTCTCTAGTTTATTTTTCCCCTACATATTTTGTGTCTTGTGGAGATATATAAAAAAATTTTAAGGCCCTGATCCAAAGCTGAATGAAAACAATGCAAGTCTTGCAAATAACCCTTTGGGCTTTAGATTAGGAACTACTGGCAAAAGGGTAAGCCGTGAAGGTACACATAGTATATGTGCTCTGTCTTCTGAGTTGGAGAGCTACTCAGGTTTACTGACTTAACAGCAAACCTAACTTGAGTTTGGAATATACTTGGCTGACATAAAAGGCTAATGGCTAATCATTTTCTTCAGGGTCACCACAAGCACTTCACACTGGGAGAAGCCCTGCTGAAATCAACCAAGTCATGCATGAGCTAGGTGTTACTCAAACAGACAACCATAGCAGAATCTAGGGCAATTTTTGAGCATATCTCTTCCAAAGTCCAAGTGACCCTGGATGTATTTGTAGGAGTGGGGGGGAAGAAATCTATGTGAAACTTACAAAGTTTAAAGAGTATCTGACACTCTCCAAGTAAAATTTTAGTACTTAGTTATGTTTGTCTTTTGCAAGCCAAGTCAAACTGAAACCAGAAAAATGTTTGGATGAATGCCTACAAACAAAACCCCCCAACTCTAATTAAAATGACCAAAGACTTTGACTCTCAACTCCAGAAACAATTCCCTAAAATAATGGAACAGAACTGGCATCACAACAGTTGAACGTCTCCTTTCCTTGAAGGATTCTTGGTATTCTCTTGAAATAAATGGCAAAATAATGACATCACTGACCCTCTAAACTTGCTTTGGCTGGCAAACAGCCACCTGATTGTTGCATGTTATAAACATCGCCTCCTTTTCCTGGCTACTGACAGGTTGTCCCAGAGTAGGTCATTGTTGGCAGCACAGATTTGCCTTTGCCTGAAGGTAAAGTCCATTCAGCAATTTGTGAAGCTGTAATCCATCTGGCAAGGGAAGAAGTTTTTTGGAACAGGTAACTGAAAGAGGGTAGAAAATCCTTTGTGTGAAGAGGATATTATTTTGTGGTGAATTGCCAAGGGAGGTTCTGAGGAAATATGGCATTCGCTCCGTTCACGTGTGTATTGCAGTTTCAAAAGTACTGTCATTTAGGGCTGTGCGAAACAGTACCATTCCATTTTGCCTTGAGTTTTGAGGTTTGGACAGAACAGCGTTTCATATCAAATTTCATTTTGATTTGAAACAGCTGTTCCGTTTTGCTGTTCACTGTTTTGCTATATCGGCATGGCTGACTTCCCATCCCTGGCGCTAGATCGGGCTGGGGATGGGGTATCAGCCCAGCCGGGCTGATTTTCCCCCCCCCCCCCCCCCCCCCCCCCCCCCCCCCCATCCCCCGTGCTAGACCATGCCAGGGGTGGGAAAGCAGCTGAGCTGTGTTGACTTCCTGTCCCCAGTGCTATGGTCAAAACGTTTAGACTTCTGAAACATTTTGACTAGCCTCGTTTTGTTTTGAGGCTGTTTTGATGCCCTTTGTTTCATTTTGATTTTGCTGTTTCGACCTCAGAATGAGTCAATAGTGCCAAAACTAAACAGACAGTGAAATTTCGCGCAGCCCTACTGTCATTGTCTTCCTGAATATACACACATGTACATTCCAGCAAGAACCAAGGTCTACTGTCTAGTCAGTCTGCATTGCTCATTGCACTCTTTGCTATTTATGTAGCCAAGGTAGAGGAGCATATTTGCTCCCTTTTTTTACAGGTTTTTTTAATGGTTCTATCGTGCAATCTGGAGAGCAGTAGGGGTGAAGGCCTGTTTGGAAGATTCCATACCTCTGAGACTGCACTGAAGAGGTAGGTGTGAATGCCAAAGATTTACAACTGGTCCTTGACTGAAGAATAGACTAGCCAAACTTTGACTGGGTTGAACTCTTGACATTTAATCTGCTGGCACAAATCCCTGCATATAAGGGATGACATATGCCCCTCTATTTCACTGCTGGAAAAGAAAAAGGCAATTGTGTACAATGGCTACACTGGGAGGCAGGTGGGTATCTTTGGTTCAAGCAAGAAATGAAGTCTCCATAAGGAAGGATGTAATATAAGTCTCTTTTCTTTTTCTAGAACCCTGTGAATCCACCATGGCACATCAAACCAATGTCAAAAAGATTTTTGATGTATTGCTATTTATTTTTCCAGGGCAATAACTATTATTAGTTTTGTTTTTTGTTTCCACCCCCCCCCTTCACATACACACCTCTTTTTAAATCTTTATAGATTGCATAATCCTTAACTCTAACCCTGTTTGTTCAGTGATTTTGTTTTTGAGATGTATTTTCTCCTCAAAAACACTGACTCCCCCTCCCACTCTCTTCCTTCAGGCAAAATTTCAGATCTGTTCTATTAAGTTCAGTAGGAGCCTCTATATGAGATACTATGGTGCAGTAGTTCATTGCTACTGTGCTGTAGTGTTGACAGGCTCTAACCATGACAGTGATGCTACTGCACAGTCGGGGGGGGGGGGGGCAGGGACTGTACTTCACAGTAACACTGGCTACTACACAGTCATTTAGTACTTGGTTAAGCAAGTACTATATGATTGTGCAGTAATAATGCTCAGTCCACCACTCACGTAGATGTGGCCAGTGAGCACATATCCATTACAAGTACTTTTCTTCTTGAGGTGTCTTCAAGGTATCTCTTCATTTGTGCTTCTGTAGATGCTGCCTGGATGGCTGGGGCATGAGGGTGCCTCAGTCTGGGGGCTACCTGCCAGCTAGCCCCATGCTGAATTGCCCAGCCAGCCCCTCTGCAGCCATCTGGGGCTATTCCAACCAAGCTCAATGTGCTGCGTATAAATGAACTTGGGAGCAAATTTGCTTTGGAGTTATTTATTCAAACAACGTGCCCAGGAGCAAAAAAACTCCAGAGCAATAACCTCCAGAGTTTATTCATGCATATTAATTGCACCTGTAGGCATGCCCCAGACAGCTAATTTGCTGCAGGTAATCTGAGGCCCAGTGCCTTGGGGAAAGGCATAGTTTTCTCTAAAGAGATGCGGGTGAGGGGACTATGACTAGAAACTGAAGGAACACAGGAGCTACATGCTTTGTCCCATGTTGTGACTCCAAATTTAGCACTTGTGAGTGTGTACAGAAAGGCTACAACTAGAGACAAGCTGACAGTTGGTGTCGACTTGGATTAAATTAGATCACTCTAACAAAAGCCCAGCCTTGAGAGAGTACTCGTAATCACACCTGAGCCTCTTTCAGACTTCTGGCTCTATTTCCATAACAATAAGATATTTGTATATTCATAGGTAAAAGTCCTCTCAGGCTTAATTCTATTGGACCAGTAAGAATCTTTGTATTAGGCTTTTTAATCAACTCCAGGGGTGAAAGTTAGACTTGCATAATTGCTTTGTATTATTTATCTCTCTGGGTTTTAGACAATGTGGGATACCACACTGTTTACTATATTTTTTTGAGGGAGAGTAGATGAAGGTTTGAAGCTGATGGGTGTGAGAACTGCTGTGGGTTCAGAATAATAAATGTAAGAAGTATGTGCATTCCTGCTTTATATAAAGGTCACTGAAACAAAAAATAGGAGTGATATCAAAAAAATGCAGGGCGCAGACAGAAGTGTAGCTCCCTGGCCTAACTCCTGGATGCTTTGCAAAGTGCCATGAGTTGGACTGATCCTCCTGACCCAACAGAGGCTAGCTGTTGGGTCCAGAAAGTGGGGGCCAAGCTCCAATTTGTAGACAATCCAGGGGAGATTGGCAGTGGTTCAGTAGTCTGGGAACCTGGAACGTATTCAGTGCCTATAAACCTGAGGGAAGAATGTCTCCTTTACAGCTATGGCAGATATCAGACCTGGTCTGTCTGGGGACAGGATGCCACTGCAGTTCAGCTACAGGGCCATAAAAGAAAGTGGACAAAGGAAGGAAATATCTGTTGTGGGACAAAGAACATCTGTCCTCAGACCTGGAAGTTTCTGGCATGATTTCACAAAGTACAGTCTCTCAAACTGCCACTCCAGAAAACAAACAGGAGGGCTTCAGTTGTCCAAAGCTGTGCTGTCAATGGGTCTGGATTACAGAAGGAGTCCAAGACTTGCATTCTTTTCTCAAACGAGAAGATGTGGAAGGGGATGGGTTGCGTCCTGTGTACAGCCTTTAGCAGTGCATCTGCTGCTTGCTTTATAACTTTTATGTGCATGGCAAACTAAACCATGGCCTTATTAAACTCATCAGTAAAATGAACAAAATGAGAAATGACTGGAAGAGCACAGAAACTCTGCTCTAAAATGTTCACTAAAGTCTATTTGAATATACCCCTACCCTCCCATTGTGAACTTTTTTAATTATGAAGGTGGTAACACTTATTTACTGATATGCAAAAACACATTTGTTGCCTAAGTGATTTTATGTCCTAGAGTAGAAATCCTCTTTATTTTGCAAAGGAGAGCATTTGAAGGGTTTGTCATCTTATGCATCACCTGAATCAAATTGTATTAATCTCATATAAAGACTGAAATGTCCTAGGAGGAGAATGATTTTCAAAACATCCTAACTAATAACTGAGTTAGAATCAACATTCAAAAAGCTAATTGAATTTCTTTTCCTTTGCCTTACTGATGCATTAGCAATCAAAGTAGCTGAAGCATTTGACCTCTGGCCTTTCCCAGCTGTTTAACAAGGTGGTTATCTGAATAAAATCAGTTAAAACATCAGTTAGAAGATGCAGTCAGAAAATGTGAGTTTTGACCTAGTAAATATGAGTTAGTATTTTAGGATCAGGTACACAGAATTCTATTAGATCTTCCAAAGAGCTTAGCATCTGCTGATTCCAGTTTATCTGGCTGTAATGGTAACAGAGATAGCCCTCAGCTAAAAAAATCAGATCTGGTTTGAGATGTTGAGCGCAGCAAAGCTTAGTCAGGATTGTGCAGGTTTGGAGCTTGGAAACAGTGTGTGAAAATAAGGGCCCCCTTTATGCAGTTTCAAATTTCCAGTGGTGAAGAGTATAAAATTTGAGATCAGTCCAAAAACCAATGATTTTGAGTAACTCCAGATTGAGGCAATATTCATAAGGGAGCTATTTAATATATATAAAATGAATAGAGGACTGCTGTTTACAACAGTTTGTTTTATGTTGCTTGCTGGCTTTTTAAAATTACTCCTTGTCTCGGACGGCCAGAGCCGACTCGAGGTGATCTTATAATTACTCATTTGTTGGGCAGGCTGGTGAATAGAGAGGCTGACAAAGCTTAATGGTTGTAAAACTTTACTTGCGTTGCTTGTGGTTGCAATGAAAACGGTCCGGTCGTCTGAACAACTATGTTAGTTGTTCCAGCTGATAAGGTTCAAGCTAGCTCATCTGTCCACAAATCAAGCCGGCGGGAATAGGGTACATCTGGGATTGCGCTCAGTGACGGGGAGAGGAATCGATAGGTGATCAGTCTATTGATCAGCTCAGCCGCAAGTCAGATCTCTTTTAGAAGCACTCTGCAGCGTGCTCAAAGTTCTCTGACTTGGGCGGAAGTCGTATGAAATTTTAAACGGCTAGCAAGCCAATTACTAGCCGCCACATAGGAATAATTTAGAACTGGCCAATAGCGGGACACAAATTTGCATTTGAACGGCGGGAACTCTCTTGCACCAGGGGTTTTCTGCTGCAACAGAAAACCTTTACTTTGCAAGAGGCTCTCATGTGGCGGGAAAATTCCACCGTGCCAAGGCACCAAAATCACTGGGTTGTGACACACCTTTGTGCCCATCTTTTACAGTAAGGCAATGTACAGATGTTCAGTGAGGTTAGGAGGTGGTTAGATCAAGTTTAAAAATAACTACTCTAAGATAAATTGGGAAGGGAAGGGACTAGTGAGAGGGTTGGATGGGATGGGGAGTGGGGAAGCAGGCCCCCAAGGTGGTGATCTGGGGGGTCTTCAGGGGAATCGAGCAGGTAGGATCTGCAGGAGGGATTGCAGGGCTAGTGGGATTCACAGGGAGGATTGGGGAGTTTGTGGGGCAAGTGAGGTCCATGAAGAGGATCTGGGGGCTTGTGGGGTCCATGGAGGGACTTGGGATTGGGGGCTCTCTTCCCTCACCCCCTGGCACCAGGGATTATTTTTAGCCCCCTGGCAAACAACCCTTCCCACCAGTGAATCTAGCCCCACATCGCCCCCCTCCCCCCACCGTGAGTTACTTCCTTGATTACCAGCATTGATTAAACACTGATAAAACTGGGGTGGGGAGCAAGGTGGGCTCAGTGGGCTGGGTGTGTGGCAGAAGCACTAGAAAGTGTGGTTATGGGAGGGCTACAGGGAATTTTTGGGTGGCTATAGCTCTGGAAGCCCACCCTAGTGCTGCTGCTGCTCAGGGCACTCTGCTCTGCTGCTTTTATCTTGAGGGCCCTGCACAGAGTGCCCTGAGTAGAGAGAGCATTAGTGGGTCTTGAGGGGGCTACAGCCACCCCAAAATTTCCCGTAACTGCCCCTTTCAGTGCTGCTGCCACCACCACTGCCCACCCTGTGTAGCTGAATCAACCCCAAACACAACTGCTGGTGCAGCCCCTGGACCCAAGCCTGCAGCAGGCAGCCCGCCCTTGCTATGTGCACAAATCTGGGGGGGGGCACATTCCCCCCCACATCCCCTTGGGGGTGTGCATAGTGGCAGGGAGCCACCTCCCAGACGAGCCACCCATAGCTCCATCCCACTCCTGGCCCTGGGGTCACATTTACCACCCTGGCTGGGCAGCCCTTATCCTAGCCCCTGCCCCAATTCCTCCCTCACTGTGGGGGCCCTGATCTGACCTTGCCATGCTCCTTCCTCCTCACAAACTTACCTGCAGGGCACTGGCTGTCCAGCTGTGCTCCTGGCCAAGTGTGTGGCAGCAGCTTTAATTTTGCAGGTCCCGCTTACCCTCCCCATCCCCACAGCTGATTGGCAGAGGGGCCGTGCTTGCAGTTCCCTCCTCGCAAGCAACAGTCACAGTTTTAAACTTGGAGCTGCTTTTGTCTCTCCGTCACTGATTGGCTGAGGGGCCCTGGCAGCCCAGCTGCTTGCTGCCCACAAGTGGGGAGACAAAAATGGTGTCAGATTTAAAACTATGGCTTTCACTTCCCTGCCAATGAGGAGCAAGCTGCAAGTGGGGTGTCTGGCTGGCAGGGGCCCCTCGCACCAAGTTCTGCTGGCCTGTGTGTTAATGTACCTATAGGGTAACTGCACACCAGATGCTGCAGCTACCACCAAAAAAAAAAGAGAAAGAAAAAACTTAAGTGTCTTCTGAAAAGACTCTATGCCTAGCAAGGAGAGGCCACAAGCAGCCACAAACCTTGTACCTGCCAACTGGATGCTTGGCCCCAGGCATCCTATGCAAGCCTGCAGCATGGCTGCCTTTTCCTGTGGGAAGACCTCAATGGTTTTGGCTATCCCAAAATTCAAAAAAAGAGGAAAAAATGAAATTTTGGCCACATCAAGTCACCCATCCTCACAAACACCCAGGGCTCTGACTCGGGAATGGGCCAGAACCTAGGGCTTGGCATGGCAAGCCCAGACTTTGGGGTTTTGGCATGCCATCTCAAACCATGCATTGTTCAACCCACAGCTGTGGCACTGCTCAGCTGGGCTCTCAGGCCCATCGGACTTAGCATGTATCAGGGGGAAAAATAAGTCACCAGCCTGCCACAGCTGCAGTCCCTACTTGACTTAAGTGCCCACTTGCAGCTTTCAGCTCACAACATTGTGGTTGGTAGCACTGGTTAAAGCCCCCTGTACCATGGAACACCCTTAAGGGCTTTCTGCCATACAGCCTGACTGGACAAACTACTACCACGCAGAAGGAAGCTAGCAGGAAACCGCACCCAGATGCTGCTGCCAAAAAAAACAAACAAAACAAAAAAAAACAACTTTAAGTGCCCTCTGAAAAGTCTCTGTCCCCAGAAAGAAGAGGCCACAAGCAGCCACAAATCCCCACCCCCTTTTAACCTGCCAACATGATGCTTACCCAGAGGCACCCTATGCAAGCCTGCAGCATAGCTGCCTTTTTCTGTGGGAGGACCTCAATGGTCTTGACTTCCCCAAAAAGGAAAAAAAAACAAACCCCAGGCCATACCAAGTCACCCATCCTCAGAGAGGCACCCAGGGCTCCAATTGAAGAATGGGCCAGAATCTAGGGCTTGTTGTGTCATGGTCAAACATGAAAGGGTTTCCTGAATGCCATTGGGTGGGGGAGATCGGTGAATGCACCATGGGTACATTCTCAACCTGATCTAAAAGTGCCCATTCATACAATTTTGAACTTGCAGTCAGCTGGTTATATGTTCTGACCACTGAGCCACAGGACAGTTATGGAACCACTTGGTCATACAGCTTAACTGGAAAAATTATTGCCACACATTAGGAAGCCAGCAAGAAACTGCACCCCAGATGCTAATGCTGCCAAAAGAAAAAGAAAAATGAAGTACCCTCCAAAAAGGCTATTTGCCAAGGAAGAGGCCACAAATTCTCTGCCTTAACCTGCCAACCTGATGTTCCACCCTCTGCAAGCCTTCTTGGATTTTGCCTGAACTGCATCTCCCATTGTCAGAGACATGCCCAGAACTTTGATTGAAGGACGGGCCACAATCTGGGACTTGGTGTGGCATGCTGAAACCTCAAAGGGTTTTGGGATACCATAGCAAGCCATTTGTATTTTAATCCTAGAGCTTTGGCACTGTTCAGGCAGGCTTTGGAACAAACCCATTTGGGTTTGGCATGCTTCGGAGAGATAATGATTAGTGAACTAACCAGGGCTGCTCTATCAGCTGATATTCATTAGTCCATACACAGCTTTGAACATCTTGCTTTTCTGGCACTAACTCTGCCCAACTTAAGCAGGGCATTGGACTTGATGGCCTTTGAAGTCCTTTTCAACCCCATGACTCTGCCTCTATTACCATAGAGAAGTCGCTTATTACCGCATCTTAAATGACGTACCTCAACCTGTGGGGAGAATAACATTCTCCATCACTGTAAAATGCTTTGTCATTTTACAAGGAGAAAAACTAACATAAGCAACATAAAATATTGTAAGAACAATATTATTATTGCCATACTGGATCACCTAACAGGACATCTGGCAGTGTTTCCTACCTACTGCTTCAGACAAAAGTACTTTGCTTACCACCTGAAGAGGAACAAGCCAATGCTCACATGCTGAAGCTTGGAATTTAATTACTCTTATCATTATTTCAGTGTGCAGTTACAAATGTTATAAATGGCCAGAAAATTATCCAGCCCTTCAAAAATCCAACCATGTGCCAATTCAATTACTTACTCCATTTGTGAATCTTTTGGGACAATATATAATATTCCTTGGTTAGTATATTGATCAACTAATTTGTGTAATTCTCGGCCTCTTGTGGACTCAGATCATGTATGTATGTAACCATCCTATTTACATAGTAACATATTTCTATGTAACCACCCTATTTCTGTTTGGATGAACGCCTACAAACAAAACCCCCCAATTATAGTTAAAATAACCAAAGATTTTGACTCTCAACTCCAGAAACAATTCCCTGAAATAATGGAACAGAACTGGCGTCACAAGAGTTGAACGTCTCCTTTCCTTGAAGGATTCTTGGTATTCTCTTGAAATAAATGGCAAAATAATGACCACATTGAACCTCTGAACATGCTTTGGCTGGCAAACAGCCACCTGATTGTTGCATGTTATAAACATCACCTCCTCTTCCTGGGTACTGAAGGTTGTCCCAGAGCAGGTCATTGTTGGCAGCACAGATTTACCTTGGCCTGAAGGTAAAGTCCATTCAGCAATTTGTGAAGCTGTAATCCATCTGGCAAGGGAAGAAGTTTTTTGGAACAGGTAACTGAAAGAGGGTAGAAAACCCTTTGTGTGAAGAGGATAATATTTTGTGGTGAATTACCAAGGGAGGTTCTGAGGAAATATGGCATCCGCTCCGTTCACATGTGTATTGCAGTTCCAAAAGTACTGTCATTTAGGGCTGTGCGAAACAGTACCGTTCCATTTTGCCTTGAGTTTTGAGGTTTGGACAGAACAGCGTTTTGTATCGAATTTCATTTTGATTTGAAACAGCTGTTCTGTTTTGCTGTTCACTGTTTCGCTATATCGGCATGGCTGACTTCCCATTCCTGGTGCTAGATTGGGCCGGGGCCGGGGAGTCAGCCCATAGTGCTGGGGATGGGGAATCAGGCCAGCTGGGCTGACTTCCCATCTCCCGTGCTAGATTATGCTGGGGGCGGGAAAGCAGCCCAGTTGGGTTGACTCCCCAGCCCCAGTACTATGGTCAAAATGTTTTGATTTTCAAAACATTTTGATTAGCCTCATTTTGTTTCAAGGCTGTTTTGACGCCCTTTGTTTCGATTTAATTTTGCTGTTTCGACCTCAAAATGAGTCAAAACTAAATGGCCAGTGAAATTTTGTGCAGCCTTGCTGTCATTGTCTTCCTGAATATACATACACGTGTACATTCAGCAAGAACCAAGGTCTACTGTCAATTCAGTCTGCGTTGCCCATTGCACTCTTTGCTACTTATGGGCGCATCCAGATGAACACACACATGCCTCTTTCAGTGTCTCAAAGCCCTTTTGAGACTCTGCAAGAGGCATGTGCGGGGACAACAAAACGTTCCCCCCACTGCAATTGTGCAGTGCGGAAGCAAAATTAGATCCCTGGATAGCCAGAGGTCAAAAAATACCCCAGGCAAAAAAAGCAAGGTGGGGCTTGGTCCAGGACCATGCCCTAAGGCAACCATAGGCTCGGGTCCTCCACCAAGATGCTCTGGTAGCCAGCCACAGTGTCTCTATGGCTGGCCCTAACCCTGGTGCTGAAGCACGCTGCCTGCCCATGTAGGGCAGGCAGTGTGCCAGCCGCAGGGAGCTGGACCTGGGCTTCGTGCCAGTAAGTAGGGGGGAGGGGACCACGGGGGGGACCCCCACCAGCCCCAGCCCCTGGCTGCTCCCTGAGCCCCCTGGGTTGCTGCCCTGCCTGGCCCCATCCCCCATGGCTCCTGCAACCCACCCCACCCCCAATAACTGCTCCACCTGGCCCCAGCATCCTGGCAATTAAAAAAAGAAAAAAAAAAGAGCCCTGCACTCACCAGCAGTAGCATCTGGGGCCTCCTGGCAGAGCCCCCCATAGCATGGGGAAGTGGGGGGCAGCAGGGACCAGCCCCAGCTGCCTGGCACCTGCACTGCCACTGTCGCATCACATGGGTGGGGCCTGGGTCAACAGGGTACCATGTAGCTCTTTTAGGTGTACTTTTAGGCAGCTGGGGCCACTCAGGCTAAGCGGTGCTAGGTCCCGGGTGGCAGCTGCAATGGCCCCAGCTGCCTGATAGTGTGTGGAGCTGCACCCAGGCGATGGGGCAGTGGCAGTGTGGGTGCCAGGCAGTCAGGGCCAGTCCCCAGTGCCCCGTGCTGTGCAGGGGGGCTCTGCCAGGAGGCCTCAGTGATCCCTATGGCCACTGCTACTGCCAGTGAGTGTGGGGCTTTTTTTTTTTCCAAGTGCTGGGAGGCTGGGGCCAAGCAGGGCAGCCATTAGGGATCTGTGGGTGCAAGTGGGAGTGTGGGGCTGGGCAGGCAGCCATTGTGGGTGGGGCTAGGTGGGGCAGCCATTGGGGGGGATCTGGAGATGCAAGCAAGGGATGGGGCTGGGTGGGGCAGCAATCCAGGGGCCTGGGGGAGCAAGTGGAGGTGGGGCATGAGGGCCCTCATGGGGTGCTTGTAGCCCGTGTTGGGGGGGCTGTCTGGGGGGGGCTGCATTCTATGGGGGGCAGGGGACCCACTCCTCCTGAGTAGCTCCCCCCCACGATCCACCCACACCAACCCCCACACCCCATGGGCCCCCAGCCCCTTTGTCACCCTCCTTCTTCAATCCCCACATCCCCCCAGCACACACCCTACATGCCCAGCTGCCAGACAGGATGAGACCTGCTGGCGGGAGCTGTGGCTGCAGGGGCAACTGTCCCCACATCCTAGCTAGTGAAGGGGTCAGGGGGGATCTCTAACTGCTCTATGGTAAGAAAACAAAAGGTAAACAGCAAAACATATAGGCATTTAGAATTCATTTTATTATGATGCTAGAGACACTGGAAGGCTTCCAAATTGCTTTAACACTGTAGATATATCAATAAAATATTGCCCAGCTGATCTGTCTGTGTGTGTGTGTGTGTGTGTGTGTATATGTGTGTGTGTGTATATATATATATATATATATATATATATATATATATAGGCTTTTGTTTTAATTGTGGAGCAACATGGATTTCAGGGTATTTTACAGAGTGACTTTGGGATTTCTTTTATCAGAGATTTTTCAGTTTTCAAATAGGGAACACCAGAATTCCTGCTAGGGAGGTGAATAGCAGGACCCTGCCTGGTCAGAGCTGGCACCTTGGACCCAGCTGGAGGTGGCTGACCTCCTGGCCAGTTGGGCCCAGGAGGACATACTTTGACAGTTCAAAGCAGGCCACCACACTGGGAACATCCTCCGGTCAATAGCTGCCCAGATGGCCAGGCAGGGGCACACATGGCAGTAGTGCCTAGAGAGGCCAACACTGCAGCTACAGCCCACTGGCAGCTGTCCTAGAGGGGCAGATACCTCTACTGGCTGTGCAGTCCCCATCCAAGTCTGGCAGGTGCGCAGAAGGTCACAGCCAGGCAGCAGCCTCCACTGCTATCCCAAGGGATAGTATCCTCAGGTACCAATTGGCTGGGCCCCAGAAGCTCCTGAGAGTGAGTAGCCCTGAGCTGCTTCCCAGGGCAGCTTTTTGTACTGATGGGGCCAGGACAGGGCAGATTTTTACACTGCTGGGGACAGCACAGGTGCTGGCCCCAGGCTCTAGCTCTCCCTGGCTGCAGATCCGGGAGGAGCCAGGCAGGGTTATTTTGCCCCAAGTGGCACAACTTGCCCCACACCAAAGTGCATGTCTGGGCATGTGCGCTGAGGTAAAAAACCCCAGCTCAAATTTGCACCGCTTTTATTTGAGCTGTGGTAAGCCCATTTGCCTGCATGTGTGGACATGCTCTATGTAGCCAAGGTAAAGGAACATATTTGTTCCCTTTTTTCACAGCTTGTTTAATTGTTCTATTGCACAGTCTAGTGAGTGATAAGGGTGAAAGCCTGCTTGGAAGATGCCATGCCTCTGAGACTGCACTGAAGAGGTGGGTGTGAATGCCAAGGATTTACAATTGGTCCTTGACTGAAGATAAGAGACCAGCCCAACTTTTGACTGAGGGTTGAACTCTTGACATTTAATCTGCTAGCACAAATCCCTGGATATAAGGGATGACACATGTCCCTCTCTTATTCCACTGCTGGAAAAGAAAAAGGCAATTGTGTACGGTGACTACACTGGGAGACATGCGGGTATCTTAAGTTCAAGCAAAAAAATGAAATCTTCATAGAGAAGGATGTGATACAAATCATTTTTTCCTCCTGCTACTGGAACCCTGTGAATGTGCCTTGGCATGTGAGACCTGTATCAAACAGATGTTTCAATGTGTTGATATTTTTTTCCAGGGCAACAACTATTATTAGATGGGGTTTTTTCACCTCTTCTTAAATCTCTATAGACTGTGTAATCTTTAATTCCAACTCTGTTTCTTCAGTGATATGAGATGCTTTCTCTTTGAAAAATGCTAATTTCCCCCCCACCCCACCCCATTCTTTCAGGCAAAATTCAGATCCGTTCTATTCAGTTCAATGAGCATATGTCCATTACAAGCATTTTTCTTCTCAAGGTGTCTTAAGATATGTCTTCATTTGTGCTTCATGAGGATCGTTTTGAGTACTGTAGCACATCTGGGTCCCAGGGGCAGCTGTGATGCCTTCTGGTGGCTCTGCAACCATGCCCTACTCTACCCCTAAGGTGCCTTCCCTTCTCACCTGCCACACCTTGATGAAACTATGTTAATAATAGGGAGGCTGCCCATGGGCTTTTTCATGGCCCCAGTCCAACTGGACCTCTACTGGGGTCCCTCAGGATGCTACTTGTCTATGCTATGCTATGCCCCAGCCCCAGGCTCCTCACTGGGCTTCTAAAGACTTAGGGGCTAAAAGCTTGGCTCCAATCCTTCCCTACACCATGCCCCAAGCCTCACGGGTGTTCATGTAATGTTATGCTGCTGGGACTACAGCCTCATCATCCTCCGCCCCTGTACTCTGGCTAGGTCTTTTATCCCGGGCCTACTGTGTCAGACCTGGCTTTGAGGCATTAGGTCTGATTTGGCCTTTTTGGGCACTATGGCCCCTGTCTGGTTGCACCCCTCTTGGGCGCCAGGCCCTTGGTCCTTGTCTGGTCTTGCCTAGGGTTACCATACATCTGGGCTTTCCTGGACACATCCTTTTTTATAATCCTCTGATCTCCATCTGGGCAGTTTTTTGAAATATAACCACATGTCCAGGATTTTTGTCTGCTCCACTGGTGGGAGCAGGGAGAGGATGATTGAAGGCTGGGAGCACTACGTGCTTATATGCATGCACACACATGTGACCAGCATGCAGTCAGGCGGGTTGGTGGGAGCAGCCTCAGCAGCTAGGTGCAGGTAAGTCTATGGGGAGTGGGGTTGGAGGTCCAGGGCTTGGGGAATCTGGGGGTTGGTTGGTTGCGTGTGTGCATATGGAGGGGATGGGTGTGTGTGTGTGGGCGGAGAGGGGGTGGTACAGTGCTGGGGGAAACTATCTGGGTGACGGGGCTGCAGCAGGGCAAGGGGGAGGCGCCTGCAGCGGGGGGGAACCTTTTGGTGGCAGTGGGGAGCTGTGTGGCTGGGCCAGTGGCACCAGGGCAAGTGCCTGTGCTAGCAGGGGCTGGGCAACCCCAAAAGACGCTGCCTGGAGGGGGGACAGGGCTGTGGCCAGGCTGCCTGGTGCAGTGTTGGAGCCACAGCCCAGGGTAATGGATGCCACAGGCACCCCTCCTCTTCCCTTCCACTCGCGCTGGGGCTGGACTTGCTCCACTACCCCCACATGAATTGGAGCCACCACACTCTGGCCTGGTCAGAATGGCGGCAGTTTGGGGGCCCCCTCCAGCAGGGCTGGAGGGAACAGGGGGCTGTGGGTCAGAAGTGAGGGGCACCAGCAGGGATGCATAGTCCCAGTTACTGTTCAGTCATTTAGTACTTGTATAAACAAGTTCTAAATGATTTCACAGTAACAATTATTCAGTCAGTGTCTCATGTAGATGTGGCTAGTCAGGATTCAGAGGCAACTCAAGGAGTTATTTTTACTTGGATGCATGTACATGACATACTGCCTAATTAGCTTTGCAGTAAATATATCCACATCTACACAGGCGCTTCTATTAGGGCACATGAAGCTAATAAACTCTGGAGCAGGCTAGTACTTGTAAATACTAGCCTGCTTTGGAGTTTTTGCATGCATAGTAACACAATGTGTAAATGCTTCCTGGTTGACTGAGTCATGAGGGTGCTTCAGTTTACCAGTTGCCTACTGGCAAGCCCTGCACTGATGTACCCTTGTGCTCCAGCCAGCCCCTCTGCAGCACATTGAGCCCAGCTAGAGCAGGCCTCGGCTGTTGCCAGCCAGGGATACTCTGACCAAGCTCAATGTGCTGCGCATGAATAAATTTGAGAGCTAATTGTTCCTGAGTTATTTGTTCCAGGGCACAAGTTCAAATGACGCACTCACCAGCAAAAAAAACTACAGAGCAGTAAGCTGTAGAGTTTATTCATGAGCATCAATTGCATGTATAGACATGCCTCCAGGCTGCATCTACATGAGATGCGGACACAATGCTACTGTGCATTAGTCTCAGGCTACTGCAGAGTCAGTATCATGAAAAGCCGTTTGGCAACACTACTGTTCAGTAACTCTGGTTACTGAGCAGTTATTTAGTACTTGTTTATAGAAGTAACAACTGCACAGTCAGTCTCATGTAGACATGGCCCTTGAGAGCTGATTTGGTACAGGTAACTTGAGGCTCACTACCTTAAGGAAAGGTGTACTTTTCTCCAAAGAGACAGGTGAGGGGACTGTGTGTGCATCTACATATGCTATTAATTTGAAGTAGGCTTACTGCACAGTAAAAATACTGCACAGTAAGCCTATGGGGGGGAGCACATCTACACATGCTCCCTCTTGGGAGATTTGGTCCCACCCTGCTCTGCCCCCCCTGCAGCATCCAGGGGGAGCTCTGGGCTCCCCATTGGTGCTATCCCAGGGGCTAGCAGGGATCATGAGGCACACTTAAGAGGGTCCTGATGTGCATGGGGTGGGAGGGCTGCTGCTTTAGAGCTCTTTCACCCTGTGCACATGGGGAGAAACCCAGTGCCCAGTGGGGTTCCCCACATAACCCGGGGCTGGCCATGATTTGCCCTGTTCTGGGGTAGGTCCCAGCCAGACCCAGGCTGGGCAAGAAATAGTTCTGGTGCAGGGAGCTCCTGGCCCCAACTCCCTGATGAAAGTGGAGCTGGGGCCAGGAGCTGCCTGCTGCTGGGGCAGGGGAACATTGTCCTGGCCTAGGCTCCAAGCTCAGAGCCTGCCCTAGCAGCAGGCAGCTAATGGGGGAGGGGATTGTTCTCCCATCTCCTGCTGCCCAGGCTGACTAGGAGCACATTTGCTCCCAATCAGCACGGAGTCTGCCATGGAAGCAGGCAGCTCTTGGGGGAGGGGATTGTTCTCTAGCCCCCTGCTTCCTAGTCAGCCGTCTACACAACGGCTACTGCTCAGTCACTACAGCATGGTTAATTAACCCTGCAGTTGACTAATTGACTGTACAGTAAGTGTCTGCATGTGTAGAGAGTGTTGTTTTACTGCTCAGTCAATCAGTCAACTACTCCATAATGCAGGGGTGGGCAACTTTTTGGGCGGAGGGCCACTTACCCAGTTTTGGCAGGCTGTTGAAGGCTGCATGGGTAGTCCTACCCCTTGACAGGTGCCCCACCCCTTGATAGGTGTGCTGCCCCCTGGTCACCATCTTGGGACCAATGTCCCAGGGCCAGCACCAGTGGGGCCCGAAGTGGGGCATAGGCTGGCAGGGGTCTGTGGAACCAGGCTGGGCTGCACCATCAGGGAGAGGGGGCAGCTGGCGCAGCTCCATAGAGCCCCTGCTGGCTGGGACCCCGCACTCCTGCCACCCTGCTCTGGCCCCCACCAGCACTGGCCCGGGGACACCGATGCAGGCCCTGTGCTACCGCTGGCTCCCTGCCCACTCACTCCCAGTGTCCCCAAGCCCCACAGTACAGGCGGGGGCAGCGCACAGCCCCAACTCCCTGCTCACCGGCAGGGAAAAAGCTGGTGCTGAGCGCAGGGAAAAGCGGCCCCACGCCTGCCCCATGGCTGGCGCTCCCTGCTGCAGCTGCTCACAGCCCATGCAGCGCTGTCTGGAGCAGGCACAGGTAGCCCCACACAGGCTGCGAGTGGCTGCAGTGCAGGGTGCTGGCCATGGTGTGAGCGAGGGGCTGCTTTTCCCCGTGCTCAGCACCAGCTTGTAACCCGCCCCTGCTGCCAGCCTGGGCTCCATGCTGACTCCAGCCTCGCCCATCAGGGCTGCATGTGGTAACAGCAGCTGTGGTCCAGCCCCCCTGCTTGCTGCACCGGGCAGTGTTGGCTGCTGCTGCCTGCTTGGAGCTTGTGCACTGGGCAGCCCACAGGTGACAGTGGCAAACGCGGCCAGCGTGGCAAGTGGTGGGGCCGCAGCTGCTGTCGCCACACACAGCCCTGGCGGGCGAGGCTGGAGCTGCGTGGGACCCAGGCTGGGAGTGGGGCCGGGTTACAAGGTGGTGCTGAGCAGGGGTGGGGAAAAACGGCCCCTCGCCTGCCTCATGCCTGGTGCCCAGTGCTGCAGCCGCTCACAGCCTGCGTGGGGCTGCCTGTGCCTGCTCCAGACAGCTCCACATGGGCTGTGAGCAGCTGCAGGAGGGAGCGCTGACCATGGGGTGGGGGAGGAGCCGCTTTCTTCCGCGCCGGGAAGGAGCCCAGGGAAAAGCTGGGGGGCAGAAGTGGCCGCTCCCACGCCCCATGTCCAGCGCTCCCTGCTGCAGCTGCTCACAGCCCACATGGGGCTGTCCGGAGCATGCACAGGCAGCCCCAGGTGGGCTGTGAATGGCTTCAGCATGGGGCGCTGGGCACAGGGTGGGGGAGGGGCTGCTTTCCTGCTGCGCACCCCCCCCTTCCCCCACTCAGCTTTTCCCCAGGCCACTTTTCCTTGGGCTCCTTCCCTGCCAGGGGTCCTCCCCTGCCCTTCCCCCCCCTCCTTCCCCCTTACTTGCGGTTCCAGTGCAGGGCAGCCACATGGTCTCAGGCCAGAATCCACACCGGGGCATCTGGCTGTGGGGCCGGGCGGGCCCTGCTGTTGTGGGAGCCTTCCAGGATTCCCCTGGGTCTTACTGTGCTTGTTTCGTGTCATTTTTTTATAGGAACCAAGGGCAGATAAATATTAATTTTCTAATTTTTTCAGGGCCCCATGGGCCAGATAGAATAGTATTTTGCCCACCCCTGCCATAAAGAATCTTATGTAGGCACACCCTGTGTTGACTAGAAACTAGAGGAAGACAGAAGCTACATGCTTTGGCTTACACAGTGAGTACAAATTTAGCATTTGTGAGTAAATGCAGAAAGGCTACAACTAGAGACAAGTTGACAGTTGGTGTCAACTTGGATTAAATTAGACCACTCTAACTTAAAAGCCCAGCCTTGAGACAGTACTTGTAGTCACACCTGTGCCTCTTTCAGACTTTTCCTAGCCCTGCTTTCATGACAGTGGGATATTTGCATATTCATAGGTAAAGGTCCTTTCAGGCTTAATTCCATTGGACCAGTAAGTAACTTTGTGTGACTGGGTGTTCCTAAACCAGTTAGAAAGAGAAACATTTTGACTCTGAGTTTCCCACCCGTGTTTTTTTTCTCTCCTGCCGTGACTTGATGGGAGTTAATTAAAAAACAAACAAGCTGACAACTCAACTCTATGTTCTAGTTACAGTCGAAAAAGGTATTCTTGCTTTAATTCTCTTAATGCCTCTGTATCCAGAGGTCTGCTCACTGCACAGAAAGGAACATGATCCTGGGCATTAGGGAACACAACCTTTTTATAACTCTGGGCCCCTACTGGAGACCCACAAAAGGACACAAAAAAAAGGGGAAAAAACAACTAAAGAACAACTTCTTTGCTAGACAGAATTCTTCTCCTCACTCGGTTTGAAAACCCTCGGAGTCCAGTCTCTACAGTCCAGACCCCGATCAGTAACTTTATCGCCAAGTCTCTAATTAATTCTTGTTACCTGATCTGGGGTTCATCAGCCAGTCCTCGGTTGCTATATGACACGTCAATATCCACAATGCCTGCTTCCTGAGGGCCACTGCCCTCCATCGCTCTCGCACCTCCGCACAAAAATCAGCTCCATCGTTCTCTCGCTGCGGCTCTCAGTTCCCCTTCCAGGAGTTTGCTATCCATTTGTCATTTCTTTTTATCCATTTCATTTCTGGTTCTCAATTAACAACGTTTCTCTATCTCCCAGATGTGATGAATGCTCCCAGTGCCAGCTGATGACGTCAGCATTTCGTGTTGCCTCGCTGTCGGCAGGGAAAGTTTCTCTCTTCAGTTTTTCTCAAGCACTGGGGACCAAGGATTCCCTGTTATACTTTGTATTGGGTTTTTAAATTAATTCCAAGGGTAAAAGTTAGACTTGCGTGGTTGCTTTGCATCTACCACTAAAGGGCGCATCCCCATGGCTGGGAGCATGCATTTCCCCAGGGACAAATAGCAACGGCACATATTTGTGGTGCTGCTATTTGTACCTGAGAAGCACCTCTGCACGTGCACTCTGGCACGTGGCAGGTTGCCTTGGGTGGGATAGGGGAGGCTGGGGCAAGCACCTGGGCTGGCCCCAACAGCCTCACCTGGGGTCCTGGGGGTCTTCTGGTGCTGCAGTGGTGGCAATCTGGGCGCACGGAGCCTGGCCGGCAACTGGAGTGTGGCTTTGGCTGGCCAGGCTCCAGTTTTTTGGCAGCCCGTGCTGCAGCCATGTGCACCATCCTGCTTTTTTTCTGGCATGTTGTGTGTTTTTTGTTTTGTTTTGTTTTGTTTTTGACATTGGGAAATCCTGGTGTAAAAAACAAACAAACAACCCCCCCCCCCCCCGTATTGCAAATGGTGCTTGCAGTTTGCAGCACCACAGATGGCTTTGTGGTGCCACAAACTGTACGCTCATGCTCGTCTTGACACACCCAAAAAGAATAAGCAAGCAGCCATTATTTATATCTTTGGGTGTTAATAGTTTAGGGGATGCCACATTGTTTACTATATTTTTATGAGGGAGAGACGATGAAGGCTTGTTGAAGCTGGTGGGTGTGCGAACTTCTGTGTATTCATAATAAATGTAAGAAGTATTTACATTCTCTTTTTAGTGTAAGGTCACTGAAACGAAAAAGGAGCAATCTGACAAAACCCAGACTACATATAAATCTGCTTAGCTACTGAGTTACATAAATGAAAGGGTTTTTTTCTCAGTTTAGTTTGGTGAGGCTGAAACAATTTAGAAGCTGAACCAGCCAGAAGCTGAAAAAGATCAGGTAAAGAGAAGCAGTGAAAAAACCCAGCAGAGCCAGAGAAGTGTTAGAAATGCATCTCTGAGAGAAAATAGAGAGGAAGCTTTCTGGACACAGTACTAGTTGGAAAAAGGCTTTGACCTTTGAGAAAAGAAACTGCTTCCCACTGTTCAAGTGCTGCTGTGTTCACAGAAACAGAACTTGTAAATAAAGATTCCTTCAATGAAATGCCTGACTTGCATCACCAATATTTCTTCCTACTGAATATAGCCTGCAAGATATTAAACACTGGCTAACTGCTTGGTTCAATGGGGATTAATAATATTATTACATCATAGTGTGTGTGTGTGTGTGTGTGTGTGTGTATGTATGTGTGCGTGCCTGCACTCTAGAACGAAGTATATTGCCAGTCAGAATCTAGAGCTAGATCCTAAACCCATGAAGGATCTTCTAAAACTCAGGAAACATGCTGCATTCTGGTCAGATATGAATTTATTAGGGCAGGGGTGGGGGGCGTAGAACAAGGAGAAATTCTCTTAGGATCTCAATTTGTTGAATATTTTCTCCTCTTAGGTCGCGTCTACATGAGACACTGACTATGCAGTAGGCCAAGACTACTGTGCAGTAATATCGTGTCATGGTTCCTGCTATGTGACGCTACTGCACAGTTGTCTTGGGTTACTGCACAGTAGTATCACGAAAAAGCTGTTCATTTGTTCATTGGTGCTACTGTGTAGTAACTTGGGTTACTGCGCAGTCATTTAGTACTTGTTTATACACTTGTACACTTATAAACTTGTAAACTTTATACACTTATAAACAAGTACTAAATGACTGTGCAGTAACAACTGTGCAGTCAGCATCTCTTGTACATGTGGCCTTATTGTTCCAAAGCATGACAGCTGAATAACCAAAGAAGTCATGCTTTGGACCCATGATTATGTATTCATGGTTACATTATTCTAAAAGATCCTGTATATGTTTTAGAGTCTAGATGCTGGTTTAAATGAGAATGCAGTTTTGTACCCAAGTTCATTAAGAATGCAGTAGGCTTGGTTTTCATGTGCACTAAAGCCCATTTATACTGCTGTGGCAGTAACTAGCATTTTCAGCCATGCTAACTAAGATCCTTTCACACAATCAGAGGGGTAGAACCTTGACATAAATTATAATCAACCCCAGAGTTATCTAAAGATGCATTATCATCCAACTGTTCCTTAATGTAACAAAAATTTAACAAACGTAATAAAGCTCACCTGCCTCTGTGTTCTTGTGGTTGAACCCCAATGGACAAAGCTGTTTTTAACTTCTATCATTGGAATTACTTTCATGTGTATAAACATAGACAAATACATAGAGCTGAATTAACTGGAGTTGTACTGGAACCAGGGTTGATTGTGATCAGTAGTTTTTGTATATGATGGTATAAACTGGCACCACCAAACCAAATATACACCAGATCTCAGAAACCACATAATTTTACTAAATCTCATGCTTCTTTCCTCCGAAATGTAACTGCTATAACTCATTCTCTTTTTCCTAAAATTAAAGATTTAATCTTGGCAGGGTCTATTCATTCCACTAATGGTAAGTATGCCAATATGAGCAATTAGTCATTTAGAGCACTTGTACATGTGACTAGGGTTTAGTCCTTAGGGTTGCATTCTATGCCCCCTAAATTGAAACGCATTTTTAATTGAAATGGTAGGGTTTTATTTTTCCATCACTGTTATGGTGAGAGGTTTGATCCTTTCTTTTTTCTGGCGAGGGGACTGATGGGTTTTTTTTCGGGGGGTTTTGGGGTTTTTTAGGTGAAGCCTGCCCACGGCCAAGTGGCCTCTGAGCTGCAGGAGGCCCTGGTCCTTTCATCTACAGCACTGGTGGCCCCTGGGGCTGCTTGGGCAAGCTGCTAGTGGGCCAGGTGCTGCCCCAGCTTGGAGGCAGCACTCAGCCTGATCCAACTCTGGGGCAGCACCTGGCATGAGCAGCCAGGTGGGTGGACCTGGGGGGTGCTGCTGACATGGAGGGAAGGACTGGGACACCCTGCAGCTCAGGGGCCACTTGGCCTGCCAGCAGCAAACCCCACAACCACAGGAGAGGCAGGAATGCTCTGCCAAAAAAATAAAGGATTAGGCCCCTTGCCACTTTCCTTCAGCAGCTGCCTGCTGAAGGCAGAAGCAGTGAGCGGCCTGATCCTTTTTTTTCTGCAGAGCCTATCTGCCTCTCACACAGCTGGAGCCAAGCTGACTAATAGCTGCAATGCACTGTTGCAAAATAAATGAC
This sequence comes from Alligator mississippiensis, assembly GCF_030867095.1. Classification (NCBI taxonomy): domain Eukaryota; kingdom Metazoa; phylum Chordata; order Crocodylia; family Alligatoridae; genus Alligator; species Alligator mississippiensis. The sequence continues at coordinate 121,674,432 of NC_081826.1, read as the reverse complement.
ATCCAGATGTAGTTTAGTTTGCAACAATGCAAACTCATTTAAACCCCCCAAAAACTCTTGCATATGTACAGTGTGACACCATTAAGCCACACAATGTGACATTTTTGTCATGTGTACACATGGCATCATGTGTACAAGCGCATCACATGGCATCACATATGTACATGGCATCACATGTACAAGCGCTGTTACACTCTTAGTGGGAAGGTTCAACTTCTATGTTAATATCCTATTTTAAGAATAATGGTCTGCTAAAGGAACGTGACTCCAACTCAGTGCAGTAATTCTGTAGAGATGTTTGCTACTTCGCATATTTAAAAAAATACCTTTCAAAGCTCAAGATAAAAAATGAATTGAGCTTCATTTGAAAGTAGAGTTGGAAAACATAATCTTTGTTTCTCTTGGTGAGTTCTTTAAAATGACTGGAACAACCACTAAAGAGTGAAATGCAGTTGTAATCAGAGGAAGTTCTATCTGATTGTGACTAGGAAGGGGCAAAAGGGATTTGGGACCTAAAAGACACGTATACGTGTGAATATTAATGTGACACAATAAACTGGTGCAGTTCGCACTGGAGTTTATTGCTCCCAGGCACAGCATGTACACGTGTGCCCAAGACTGGAGCACATTGAGTTAGGGTGGCTGGCAGAGGATCCAGGGGGGTCAGCCTGCCAGCCCGGGACTAGTCCTGCCCAGCTCAGCATGCTGCAAAGGGGATGGCTGGGGCATAAGGATGCTCCAGGGCAGGGCTAACTTGCAGGTAGACCTGCACTGTAGCACCCTTGTGTCCCAGGCAGCCCCAGGCACCATCTACGCATGTGTTGTGGAGGAGTAAATAACTCTGCTGTAGAACAGTACTTGTGTTGGGCAGTACTAAGAGTTAATTAGCTTACTTCAGCCTAATACCACCACTCGTGTAGACCGGTAACACTTCACTGAGGAGCTAGTTAGGCAATTCAGCAGTAAGCATCTTGTGTAGATACATCTAGACTGGACTATTTAACTCTAGTTCAACAGGCAAGATAATCTGAATGATCCCTTCTGATTTGCCAGGAAAGGGTAGTACAGGAAATCCTCACTATTTGCGGATTTGCGATTCACAGTTTCAAATATTCGCAGCGCGCCACACCAACCTATGCTCTCTCCCCGTGCAGCATGATGACACTTTGTTACTGTGCTCTGGTGATACTTTTACATTTAGTACATTGTAGTATCAGCTAAGAGTTTTATTAGAGCAGAGAATAAAATGCTAGTTAGTATTTTATTGGAATTACTGTCTCCAGCCTGTTTATCCTAGCCTATTATTGGTACAGTATGGTATTCGTGGATTTCCCCATTCGTGGGGATCTCTAAACATATCCCCCGTGAATGGCAAGGGTCCTCTGTATAACAAAGCATGGTATGTGACATGCACAGTGGAAAAAGGCTTGCCAGAATAAGCATGGATAATAAGGCTTCCTGATTCAGCCCAGTCATTATGAAGTTTCCCTAAGTCTCATTGTTGTTACATCCTTGCATCTCGTACCTCTGGTTTGAATTATTGACTTTCACTTATTTGGCACCCCTTGCTGTCATCAGAACACAACACAAACACACACACCAGGGCATGAAAGCTGGCAATGGTTCAGTAGTTTGGGGACCTGTAACTTATTCAGTGCCTATAAATCTGAGGGAAGAATGTTTCCTTTACAGCTACAGCAGATGTCAGACATGGTGTGTCTGGGAACAGGATGCCACTGCAATTCAGCCACAGGGCCATAAGAAAGTGGACAAAGCAAGGACGCATCTGTTATGAAACAAAGAACATCTGTCCTCAGACCTAGGAGTTATTGGCATGGTTTCACAAAGTGCAGAATCTCAAGCTGCCACTCCATAAAACAAGCAGGAGGGCTGCAGCTGCCCAAAGCTGTGCTGGCAATGGGTCTAGATTACAGAAGGTGTAAGATTTGCATTCTTCTCTCTAACAAGAAGGTGTGGAAAGGGATAGCTTGCAACCCATGTACAGTCTTTAGTAGTGCATCTGCTGCTTGCTTTATGACCCCTTTTTACACAACAAAAACTAAGCCAAAGCTTTATTAAACTCACCAGTAGCATGAACAAAATGAGAGGTAGCTGCAAGAGCACAGAAACTCTGCTCCAAGATGTTTATAAGTGACATTCCCATACTATAGTCCATTTTATCATGGTTCTCTCCCCCTCTCTTCAGACTGTTAATTTTTAATTATGAATTATTTACTGATATACAGAAACACATCTGCCACCTGAGTCATTTTATGTCCTAGAGTAGAAGTCCTCTTTATTTTGCAAAGGAGAGCATTTGAAGAGTTTGTCATCTTATGAGTATCACTAGAATCAAATTGCATTAATCCCATATAAAGACTGGAGTGTCCTAGGAGGAGAATGATTTGCACAAAAAAAAAATCCTAATTAATAACTGAATTAGAATCAACTTTTGAAAACTGGTTGCATTTATTTCTCTCCCCTACTGGTGCGTTAGCAGTCAGAGTAGCTGAAGCATTTGACCTTTGGCCTTTCTCAGCTGTTTAACAAGGTGGTTTTCTGACTGTATCTTCTAACTGATGTTTTAACTGATTTTATTCAGATAATGTGAGTTCTGACCTAGTAAAAATGAGTTAATATTTTAGGACCTGGTACACAGAATTCCGCTAGATCTTCCAAGGAACTCAGTATCTGCTGAATCCAGTTTATACGGCTGTAATGCTAATAGAGATGGCCCTAAGCTAAAACAATCGGATTTGGATCAAGATGTTGAGCACAGCAAAGCTCAGGATTGTGCAGATACAGAGCTTTGAATCAACTTATTGTGAAAATAAAGGCTCCCCCTTGATTGGGTTTCAAATTTCCAGCAAAGAGTATAAATTCTTTGGTTTTCAGATTGATCTCAAATTCTGAAGGACTCCAGATAAGGGCAATATTCATAAGCTAGTTTTTAAAATATGAATAAAGGACTGCTGTTTACAACAATTTGTTTTATGCTGCTTGGTGGCTTTTCCAAACTATCCCTTTGGGCCTATCTTTTACTGTAGGTGGTTGATCTGCTATCCTCTGTGGCTAGGGATAGACATTCAAAAGGCCTGAGCCTGAACTGATTCAACCTTTGCAGGTTAGTTTAACCTGGCTAAGCTAAATCACTTTGTAACTGCACAGACATCCCCTCTGGACCGAAAAAATGTTGGCATATGCCTGCAGTGGCTCAGGCTAGAAGCAGGAGAGTGCTAGAGCAGCCCTCCCTTCCCTTGCACAGGGATGAACTGAGGGGGGGTATAGACAGGCCCCAGCATGATGCTGTGATTAAGGAGGGCCTCCCCCTTGATAACAGAGCATTTATCAGCTCTGTTATCAGCATTTAGCACCCCATCAGAAAACAAAGCTTTGCTCATTAGTTCAAGCTCTTCTTAAACAGCCTTTTCCAAAGGAAGGAATGCAGGGACATTACTAGCTGAGTTGTTGATTAGCTCTAAAAAGCCCTAAGCAGACACTGTCCTATCTGCCTTACACAGCATTAGCTAGCATAACACATGCTGGCTATGATCCATGCTGTGGGAGAGGAGGAAGGGATCTCTGCTTAAGCAGCGAGTGGGGGTGGGGTGGAATGCAGGCAGGGGGAAGCTGGCAGACCCTTCTGTGCCTGCAAGTCTCTGCTGAGCTTCAGCCAGGGAGCAGAGGGGAGGGGCCAGTTCTGCTGTGGAGCAGAGAGCCCCGCCCAGCCCAAAGAGCATGCTAGGATGCTTGAGGAATCTAAGTTAAACTGAGAAGGGGTCTAGGACAGACATTGTATAAACCAGTTTGACCCAAATCAGTTAAGTCTGATATTACATTCAGCCAGGTTTATCTAAAATTGGTTTTATTTTCAAACTTGGTTTATGTGTACTGAATGTCTGTTCTGTTATAGGTTTAAACCAGTTTCTGATCGCTTAAAGCAGTTTATGTGTAATATCTGTCCCTAGCCTTTACATATAGTGCCTCTCTCGCTCTCTCCTTCTCCCCCTTCTATTTAGTGCTCAGAAGCAGGAAAAAATGTGCAAGCAAAGAAAGCATTTAATGAAGTGAACCTAGATTCACAAAAGCCTTGTGCTCTCTCTCTATGGATGTGTCTACACATGATGCTACATTGCTGTAGCAGTGCACACCCCCATTATAGCACACCACTACAGCAAAGTAGCTGCTAAAAATAACTGCACCACATGTATGGGCAGTTATTGTAACATGGTTTAGTACTTTCAAACAGAAGTACTGCAGTAACAACATTGCCATAGGACAACATATAGACACGCCTTATATATATCATATTTAGTTGATCTATAACAATGAAAATCTACCTTCCTTTCTGACTGACTTCAGGCTAACATGGCTAACTACCTCTCTCCAAACAAAGAAAGGCATATAGAGCACTTGGAGAAGGTTATGGAAGTGGAGGTATGATGAGATAGGGAGTTCTTGGTTTGACAAGCTGCTTGTACGGTATGTGGATTCATGTACTTGCAATCCCCATATTGAGTTATAGAGGTAACTGTCTTAAAAAGTTGTGACTGTCTAGTTATCCTAGGCTACAGGGCCTTTTCTGTTTGCCTATGGAGGCCAAAGAGGATTTTTCTTCACCTTTCACAATAATTTCACCTTTGTGAATACTTCTGAGATTGTTTTTCTTCCTGCTTTTGAAATACTGAGATGTTGACCTCATCTTAAGATTTTTTTTCCTTTTATTGGGTGTCCTGAGCATCTTTTTGACACTTAAAAGTACTCAGATGGTCCTAGCTACAGGATCTTGCTCTTCCACTCAGGGGGCGCATTTACATGGGCATATTAATACACAGCAATAAACTCTGGTGCATATCATGCTGGAATTTATTGCTCCTGGGTACTGTGATCAAATGTGTGCCTGAAACTGCAGCTCGTTGAGGAAGGTTGGAGCAGCCCCAGCTGCCAGGAGGCCTGTGGGGTCAGCCCACCAGGGGTTGTACTGAGGAGGGGCTGGCTGGGGCACAAGGGTGCTCCAGTGCGCGTGCACTGCATTGCACTGAAACACTCTTGTGCCCCTGCCACCCAGGTCAGCATCTGTGTGTGTTTTGCTGTTCATGAAAAAACTCTACAGCAGGATAATACTTGTATCCTAGGCTAAAGGGCTGCCTCTGTACCAAGGGGGACTGGTGACCCAGGAGGACCCTCCCGTCCAATATTTCTACATTCCTGATATTGGGGAACCCTGTGGACATCAGGCCATCCCTCCACATTATGTTAACTGTTTATCAGAGGACCATTCCCCCTGTTGGCTAATAAGGAGGAAGAGTGCCATCTTAATTGTCATTTGGGCTCAAGTCAGATTCTTTATAGATACCAAGCTGCTCTGTATACAGGTGACAATAAATCTCAGACAGGAAGACAGCTGGGCTGCGGGATGCAGACACAACAGAGAGTGAAACCACACAGGTCCTGGATGTACTATGTCACATAGATGCCTTTGGGCTTCCACTAGCTATGTAATGATAATAGGACTAGACTCAGACTTTGTACCATAGACTTGTGCACAGGGAAGAAGAGTCAGCTCTACTATTTGGATCTTTTCCGAAGGATCTTTGAATATGGTCCAAATTATAGGCATGTGCAGCACCACCGTAACACAGAGATCCCTTGCAAGGAAAGCAGCTGATAGAACATATTAGTGCAACAATTGGCCCTGTGGGAAAAGTTTTATCCAATGACATGCTAACATGTAGATTATGTTTACATTTACATTTTTTTACATTTATAAACATCTATATTTACTTCAAAAAAGTCAAAGGCTGAGTCACGCTTTAAGCCCCACTTCTTGTCATGCTTTAAACCCATGACTTTTGCCATCACTTTGGCTAACAAAAGAAAAAGGCAAACACACACACACACACACACACACACACACACACACACACACACACACACACACACACAATGTTACAAATATATTACTGATCTAGATCTACTATTTTAAAGGCAGTTCTTCCATGGAGCCTTTATAAACCAACTATGTACAGTTTAACCCCTCTCTATACATGTTTCAGTCTTCAACATTTTTTATTGTCTGTTGTATTTTCAAAATTAAAATCTCAGGTAAGTATTAGTTACCACTTCAAAAAATTAATCTCTTGCCAAATGTAGTTGTCTCCTTTCATACAAGTTTCAGACATAGCTAATGTTTACATCCAAGTTTTATAATCATCTTCAGACACAAATTTATACCGGAAATACTAGGTTTTCTTAAGTGGGTCTTAAGAGAGAGGACTGAACAGGAATGCTAGATCCAAACATCCCTGAACTCTGAGAATGCTTAGGTCCAGATTTAGATACAGCCTAGGCTCATCTACATGTGCAACGAATGCACCTGAATTCATGGGAGACTGGTGCCTCCTGATACTGGGGGGCAGCAGCAGCAGCAGCTGATCACCGACTGGGGGGAGGGGAGAGACGTCCCCCAGCATCCAATTGGTGACAGGGGTAGTGGGGAGGGGTCAGTGAAGTGCCAGCAGCAAAACCGGACATGCTGCCAGTGTTTCTCTTGGCAGCCCCACAATCTCAGGGGGGCATAAGCCATCACCCCCTGCTTCCCAGCCAGAAAGGGCCAATCTCGGCGGCGGCGAGGGGGGGGGGGGGGGGCTTGTGGCCCTCCCCCTCCCACCCCCCCCCCCGTGTCCCACCTATGCAGAAAATTCAAGCACATTAACTGCACGCCTGCATGCATCTGAATGAGTATCTGTTGAGAGAAGTTGAGTCAACGGCTGCTCCTGCCCTGCTCTGCCCCTCTGCAGAAGCCAGGGGGAGTTGCAGGCTCCCCTGGGTGCCAGCCTTGGGCTGGCAGGGGGTATGGGGGCTGGTCCCAACCTCCACGTGGCTGAGAGGCATCTGCCCAGCAGCTGGGACAGCTCTCCCAGCCATGTGGAGATCGGGATGAGTCCCAATCTCCATGGGGCAGGGATGCAGCATCCTACCACATCAGGACAGCTCTCCCTGCCCCCTGTGGTTCCCAGCACTTCAGTTTATCTACAGATACTAGAAAACAGTGCATTAGACTAATCTACTGTGCAGTAATTGCTGTGCACATATAGATGGCGATGCTTTACTGCACCTTATCTTAATCTAGTGCACAGTAAAATGTCTCATGTAGATGCATCCAGTGTGCTGCTATCTGCTGTCTCTACTGTCTCTACTGTGGGCTAAACAGAAGCCTTACAACCTGGCATCCCAAAACTCTGGATCAGCATCTAGCTCTGAACCTGTTATAGTGAGTGAAAAGAAATCATTCAGCACAAATGGAACCCAGTAATTCTCCCTGTATTAGCTAAATCTAACCTGTGCTACCTGGACTTGCTAAACACTGGTTGCATCTATATGAGACATTTACTGCACAGTTGACTAATTAACTGTACAGTAAACATCTTGGCATCTACACTTGTGGTCCTGTTAGGCTGCAGGAAAATAATTTACTCTGCAGCAGGATAGTACTAGTAAATACAAGTACTTTCCTGCTGTGGAGTAAAAAAACTCTGCAGCAGCACATGTGTAGATGCTGCCCTGGCTGGCTGGGGCATGAGGGTGCTTCAGTGCAGTGGCTGCCTGCTGGCAAGGCCCCACACTGAAGCACCCTAGACCCTGGCTAGTCAGGGTCTGGTAAAAACAATATTACCAGTCACTAGAACTTTATACATTAAAAAAAACAAACCAAAACAGAAAGCCTCCTCTAACGCCTACATATCCTTTAATATGCATCCTTTAATCTGTATACTGACCTTTAGGCTCCAGCTATGCAATGGGATTAGCATCCGTGGACCTGAATGCTCACTGAAGGGTTCTACTGGGCGCATCTACACACAATGTTTACTTCAGAGTTGACTACTTAGCTCCACAGTAAAGCATCACCATCTACATGTGCACTCATATTAGGCCAGAATAAACTAATTGACTCCACTGTAGTACTGCCCAACACAAGTACTATCCTATGGCAGTTATTTACTTTTCTACAATGCACATGTAGATAGTGACCGGGGCTGGAGATGGTGCAAGGGTGTTACAGCACAAGGGCTGCCTGCCAGCTAGCCAGGCACTGGAGTGCTCTCATGTCTTAGCCAGCCCCTCCGCAGCATGTTGATCCAGGGGGAGCAGCTCCAGGCTGGCAGGCTGACCTCCCTGGACCTCCTGGCAGCTGGAGCTGAGCCACTCCAGCTCAACATGCTGTGGTCCCAGGCACATGTATAAATCCTGCACCCTGGAACAATATACTCTGGTATGAACTGTGCTAGAGTTTGTTGGGTTGCATAGATATCATATGTAGATGTGCCCACTGTCTTCTGCTGTGATTCACTGAAGTATTACAGCAATTGCTTGATCTCCAAAAGCATGTGTTTAAATGATTTGCTGGATTGTTGCCTTCCAATATAAGTATTTCAGGAAAGGAAGCTGTCTTTCCTTTGACTGCCTGCAATCTAGCTGTAGTGCTTATGGGTGCTATTCTAATTATAATGAGGAATAATGGATTAATATGCAGTTGATTGGTGTATATGCCTTATTGATCAAAAACAGAACAAGTTGTGTTCAAAGCTTTCCTGAAAAAGGACCCAAACACAGATTGGGCATGTCTACACATGTGCTTAAATGCACAGTTGCCTATTTTACTGTGCATTAAAGTGTCACACAAAAACAACATTCGATTATGCTAATACACAGTAAATACACATTATGCGTCACTTAAAAACCATGCACATTCATTACTGAGCATTAAGGCAGCCTAATGCACATTTCTTTAGTAACTCACATTGGAGGGCATTTATACACATGCTCCCAGAGTTGGGGGGGTGAGGGAGTGCTATCATTAGAGTGGCTCTAAGACGGCCCTAAGTGGCTCTTCTAATTAAAGTGCCTGGAGCATCTCATGTATCAATGTCCCCATGCTTAATATGGTGACAGGGGTGCTTTAGATAAAGCACCCCTGCTGCCATTTTGAAGTGTGGGGACACTGATACACGAGACACGGGAGGCTGCTGGAGTGCAATAATTGCCATGCTCCGATGCACTGGAATTACAGTGCATCAGAGCAGCCTCCCTGCTCATGTATAGGCTCCCAGAGGTACTAAATTTAGAATTAGAAAAAGCATCTTAATGCACATATAGATGTGCCCATGGATGCTTATATTTCAGTTTACTGAACAGTAAGAATAAAATATGTAGATCTAGCTAGACAGGAAAAATTAGGTGGCTAGAAGGGAGCAATTTTACAACTTTATTGCCTGCACATTAGGATTTTTTGTGTGTTTTATTCTGAATTTCAACATGAATTACACAGACACACACAACTGTTAGAAGAACATTATGAAGACTGCAAAGACAGTCACTCAAAACTGAGGAAATACTAGGATTAAGGTTGCATGTGCAATCTTATCTCAGCCTCCTCATATGTATGTTACCTATACAGCCTTTAGTTAAATGATCACATATCGGTACTACTTTTTCTGTAGGACTCCCACTTCATTTAATATAGAGGAGGGACCTGCTCTCTATTTAAAGGTAATGGAAAACAAAGGCTTGATTTTTATGCCTCTGTATTTAAAAATCCTGTTTTCTTTATTCTACCGATTTTTACAGGGACATTGAATCTTGTTGCCCTAGCCCAAAACATGTGATTGGGCTCAGGAAATGGGCTAAATCTTGGCAACGTTCCATGGATCATGTCCTTACTACCAACTCTGCTCTGATGCAATTGTGCTACATGTCTGGTCATAGTACAGGACTGAGCTGTGGGATATTACAATGACACAGCGGTGAATTATCATGAGATTGTCACATGGAAAAAAATTGAACTGATAGTAACTGGGGTCATGGCCAACCTGACTTCACATGGTACATTCTGAGGTACTTCATTCCTGTTATAAAGGGCCTGATCTATTTCACACCAGCATGACTGCACTGCTCCCAGTGTTATATCCACTCATATCAGTCATGGTCATGCAAAACCATATTACCCTAACTGTGAATCAGGTCCATATAATGGCAGACATTTGCAAAGTAAACAGCATACTGTTCAAACCACCTGGGTACTGGCTTTCTGGTGGGAATTTGACTCGACAGTTTTGGAAAGGGATTGAAATCTGACTTAATTAGGGTTGGGATAGATCAAGCTGCCCAGCACCTCTCAACACATATATAAAATATTTGTTTCCCACCAGCAGTGCTCTAGGCTCATACAAACTCTCAAATGTGCTGTGTTGTACTCAGCCTCCTCTTACACTGTCTTTGAGGAGATGTATGTATGTAAGCCAGACCCTTCAGGAAAACAGCACCGAGTCATAGATTCATTGAATCATTGAATAGTAGGGCTGGAAGGGGCCTCAGGAGGGTATCTTGTCCAACCCCCTCTCTAAGACAGGATCACTGCTGACTAACCCATAACAGTCAAACGTCTCTCTAACTTTCTCTTAAAAACTTCCACAGAGGTTTCTAAGATTCCTCTCTGGGTGGCTAGTTCCAATGCTTAAACACCCTAATGGGGAGAAAGGTCTTTGTAATCCCCAGCCTAAATTTTCCCTGCTGCAATTTGAGACCATCGCTTCTGGTCCCCTGTGGTTACAGAGTCTATCTCCATAATCTTTATAACCACCCTTCAGGTATTTGAAGACTGTTATCAAATCTCCCCTCAGTCTTCTCTTTTCTAAACTAAATAATCCTATTTTTTTAGTCTCTCTTCATAATAAGTCATGTTATCCCAGGCCTCTAATCGTTTTTGTTCCTCTCTGCTGGACTCTTTTCAATTTGTCCATATTTTTCTTAAAGCGAGGAGCTCTAAACAGACACCGTACTCCAAGTGAGGCCTCACCAGCGCTGAACAGAGCAGTAGGATCACTTCCCTTGATTTGCAAATAACACTGCTATTAATACAGCCCAGTATACTATTCTGTTTTACAAAAAGAGCATACTGTTCATTCACATTCAGCTTATGGTGCTCTGTAACCCCCAGGTCCTTTTCTGCAGTACTGCAGCCTAGCCAGTCATGAGATCTAGCATACAGGTGGTCTGAGTCATTAAATCTTCCCATCTACATTGCTCTGTGACAGAAATGCCACCAAGCCTATGAGGTGGCAATTTAAATTAAATCCCTTTGCTACATACATGGGAAATCTAGGCTTACAATTTCCTGCAGATTCAAGCTGTTTTGTTGACTTTGTGGTACAGGTAGGCTTGTGGTATGAGCTAGTCCCATTTGCTCGTTGTTGAGGAATGCCAGTGGTGCAATGGTGAGTGAGGTACTCAGGCTCAGAGAAATGAAAAAAATGGGGATTCAGTACAATAGATGACAGACAAGGATTTTGGGGGAGAGGCGGGGGGTGGGAAGGAGTAGTGTTTTCTTTTATTGAACCAACTGTATGGTTGGGAAAGATCTCAGAAAAGCTTTTGGGTTACAACACACCAGCACTAGTGCTTCAGTACACCAGTAGCCATGCAAGGCAGATCAGTAGGCTCCAGTAGCTTCCACCCCAATTCAGCTGAAGTTCCAAAGAGTTATGAGAGGAAGTTCTTACAGTCCTGAGTAAGGGTTAGACAGCCTGGTCCAAAGCTCATGGAAAAGAATAGAACAAGTTTCTTAACTTTGGATCAAGACCAGAAACTTTTAGTGGAGCAGCTCAGCAGAAAAGCTGCTTTCTTTGTTTAACTCAAGAATAAGGCCCAGGTCATAACCAACCAATACACTAACAAGGGATACAGTAGGCCTACATGAACAACCTGAATTTTGATCAATATTTAGCATGTAAGTACAGCTTCAAATTTTGCATCTTCAGGTTGTCTCTATAAACATTTCAAGAAACAAAGGAAAAAGAAAGTTTGCTGACTTTCAGTGTAAGAATAACCAAAGAGCTATAAATTCAGTATTAAAGATTTGAGTTTTCAATTATAGTACTTTTTGCTTTCTCCCTTGGCTATCTTTATCCAGTAACAGAGTCCCAATTTGATGGCAAGATTGGAACATGTCCAGGGACTCAGGATAATGGGAATGTGACCTTCAATCATGGAAGAAATGAGACATAATTAGCCATGTTAATCTAAAGTCAAGTAAAAGACAGGGTAGATTTGCACTTTATAGACTAACCAGAGTAGCTATATGTATAGCTTCAGCCCATGAACACTTGTGCTATATGTCTATCTCCATGGTTAGTCTATAAGTGCAAATCTACCATGTCTTCTTCATGCTGTAATGACAACTGAGGTGAACTGGACGCATACAAAAAGAAACATGCACCTGATTCAGATACAGTGAATCACCCATGGCAATCGCAGACAATCACCCATGGCAATATGCCATAAGGCCCCAAGTACCATAAGGCTCACAATATGCTGTGGTTCCACACCAGTGCTGGCATTTGCTGTAATCCTTCATGAAGGGGTGGAGAAGAGACAAGTTAAATCTTTATAGGTATGTCTATATGTGCCTATTAAATAACTGAATAATCTTCTCTCCAGAGTTTATTCAAGCAGGACTCACGTCCGCCCACGAGCCCAGGATGACAGCTTGTTGAGAGAGGGTGGAGCAGCCCCAGCTGGCAAGGGACTCTGGGGGTCAGTTTGCCATCCCCAGGCTGCTCAATGTACCCTGGAGGGGCTGGCTGGGGCACAAGAGTGCTTCAGTGTGGGGCTAGCCAGCAGGCAGCCCCTGTGCTGAAGCACCCTCGTGCCCCTGCCAGCCGATGCAGCATCTGCTCCTAAACTGCGGCAGTTTTTTTTTTTACTCCACAACAGGATAATAATTCTATTTACAAGTAGTATCCTGCTGCAGAGTAAATTAGTTTACTCTTAGCTAATAGGGGTGCATGTGTAGATGTGAGACATATACTGTGCAGCTAATAAGTTAACTGCGCAGTAAATGTTTCATGTAGACATGCCCATTATAGCTTTACATTTCTTCTATATTTATGCTGCTTTTGGAGTGCCCCCCACTGAATAGCTGATGAAGAATTTAACTCTCGCTGATTACACCTCTTTTCTTTTCTTTTTTTTTTTTTTTTTTAAAGACATCCCTGGTTCTCTCCTTTTTTTAGGTCACTCCACCTGTGCTGTGCTCCTTCTTGCTCCACCTGCTTACCTAGCTCGACTGTCTGTGTAATTTATGCCAATTCCATCAAAAGCAAGTAACCTCTCTTTCCTACTGTGTATCACACACCTGATTAACTAATCCGGTCCTTTGGTTCCATTCATGCCTTTACTATGGGTTTTCTGTGTGATTTTAAGTAAATCATTGCCTCAGTCACTGGATACATTTGCCTATCCTTGCCTCAGTTCTCTGTAAAATGGGGGAAAAGGTGTTAAAAGTTACTGAGTTTTTGATTGTAGCTGTGTTGGTCTACAAACATAGGCAAGAAAAGTTCTTTGAGTAGATTTGATATCTTTTTTTTAGACCAGCTGAGTAGTTGGGGAAAGTTCTTAGCAAACTTTCAGGTGCAGTCACCCTTCAGGCATAGGTGAGACTTCCTGTTCCTGAAGAAGGCTGACTGCGCCCGAAAGCTTGCTAATAACTTTTTTCCAACTACTCACTTGGTCTAATAAAAGAGATCACATCTACTCAAAGAACCTTGCCTGCCAAAGGTTACTGACTAATTTCACAGGAACTCCCAGCTGGTGATGTAATTAATATTTGCAAAGAGTTGGCTGGAAAGCAGTACCAAAGTGCAAAGTGCCATCCTTATTATCAGGTAGTCATGGCCCATCCTTTTTGCAGCAATACAAACAAAACTGCAAAGGCATTTTTCTCTTTATATCAGGATCCAGCCAAATCAGTCATTTCAGCCTCAGTAAAGATATACATGTAAGGAACAGAGGGATTTATTAATCTAGGCTGAAAAATATTTAGCAGCCAGCTGCTGCTGGTGACATCATCATTATGGCCTGTCCCAGGGAACAAGGTTGCATCGTTGCATAAGACTTTTATTTTTCCTTTTTTAAAGAGCAGATTTCCATATGGAAAAGCTGGGGGATGAGGGGGAGAGGGAATCCCTCTACACCCAGGTCACAGATTTAATTCCAGTGTTTTGTGTTTTTATTGCACTCAGTACCCACCTACTTCCAAATATTTATGGAACAAGCTCTGAGTCACATGGCTGAGCTGGAGTGATTCATGAGTTTGTCTGAAGAAGGGAAACAAGCAAAAAGGGGCTGCCTATTCGTGGTAATGACATCATCACTTCAGCATCCTGTTCCAGGCCTAGAAGTATGCAGGCTTTTTTTGTTGTAAGTACTGGAGAGCAGCTAGCAGACAGACACAGTTTGATTCCTTGGCAGGGTGGTAGAACAGCTCTAGACTTAGTCATGTAAGGTTTATCTGTAATGATGAGTCAAGGGGGAGATATAAGTATGTAAATAGCAGCCAAGACCAGATGAACATTTTGAAGAAAAGTCCCAAAGAGAGAACATAATGCATGTGCGAGCTCAGACACAATAAGAGCCTGTCTCCTCTAAATGTCCATTTGTTTGCAGCAGAGTAGTTTTTCCTCTTCTTTTTTTCCTTTAAAAAAAATCAGGATAGCATCCAGTTTATAATCCTTGTAAACTCTGAAGGAGTAATGCTGGCAAGGAATGTATCCAAGATGAAGAATGGAGAATCTCCAGTTGCTCAGCTCCACCAGAGATGTTTTTGACAGTAGAACGTCATGGAGGGTATAAAAACATTAGAAGAAATATTTTAAGATGAGGAAAGAATCAGGGGATGTAGTGAATGCTATAGCTTAAGGGATAGCTGCATGCCACAGACAAATTGAGTTTGTGGAACTGAGTTCATTACCTTGATATCGATTGATGTGGGTATGTACAGTGCATAGAGCAGTGCAGCTCTGATGGGGGAATCTGCCTGCTACTGTGTTATCATAATAACCCAGTTGTATTTGACTCAGAATTTGAAGTTGATGGAGGTAAGTTGGTGTGGCATGTGTTTTAAATTTTTAATTAGTGGAAATAAATCTGGCATCTGCACTGTTATTGTATCTTTATTCACTGTTGCGGTGTCTATTTTTTTAGAAAAATATGTACACATTTCAAGCTGAGAAAAAATGTCTTTGGGAAGACTGATAGAATGGGTATCTGAAATACTCAGCTTCAGATAGCATGGTGACCAGAAGTGTCCTGAAATAATAAGCTGTGGTGCATAAACAATGAAAGCTTAAGTATTGCTGGAGTGATGTGGTAGCCATGATGGTTCAGGAAATATAAGAAGGGTAAGGATTCTTGTGGGCAATGTCTCTTACTGGACTAACTGCATGGTTGGAAAGTTTAAACTGTTTTGACGTATTGGCCACGTCCAGATGAGCGTGAACATTTGGTTCTCCAGGGACAACTAGCAGCGGCGCACCTTGGGCCACCACTAGTTGTCCCTGGGGAATGCCTATGCCATGCATACTCTGGTGCATGCCAGGTTGCCCCAGGTGGGGTAGGGGAGGCTGAGGCCAGCACTGGGCTGGCCCAAGCAGCCTTATCTGGGGTCTGGGGCCCTCCTAGGGCTGCAGCAGCAGTGA
Organism: Alligator mississippiensis; assembly: GCF_030867095.1. Taxonomy (NCBI): domain Eukaryota; kingdom Metazoa; phylum Chordata; order Crocodylia; family Alligatoridae; genus Alligator; species Alligator mississippiensis. The sequence goes on along the minus strand of NC_081826.1, from coordinate 121,658,899 downwards.
TCCTGACACTTGGAGCCAGCGGTGGTGGGAGAAAATATTATTTAAGGGGGCTTGGAGTGTGGCAGGTGGTGCAGGGCTGCCCCTCTCTCCTGCAAGGTTGTTGCAGGGCCAGCGTGTGGCAGGGGCACTAGGTATGGTGCTGCAGCAATGGGTCATGGTGGTGGCACTGGAGCAGTGGAGCTGTTTGTGGGGGCTAAACCCTGTTAGCCCCGACCTTCTGTTGCCTATGCTTGGAGCCTGGCTGGCAGGTGCAGTGTGGCTCTGGCCAGCCAGGCTCTTGTTTTGAGCAGTGCAAGATGAGCCCACATACACTGCTCTGCTTTTTTTTTTTTTTTTTTTCTCAGGTTTTTTTGATCTCTAGATATCCAGGGGTCAAACCCCCCACCCCCGCGCTGCTCTCCTGTAGCACAGAGAACAGCTGACCATGTGATAAATAGTGCTGCAGATGTGTCTGTGGCGCCACATACTGTATGGCAACTCTCATCTGGACACAGCCTCTATGTATTATATCCCTATTGTTGCATGGGGATGGAAAATCAAATGGTGATAAAATAGGTATGCTGTATGTAAGCACAATTTTCCCCTTCATGAGGACCTACTTAAATATGTAAAATGCATAGTTTCTAAAATGACAGTCAGCCTGAGCTGTAGATTTTGCACGATTCCTTAAGATCTGAACCCCCCAACAGTTCAGGAGCATTTGCATTTGAAAACTGGTTCAAGCTAACTTCTAGTTGTAAATAATTCATTATTAATATAATGGTCAAGTTCATTCTACCAGAATCCAGAGTGGACAAATGTGCAAGTATCCCAGTTCAGCTGGAAATAATAATAATAATAATAATAATAATAAATGGCTATTAAAGTAGCCTACCATAGCAGAGGAGTAAGCAATAGTAGCTTTGCCTTGAAGAAGCAGCTGTCTTGGGATAAGCTGCGTGCAGACCACATACACACCAGTATATCTTACACCAACACAATTTTACCCCTGATTCTTTAGGGGTAATTCTAACCCTATTGGGCAAAATTACCCTGGTGTAGGGGTTTGCAGAGTCAGTCCACTGCTATTTGGCACCTATTTAAAGATATGTGTAAATGTGTCATATGTCCAGGCATCTATGTTACACAAAAGCCCTATACTGTGATTATCATGGCCTTAAGGAACAGGGCTATGTCACAACCTTTCTGCATTCTGAGGCTGTGTAGCACAGCAGGGGAAGGTGTAGCCTTTAGAAAAAGAGGTATGGCTAGTTGAAAAATCTCCACAGCCTGTGATCCCTCTCTAAATGTGCACTGTTACCACTGACCCAAACAATGAACAAAGTAAAAGTGTTTTAATTTCTACATATACATATTTCTACTTATGCAGGGGGTCGGACTCGATGATCTATTGAGGTCCCTTCTAACCCTAACATCTATATGAATCTATATCCCAATATCACTTAAAGGAAGTACAGCAATAGAGAGACCACATAATGTTGGGGCAGATCCATGGGGGTCACAGTCCACAGGAAGAAGAAACAACAGTCATAGTCATGGAGAAGGGAAAAAATAACTCTGCCAAGGCAAGAGTGGAAAAAAAAAAATGAGCCAGACACAGCACTCATTCTCATGATGTCATGATGACTAACGTGCCACATGCTTCAGCCGATGGGTGGCAGGATATGTGGCCACGCCAATGGCTGCCAGCATCCTGAATGTAACTAGGTGATGCACAATACAACTCCTTTCGCTGGCTATTGTTGTAAGAGAGGATTTCAATATGTGTGTTTACACACACTCTGTAAATCAGGATTGTCCTCACCAAAGGTGCCCAGCTCTTCCCTCACATCAGATGTTGCATTTGCAACCCTTTACGTCCTATTCTGGCAGCCCCTGAACCGGGTCCTTCCTATGTGCTCTCCTTTGTTTATCACATTAATGCACTCTGTGCCTCACTGTTCATATGCCTCATCCACCCTTGGGCAGTTTAACTCGCTTGCTTTTATTATGTCCTTTTTTTTTTAATGCTGCTCCTGAGGGGGATTATGGTGAGTAAGGAATCTGGCCGCAACCAGAGGTTAAATAAGACTTTGGCTTAAGGACCACTATTGTACCCCAGTTAACTACAAGTAGCTCCCAGAGGGTGAACAGAGCCCCAGAAGCTTTGCATTAGTAGCAGTTCTATAATTAGACTGCATAAAGAGCTCTTTCTCTCTCTGCATTGTGTGCCCTTCTGTACTTTTCAATATTATTGATACAAGTCCCTTCCTTCTCAGTTCAGAACTGGTCCCTGGAACATATGTTCTGCTAAATAGTAATATATGTTCTGCTAAATAGTAATACAGTGAGGAAAGCATTTAGCATACAACACATTTTCTCTGTAATTTTTTATGGGACAGGTGACTGTTCATACAGGCTAATTCAGAGCTTGTAACTCTGGCTCCAGTGATACTGCTGCAAGCATTGCTTGGAGCTATGGTACTAAAATAAACTAATGATTCACATAGAGGAAATCTCAGGAATGATGAGTGTTTAAAACCAGCTTAATTAAAGCCTTGTTTCTTGTTGTTGCAGGCACATATTCAGATTAGGGCAATCCTGTTAGTGCATGTATAAGGCTAAGCAGTGAAATACTGCAGCAGTGGGCAGCTTCTGCTGTCAGAGGGGAGTTTTTCCTTGATGTGTAAAATATGTTGCATTGAGAAGCCTGGCAATGGTAAATACTCCCATAGCAGTAATTGCCAGTCGCAGACCACTGCAGTTTACCCATGTTGTCACAAGGTATGACTTTAACCACTGATACCAATAGAATGTTGCAAAGAGGTTATTTTTAACTATATCAAGCACATATGAAAGTAGAAGGTTTTGCTTTGATGTACAAGGAAGAGCTGGGGGAAGCTTGTAGTGGGAGAATCAGGAATTGGCCCTGCTTCTGTCAGTTTTACAAAAAAAAAAATTGCATTTTTTTCCCTGTATTTGTAAACTCCTGAAGGCTTGGTCACCTGACATAAATGTCATCTCACTTGTTTCATGAGGAAAAAGTGTTACTTTAGGCCAGACCTGATGAGAACTGGTCTTGAAATAAACAGATGCTTACCAAGCCTGTTGTATTGGGCTAGGGACAGAAGTTACCCATAAACCAGTTTAAGTGATCAGAAACTGGTTTAAACCTGTAACAGAACAGAAGGTCAGTGTACATAAATCAGTTTCAAAATGGCTGAAACTGATTTAAGATAAACCTGGTTGAATGCAGTATAAGCCTTAACTGATTTGGGTCAAACCACTTTATGAAACTTCTGTCCCAGACCCCTTTCTGGTTTAAGTTAAATCAGAGTCCCCCAGCATGCCTTCCAGCCCTCAGGGCTGGGCTGTCTGCTCCAGCAGAGAGGGTTTTTGAAGGGGAGGGGGGGCAGGGACTGCCCCCTGCCAGGCAAAACCCAGCTGGGGCCTGGGGCCAGGGATGGGGGGTTAAACCCCCCTTCCCCCGAGTACAGAGCTGCCAACCTACTGAAACTTACTGCTGGCTATGACTGTGGACTACAAATCCAAGAGGCACCAGGAAGCAGGAAGAGGAAGTGATAAGCAACCCTGCAGAGTCCTGCTTCTATGATTATGGACTGCAAACCCCAGAGACCTCAAGGGCAGCAGGAAGAGGAAGTGAACACAAAACGCATGCTGGCTATGTGCCAGAGAGCCATGCTTTAGCACCCTCCAGCTTCTATCCTGAGCCACCACAGGCTCATGGCTGCATTTCCTGAATCAAAGGTAAATGTGTGTCAAGTTGTTTCTCAGTTTAATTTTTGCAGCTAAGACTAACCTGCAAAAACTGAATCGATTCAGCCTCAGGCTTTTGACTGTCTGTACTTAGCCTTAGTGTTACAGTTTTGTAGTAGTTGTGACAATCCAGGATATATGCAAAACACACGGTTTGTGAAGTGATATCTGTTACTGGACCAACTATAGCAGGGAGAGATGGTAAATGAAGTTTCAGGTATAAAATGTTCTTCAGTTCTGGGTAAGAAGCAGATGCAGCCAAAGCTAAATACTAATTAGAACATTTTTGTTTGTTTTCTGCCTTTTGAAAATGGTGAAAATCCTGGCAACTTAGATGTGTGGCCACCATATTGTTGGCAACAACCAATCCATCCTAGGGTGAATGAGCTTTAGTTCGGGGATGCTGATTGATACATGTGATGCTGGAGTGAGGTAAGTCGTATTACCATGCTCCAGCAGACTTGATTAATCGAGTCTGCTCTGATACGTTGTAATTTCAGTACTTCAGAGCAGCCTCAATGTGTGTATGTAGGAGCCCTATGATTCAACTTCTTTATGCACAAGAATTGAGGACTGGATTGTAGTAAGCCCTGGAGAAGGACAAAAAAGAGCATGAAGGAAAGAGAAAAGTGAAGGAAGGAAGGAAGGACTTTTGACTTTTGACAACTTTATTTCACAAAAGATCAGGTACAGAAAGCAAAAAAACCATCAAACCACACCAAAGAGAAACCATTCCCGGACGTTCAGAACATCACACCGTGACAAACACCTTCGCAGTAATACACATCGTGTCTAACATGCTATTTATGTATATCGCCCTCGAGAAACGAACAATTCCACCCTTCCCTGTCCCATAGTACACGTACAAAACCCTTCGACTTCTCACCCCGAGAAAATGAACAAAAGCAGCCTGGTGAGGGCCCAGGGCACGGCACAAGCCGGAAGCCACAGTCCGCCACCGCGCCCGCCCGGTCGCCCAGACCGGTCACAACATCAGAGCGCGTATTTGAGACGGCCGTCCTCCACGTGGCACAGCGCTCCCTCAAGGGCCCAGAGTGCCTCGAAGGCGGGCACCCCCCGCCGGAGCACAGCGTGCTCAAACTCCAGCGAGAGGCGCGCCCGCACTAGGAGGCCAAAGAGCCGCGGGGCATCGTCTGAGCCGGTGCCGGCAAGCCGGTTACGGCGGCTCTTGAGGACGGCCATCTTGGCCTGGCCCAGCAAAAAGTTGGCCAGGCAGATGGCGCCCCGCTCGGCCGCCCGGTACGGGTAGGAGCATATGTAGGTGGTCTCTGAGAGGCTCCTGCCCAGCACCCGCAGCGGCAGCTCGAGGGTAGCAAAGAGCGGCCGCAGGCGGGGACAGTCCAGGAAGGCGTGAAAGAGATCCTCCTCCACGCCCCCAGGGCAGAAGGGGCAGGCCGTCGAAGCGGCTGGGTCAAAGTGGGACGCAAACGTGCCAGTGGCTAGGATGCCGTGCAGCAACCGCCACTGCAGGTCGCCAGTCTTCTTGGCGGTCGGCGGCTTATACAATGTGCGCCACGCCGGGTGGGCCGGTGGGGAAGCCGGTGGCCCCAGGCGCCGTCGCCACGGTGTATCGGGGCGTCCCGCCAGCACCTGAGCATGGCGGACACAGACCACCCAGGCATACAAGCTTCTACGCGATAGAGAAGCAAAGGGACAACCCGTGTCACTATCGGGAGGCATGGGGAGCCGCAACAGAGTGCCCGGCCCACCGGCCAACTCCGCGGCCACAGCCGGGGTGACCGGCAGCGAAGGGAAAGCCTCGCTCGCGGCATCCGCGGCCCGCGGGATCTGGCGCGCACGGAGATGTTCGTCCAAGGCGGCCGCCGCCACCGGCGGGAGGGCGGCGCGGATGTCACGCAGGAGATGACCCATGGTGCGGATGGAGCGCACGCCCAGCCGTGTGGCCAGCGCCTCGGGCGAGAGCCAGGCTGACCGAGCGGGGTCCAGGAGATGGTGCAGGCGGAGGACACGCGCCTGGATGAGGGTGGCCGTGAGGCTGGCAGAGGCCAGGCTCGGCACGGAGCCCCACAGGGCTGAGTTGTGCACCAGAGGCTCCCTCAGCAGCTGCGGGAAACACAGTGTCCGGGCTCGAGGCTGGAGGCGGAAGGCGACCTGCCAGGCTCGTACCACGCTGCGATAAAAGGCCGGAAGCACCGCCCAGTTCAGGAGCGTGGGTGTCAACAAAAAGAGCTCCCGGTCAAAGCCAAGGGCGCCGACCCTCTGTAGGAACCGGCACGCCAGTTGTTGCCATGGCAGCTGCTCCTCGCTGTAAAGCAGTCGCTGAAGGGCCTGCAGGCGGAAGGCCGCCACCCTGCTGGCCAGGTCAACCAGACCCTGGCCCCCCTCGGCAACAGGCAGGTGAAGGACGGCTCGTGGGAGCCAGTGGCGCCCATCCCAGAAGAAGTCCACCAGGTTGCGCTGGAGTCTCTCCAGGAGATCCGGTGGGGGGTCGAGCACGGCGCACCGGTGCCACAAGGTCGCTGCCGCCAGGTTGTTGATGACAAGGACGCGCCCCCGGTAGGAAAGGCTGGGCAGGCGCCAGCGCCACCGCTGCAGGCGGGCCTCCACCCCCTCCTCGAGGTCGTCCCAGTTACGCGCCATGAAGGCCGGTGGCCCCAGGAACACGCCCAAGATCTTGAGGCCCTCGCGGCGCCATGTGAGCCCCCCCGGCAAGTCCGGGGGGAGCGTGCCAGTCCATGCGCCAAGCAACAAAGTATCGCTCTTGGCCCAGTTGATGCGGGCGGAGGAGGCGCGCTCATAGGCACGCTGGCAATCCGCCAGGGCCCGCACGTCTTCCTGAGTGTTGAGGAAGACGGTGACATCATCCGCATATGCCGACAGCCGGAGACGAGGCCTAGCTGACGGGCCGGTGGCCACTGGCAGGGCCACACCACTCAGGCGGCGTCGCAGCGTGTGCAGCAGCGGCTCGATGGCCAGGGAGTAGAGCATGCCCGACAGCGGACACCCCTGACGAATGCCCCTGCGTGCGGGGAACGGAGCACACAGCACACCGTTCACCTTGAGCAGGCTGGAAATGTCTCGGTACAAGACCCGGAGGGCCCCGGTGAAGAGGGGCCCAAAACCAAAGGCCTCCAGAGTCTGGAAGAGATAGGCGTGGCCCACCCGGTCAAAGGCCTTCTCCTGGTCTAGAGAGATGAGGCCGATGTCGAGGCCAAAGAGCTCGCTAGCCGTGAGTAGGTCCCGCAGCAGGAACAGGTTGTCTTGAATGGTCCTGCCCGGCACGCAGTAGCTCTGCTCGGGCCCGGTGAGAGAGGCCATGACCGCGCGGAGGCGGGTGGCCACCGCTTTGGCCAGGATCTTATAGTCCGCGCACAGCAGGGAGACCGGCCGCCAGTTCTTCATGTAGCCCAGGTCTCCCTTCTTGGGCAGCAGGGTCAGCACCGCTCGGCGGCAGCTGATCGGCAAGACCTTGTCGGCGAGGCTCTCCTGGAAAACGCGCAGGAGGCTGGGGCCGAGGAGAGGCCAGAAGGTCTTGTAAAACTCAGCAGGCAACCCATCGAGGCCCGGGGCTTTGCCGGAGGCGAGGCTGGCCGTGGCGGCCGCCAGCTCTTCCAGGGACAAGTCCCGCTCAAGCTCTCCGGCCTCCAGGGCATCGAGACGTGGTAGGCCCTCGTGGAGTTCCCGCGTGGCCTCGGGGCACGACGGCTCGGCCGCAAACAGGTCACGATAGAAGGCGACGGCATGTTCGCGTATTTCGCCGGGCTCTGTAATGACCCGGCCCTCAGGAGTCTTGAGATGGTCCAAGACTTAGCTCGCTGCCCTCCGCCGCTCCAGGTTGAAAAAGAAGCGGGTCGGGGCGTCAGTTTCCGCCAGTTCCTGGAAACGGGCGCGGATCCTCGCGCCGCGGGCCGCGCTCTCCGCCAGGTCGCGCAGACATCTCCTGCGGAACCGGAGGCTCTCGCTCAGTGCCGCGTCGCTGCCAGCGGCCAGCAGAGCAGCCTCGAGCTCCGCCACGTCCTCCTCCAACTCCCGGATACGTCGGCGCGTCTCGTTCGCGGCCAGCTGGGTGTACTGCTGGCAAAAGGCTCGGATCTGTACCTTGCCCACGTCCCACCACAGCTTCCAGGAGGAGTGGCTCGATCTCGCAGCCTCCCACCTCCTCCAGAAGTGGGCAAAGCAGTCCCGGAAATAGGAGTCCTGAAGCAGGCTGACGTTGAAACACCAATAAGGTGCCCGCGCACAGGCTCTCCCCGGCAGGCTCAGTTCACTGAAGGCTAGGTCATGATCTGACAGACCCGAGGGAGCAATGCAGCTGCTGTGCAGGAGTGGCAGGTGGTGCCTGGTGACATAAAGGCGGTCGAGGCGAGCCATGGTGACACCACCGGCACCCATCCTGGCCCAGGTGTACTGGCGCGCATCAGGATGCAGGGCTCGCCAGATGTCCACGAGGTCTGCCCCCTCCAAGGCAGATTGCAGCTTGCGAGCGGAGGACAGGTGGGGCTCAGGCCCTGTGCGGTCGAGGCGCGGGGCAGTGGTGCAGTTGAAATCCCCACCGAGGAGGAGCAGGTCATCATCCTCGCTAGCGTCGCGCAGGAGGGCAGCCAAGGTCTCGAAGAAAACGACCCTCTCCTGACCATCGGAAGGCGCGTAGACGTTGATGAGCAGCAGGCGGTGTTGTGCGAGGGTGATGCGGACGGTCAGCAGGCGGCCGGGGATGACCTCCCGTGGCACCGCCGCGTCAAGCTGCAGCTGTGGTGATAAGAGAGTCGCGACCCCAGCGCTAAGGTTGGTGCCATGGCTCAGGAACACCTGTCCTCACCAGGCAGCCCGCCAGGCCGCCTGGTTGAATTTGTCAGAGTGCGTCTCTTGAAGGAAGGCGACGGCCAGCCTCTTCTGTCGCAGGAGCTCCAGGACGGCTTCGCGCTTCACCGAGTCTCGACAGCCGTTGATGTTGAAGGTGCCAATGATTGTGGCTGCCATGGATGTGGGTGTGGGAGAGGAAGAGCAAAGCAAGGTACGGGTGGAAGAACGAGCACCCAAGAGCAGAGCAAGGCAGTACAGACAGGTCAAGGAAGGCCTACTGTGCCCTACTGTAGTCGAGGGACCCACCCAAGTCCCACTCAACTCTCACCCTCTGGGCAAGTTTCTCCAAACGGTAAGCCATCTGGCGTGTGCCCAGATCCTGCTGCATGAGCTTGGCAGCTGCCCTGGCACCCTTAACAAACACTTTGGGGTCTGCGCACCACTGAGTGATGCATCCCACTACGTTCCTCTGCCCCTTAGTTAACTTCAAGAAGGACAGGAGTCCCCCATAGTCTGGAGGGACCCAGGGGGGCTCCGCCAGCTTGGGGTGGATGTTGCCTAAGGAAGAGCGGCGAGTCCGCACCCCCGGCGGGAGCTCGTCCGCAACCGCAGCATCGACACCCTCGATGTCTAGACACATCAGCCTCCTCTCATCGTCCGAGTCAAGGACCGGCTCCACGAGGGCATTCCCTGTCTTCCTGGGGGGGGAGAGGCCATCCCGCTCATGACGCCTCTTGCGAGACTCAGTGAGCTGGACCTCCATCTCGTCAACTTCTCCATCTGATCCGCCAGGCTGGGGCATGACCAAGGGGGTAGCAGACTCTCCCGCCACCCCCGAGGCCAGGCCACCAGAAGAGAGGCATTCGCCACCATCCCCACCGCCGCCCAACTCCAGAGGCTGGGGGACAGGCGAGGGGAGAGGGACCCCTGAAGCCCCCTCCCCCTCCGCCAAGTCTGCCCCGCCGATGGCTACATCCAACGGGGTGGCTGGTATGGCAGCTAGAGCAGGGCCAGGCTCTCTAGTGGGGGGTCCCTCGGCACTGGCCGAGGAGGGTCCTGACAGAGATAGGGCATCCTGAGAGGCCCCCTTCATCTTCCTCTCTTTGTCCTCCTTCTTCTTCTTCCTGGTGGTAGTGGGCAGCTGCCCCTGTGCTGGGGATGGGCCAGACTGCCCCGCCCCCCCAGCCAGCGGGGCCCCCGCACTGAGGGCAGGGGGCGCCACAGACGGGGGAGGCGGCGGCGGGGCCTGGGTAGTAGCACCAGCCTCTCCACTGGACGATGGTTTCACACCAGAGCCCCCCGTCCCCTGAGATGGAGTAGGGGTGGAAGGAGGCTGGGAGGAAGAGCTCCCTGCCTCCCTGGGCCTGCCGCCTGCCCCAGAAGTCGACACGCCGTCTCTCGGCGCTGCTGCAGGTGGCGATGGTCCGGCCGCCTTGCCCTGAGGGCACTGAGCAGCCAGGTGGGAGGAGCCGCCGCACTTAAAACACGTAGTCTCTTCCACAGACAAATAGATAATATACCTCCGACCCTCGAGCGTGAGGCTCAGGGAGCGAGGTAGAGACTGGGGGCCCTCCTTGAGGAGCATAAAGACCTGTCTCCGAAAAGACAGGACGTGCTTCCGCTGAGGGTCCTTGCTTCCCATCGGCAGCCAGCGAAAAGGACTCATAGGAACTCCATAGGCCTCGAGTCCCCTGGCCAGCTCCCGATCAGAAACATGTGGTGGGATGTTAGAGATCACCACCCTCACTGCCTGAGTCTCTAGGGGTGTGACAGGGTAGTGGATGCCCGCAATGTCTAGGCCCTCCGCACACACCCTGTCAACCAAGGCGGGCTTGCTCAAATAAATCATCAGGACCGTGTTCACACGACCCGCATAGTGGATGGTACGCCATCCCAGGAGCGCAGCCAGAGCCTCCATGCAAACCTCGAGCCCCACATGGAGAGGGGTATGAACCCTCAGGCCATGCGTCAGCGGGAGGTCCCGAGAGACATCCTCATGCCAACTGCCAGGTGTAGGAGCAGCCATCCTCACTAGGACAGGGTTAAACTGCATAGCAAAAAAAACAACTAAGGGAACGAAAAGAAAACTTAAACACAGGAGCTCAAGGCCAAGCTCCCGGGAATGTGGCCAAAACAGAAAGTGAAGATAAGCCACTGAAAGGGAGGGAGGGATTTGGGGGGTGAAAAAAAAAGCGTGGATAGAACAAAATAAGAGGGGGGGGAAAGAAAAAAACCACCCCTCAAGCGGCAAATGATAATAGAGACCTCCCCCAAAGGGGGAGGAGGGTGGGGTGGAAAAAAAGCGGCAGGGGAAGGGGGGAGGTTAAAACAGCAAAAAGAAAAAAGAAAAGGAAAACTAAGGGGTGAGGGGGGGATGGAGGGTTAATTAAGAGCACCTCTGGAAGGCAGGCTAATGGAAAAGGTAACTCCCCGTAACAAGCAGACAGAAAAAAGAGAAAGAAAGGGAAAGAGACAGTAAAAGAGAAGGCTGCAAGAAGCGTCTCTCAGACAAAGAAACCGGAAGCAGAGGGGGAGGGAAGAGAGAGGAGAGAAAAGTGGGGGGAAAAGCTGCAAAAAAGCAAGAAAAGAGTCAGAAAGCGAAATAAACAGAGGCTAGAGACCTTTAGACAGGTGGGAGTGAAGAAAGAAAAGAGATAGGAAGCCGGGGAGTCTTACGCTCGGGATCACCCCACGCAGCTCCAAGCGAGCCTGGTCCGAAGCGTCCAAAGCGGAAGGAAGGAAGGAAGGAAAAACCAAGGTGGAGGTGAAGAAAAGAACAAATAAAACATGAGGTAGAAACAGAGCTGTGTGAATAACTGATTTTTTTGGTATAATGATCAAACCAAGAAATTGAAAGAAAATTTCACTTTGGGTTGACCAAAAATAAAACTTTCTAGGATTTTATTTTATTTTATTTTATTTTTTGGCTAATTTTTTTAAAGTTAACTCTAGTTGAGTGAAACATTTTTGTTTGACTCAAAACTGTATTTGGTCTCCGGTTTATCCTTTTTTAAAATTAAATGTTGGCAGTTTCCAGAGTAAAAGACATTCTTCCCAAATGAAAAACTGAAACATTTCATGTAACACAAAATGTCAAAATAAAATGTTTTCAAAGCCCTTAATTGTTTTCATTTGGTTACTGGAACTTTCAGATTTTACTTGAATCTGAAAAGTTTTCCCCCACCTTCCAAAAATTGCCTGCATTTTCCAGTGAATAAATCATTTGCCCCCCACAAACATGCCTAACTCATGGTAGGAGTGAGCAATCTTTCCTTTTCTCCCCATCCCCAGTTACCAGACCTTCCCATGTATACTTCCTTCCCTCACCACCCTAAAAACCATTCCCTTTGAAGACCCCCGGGACAAGTTTCCTCATCCTTCATTTTGGGAAGCTGGTCATTCCAAGAGGGACTGAATGTCCAAAGTGTATGTGATATTTTCTTATCTCCTTACGGGGAAAATCAAACAAGTTATGAGTAGGTAAATCTTCTGTGATGTTCATGGGATTGTACTGAGGTTGAATTGAACCTCTGTCCACAGAACGTGTTTTAAAATAAATTCCTTTAGAGTGGAAGTCTTCAAATTTGCCATTGTGAAACAACATTTCTGTTACTGACTTGAAATTCAGCCCAACTTTGCTAAGGTTTGTCAGCTTGATGCTTTTGTGATGAAACTGAAACTGGTTAAAACTGGGCATTTTCAACTGTGTTTCTCTTGGCATTTCAAGACTGGTTCAAACAACAAAAGAGGGAGTAAAAACGATGTAAAGCAAACTCAGATCTGTATGAAGGCCTGAAGTCCAAAAGGGCTGCATTCATTACAGCTCTGTATTGAATTTACACGTTATTGCTGGAAATCTCATTGGTGTAGTGGAATAAAACATGTGATAAGACTGGAGCACATGTAGGTAGTTCCCACTATACCAGAGTGTGAAAGTGTGGGACGAATAGTGAATAGACCCTGTGTTTCCAACCATGACCCTGACAGCTGAGAAAATAAATGGCTGATTTAGTGCAGCTGAAAATGGTTACAACAAGAGATCAGTTTTAATTGCAACTGGAATACAAAGCTGCTACAAAAGCCAATTACAGATGCCCCCACACCACCACCACTATTTTTAAATAACAATGTGGGAGAGACAAAAAAATTCTTGTAGTTTGACATGTTAGGTGGAAGCAAAACATCCCAGAAGCAGTTGGACCTATGATCTTATGTCTGGTGGGTGAACATTACCTCTCTTACGTATGTACATGAAGGCAACGTGTTGTTTAAACAGCATCTTTTTAAACACTGCCATATTTACTGCTTTTTTTTGTTGGCTATTAAAAGCCTCATTTCATTCCAGCAGCTCCTTGAGACATCCACGACTCCCTTAGAGACGCTGCTTTTGCTTCCTGCAGATAGCACATAGCATCAAGCTGGAGGCTCAGTGATTAAGTCCAGCATCCTAAACTATGAACTCTTCTCCATAAAGGATGTGTTTACTACAGAAATGGGACTATATGGTATGACCTCTCTGGAGGCATTTGAGCAAATTTATAAATTAATTTGTTTTGCTGTAGTTCATACTACTTTTGCATTAGTTTTAGTGTTAGTTTTTTTTCCCCTTGTAAACCTGCCAGTAAATTTTAAGTTCCCTTGCTTGAATATCAGCATTGGAAGCAGCATTACTTATACGACCTGCTTGTCTGCTGAATACAAATGAGAACCCCTGACAGACCCTGGCACAAAGGCAATTTAAAGAGCTAAGATCTTTTTAGACCCTTTGCAGCTAGGACTGTAATAACAGAAACTATAATTTTGATATGCTTCCTAACCAAGGACACTGAGGAAGTTTGTAATTGGCACACAGTTCCTCAGTTAAGTAGTCTGTTAGTTAGTTTGAAAGACTAAAGGACTGCAGAGATTTGTCTACTGCGCCACAATAAAACCTGTTGCTTAGTTCTTTTCATTCATGTAATCCTGTGTTTTTTTTAACACTATGGGTGTCTATATACGAGCAGCAAGGCATTCCCGGAGCATGTATATAAATGCCCTATGATTCCTATTAAGACCACACAGTGTCAGTACTACTTTACCACCAGTTGGACATTAATCCATTCAGAGTTACTGGGCAAGTATTATGAGAGATCTGTTAAATGAAAGAAGTTTGGAGCCTTGTTATGGGATAGTGATATGGGATATCAGGCGCCATGTAGACACATGCCAAATAATAGTACTTACCTGTAGATCTTTCTATCTTCAGAGTACTAGACAAACAGTTACTAAGTCTCACAACACTCCTGTGAAGTAGGGAAGCTTCATTTGAAGAAAGGAAAAGGAAAATTGGAAAGTCAGTGGTTGGGAGGCTGTTTCAAGGCTACCCATGAACTTCTGCCTCACACTCATAGATTCATAGATTCTAGGGTTGGAAGGGACCTCAATAGATCATCGAGTCCGACCCCCTGCATAGGCAGGAAAGAGTGCTGGGTCTAGATGACCCCAGCTAGATGCCTATCTCACCTCCTCTTGAAGACCCCCAGGGTAGGGGAGAGCACCACCTCCCTTGGGAGCCCGTTCCAGACCTTGGCCACTCAAACTGTGAAGAAGTTCTTCCTAACGTCCAATCTAAATCTGCTCTCTGCTAGCTTGTGGCCATTATTTCTTGTAACCCCGGGGGCGCCTTGGTGAATAAAACCTCACCAATTCCCTTCTGTGCCCCCGTGATGAACTTAGAGACAGCCACAAGGTCGCCTCTCAACCTTCTCTTGCGGAGGCTGAAGAGGTCCAGGTGCCCCAGTCTCTCCTCATAGGGCTTGGTCTGCAAGCCCTTAACCATACGAGTGGCCCTTCTCTGGACCCTCTCCAGGTTATCCACATCCCTCTTGGAGTGTGGTGCCCAAAATTGAACGCAGTATTCCAACTGCGGTCTGACCAGTGCCCGATAGAGAGGGAGTATCACCTCCTTGGATCTGTTTGTCATGCATCTGCTGATGCACGATAAAGTGCCATTAGCTTTTCTGATGGCTTCGTCACACTGACGATTCATGTTCATCTTGGAGTCCACGAGGACTCCAAGATCCCTTTCCGCTTCCGTGCCTCCAAGCAAGTCATTCCCTAGGCAGTAGGTATGCTGGACATTTTTCCACCCGAGGTGCAGCACTTTGCATTTCTCCTTGTTGAACTGCATTCTGTTGTTTTCCGCCCATATGTCCAACCTGTCCAGGTCTGCTTGTAATTGTTCCCTGCCCTCCGGCGTGTCCACTTCTCCCCACAGTTTTGTGTCATCTGCAAACTTGGACAGAGTACACTTCACTCCCTCGTCCAAGTCGCTGATGAAGACATTGAAGAGTATCGGTCCAAGGACCGAGCCCTGCGGGACCCCACTGCCCACACCCTTCCAGGTCAATACCGACCCATCCACTATGACTCTCTGGGTGCGACCCTCTAGCCAATTCACCACCCACCAGACTGTGTAGTCATCCAAGTCACAGCCTCTTAACTTGTTCACCAGTATGGGGTGGGATACCGTATTGAAGGCCTTCCTGAAGTCTAAGTAAACGACGTCAACCCCTACTCCTGCGTCCAGGCGTTTTGTAACCTGGTCATAAGAAAAGACTAGATTAGTCAGGCATGATCTACCTGCTATGAACCCATGCTGATTTCCCCTCAGCATAATTTTTCCTGCCGGGCTCTTGCAAACGTGAGCCTTGAAAATTTTTTCAAAGACTTTGCCGAGGATGGAGGTGAGACTGACTGGCCTATAGTTGCCTGGGTCCTTCTTCCTCCCCTTCTTGAAAATGGGGACCACATTGGCCCTTTTCCAGTCCTCCGGGACCTGGCCCGTGCGCCACGAGTATTCAAATATTTCCGCCAGTGGCTGTACAATGATGTCAGACAGTGCCTTCAGTACCCTCGGATGGAGTTCATCCGGGCCTGCCGACTTAAACACATCCAGTTCCTCCAAGTGCCTCTGCACCATCTCAGGGTCTATGCATGGTAGTCTGGTGCCTTGCTGCTGCCTCTCTACAACCCCAGTGAGAGACTTGTCGTGCCCCTCGCTTAGGAACACTGAGGCAAAGAACTCGTTAAGGAGTTCAGCCTTGTCCTCCCTGTCTGTCACCAATTGTTTCTGCCCATTTAGTAGGGGTCCTATTCCTCCCTGGGCCTTCCTTTTACTCCCTATATATCTAAAAAACAATTTTTTGTTATCCTTTACTTGGGATGCCATCCTCAGCTCCATGGTAGCTTTGGCCTGTCTAACTGCCTCCCTACAAGCGTGAGCAGAGGAGGTATACTCCTCTTTAGTAATCTCTCCCCATTTCCACTTTTTATATGCCCCCCTTTTTGCCTGTAGGCTGCTCTTGATTTCTCTGGTCAGCCAAGGAAGCCTCTTGGCCCCTGTCCCCCTTTTTCCCCGCATCAGGATCGTCTCCCTCTGTGCCCGAAGGATCACTTCTTAAGGCACAGCCACTCTTCCTGGGCTCTCATCTCTTCAAAACTCTTACCCTGCAGTGCGTCCTTGACTAAACGCCTGAGTTCATTGAAATCAGCTTTTCTAAAGTCTAGCACTTTCACCCTACTAGTTACCTTATCTACTCGACGTCTTATGATGAATTCTATTATTTGGTGATCACTGTCCCCCAGGTGACCACAGATCTGTAGGTCTCCTACCATGTCATCCCCCGTTGCCAATACCAGGCCCAGTAAGGCATTGCCCCTAGTGGGACCGTGTACCTCCTGCGTCAGGTGGAGGTCCTGTACACAGGATAGGAACCTGCGTGAGCGGTGGGACTTTGCTGTCTGCGTCTCCCAGCAGATGTCTGGGTAGTTTAGGTCCCCCATGACTACCGCCTACTTAGTTTTTACGGTCTCCGAGAGCTGCCTCAGGAGCCCCAAATCTAGCTCTTCCCCTTGGTGTGGGGGTCTGTAGCAGACCCCCACCACCAAATCCCTTTCTCCTTGCCCCCCATGTAACTTTACCCACAATCCTTCTACTTTCTCCTCCTTCGATTCCGTCTTGATAAGGGTCGATGTATATTGCTCATTGACATAGAACGCAACCCCTCCCTCTTTCTTCCCCACTCTGTCCTTTCTGTGGGGACACTCCTTTCCTGGGAACACTACCCCACTTCCCTTTTCCATCCTTACCTAAATGGGTTCAGCGCTCCAAATGGGTGATGTGCTGTGGGCCTTCTAAACCATTTCCTGTGTCCCGAATGCTGTGATAATTGCTATTACATTTTCTTGGATGCTTTGAAGCGGTTTTAACTTCTAAAGATATTTTGATGATGTCACCAAACTGAACCTAGATACATTGACATGGAGGGAATTTGTTATTCTTGTGATTCCTTTTCACCCCTAACAGTAATAATTTAAATGATGGCTGCAGGGGCTCTTGTTAGCCTCAGCCCTTTTTTGTCTGAAGAGCAGTGACCAGAACAGTTCCAGCTCTTTACCGGCATTCCCTTAGATGTGCTGTTTTATGCTGTTGCCAATGTCCTTGAGCTTCTTGCTCCCTCCCCACCTACCTGGGCACAGGGACAAAGCTGGGGTACATTTTTGGTTTCAAGATGGTTATCATAACATCTGCACTAGGCTTTTTTTGGTATTGGTCGTCATTAGTGGTTCCTAGCTGGTGGGCTGTGGAGGTGCTTCAGGGGGCAGCAAGCATAGGCAATGCATAGGGGAGGCACAGGGAGGGCATGTGTCCCCCCAGACAGGGCCGCTGTCGATGGCGCCTGCAGGTGCTCGCCAGCTCTGCCCCTGCCAGTGGTGTCTGCGGGTGCCCCCCCAGGCTCAGGAGGCACCAGTCACCCATGGCTGAAAGGGTAGGTATCAGAGAGGGGTGACTCCCAGCTCCAGGCTGCTCCATGCACACTAGCTAGGGCCCAGAAAGCTGGTAAGCTGTCTCAGTGCTGCACTTATGCACCGCGGATAAGGGTGGCTCTGCTGACTGGTGGAACTCAGCCTATGTGCAGCACTGAGTGAACATAGCTCTGTTGCTTGCCCTGTCTGCATTAGTATGCATCAAGCAACACTAGAAGGAATGGTTGGCAGAGGTGTCAGACCATGAGGGAAGTGGGCTTGTGGGCTGCGGGCAAGGTGGATCTGAGGGTTGGGAGTATGCAGGGGATGGAGGTGGGCAGTGACCATGTTGAAGTGTTCATTGGAAACAACTTTATCAGGAAAATCGATAGTTATTCTTATGGCTTCATTTTGCTTTGGCATTAGGCGCGCGCTGCCTTTGTTAACAGTTTCCTAATAAAATGAATAATTTCTAAAGCATTTGGAGCCTTTTTCTTCTTGTTACTTCCATTAGGAGGCTCTGTTTTATTGTTCTGTATGTGGCTTTGATTCAGGAAACCACTCAAGCACATGCTAAGACCTCAGGCACATGCTTGGGAAAAAAAAAACCCTTCCAGAATAGGAAGGGCCTTAGGCTTTTGAGAGGAACAGCAGCTGTACCATACTCTTCAGTTCTCATACTACACTGCAATCCATTGTTACATGGCCCCACAGTAGGGCCATCACTTCATCCTGGAGGGCATTGAATGTTCTCTACTGTCAGGAGCCACGCAGCATGTTTCAGGATCCCGTTCATCCTAAAATCATCAGGAAATCTAATCTTAAACTGAAGTACAACAAAGAATTCACTTAGGATTTGTAGTGTAAAACCTTCTCTACAACTCTTAGGAAAATTAGGGAGTAACCTTTCATTTACTTCTCATTCCTCTTACATTATTACAAATACAAGGTCTGACTTCCAGAAATATGTACCAGGTCAAGTCAATAGAAGCTCTGATGTAGGTACTTTTTTGGAAGGTGAGAACCATAAAGCACTGCAGAGCTACAAGCCTACTGCATAGTTAAATGGAATCCTTTCATGAGAGACCTTTTCATACACGTATTAAGAATGTCTTGCAGGAAGAAAAGTCCATATTTGAAGATTCAAAGGCACATTATTTTACTTACATACATGTTTATCACTACTTCATGTTTTATGTCTCAGAACTGGGCCTTCTAACATTCTGGAATATTTCATGTCATATAGAATGGTCCATTTGCATAAACAAGCAAGCCAATCATTTTTCAGAATTATTTCCTCCACACAGTCATTTCCATGGGTTCTTTGGTGATATTAGAAATGTTTAAGAGCCATAGATAATCCTTGTTTCCAAAAATGTGAAACCTAAATGTGAAAGATAAATATTTTGTATTAGTAGCTGGCTCATGATTTTAAAAGAACACTTTGCCTCTCCATTTAAAAACATTCCATATAGATTAGATCATAAGATAAGTCGTATTGATGTCTTTAGTATCAAAGCCTTATAGTAGGCTTATGATTTTTACCTTTAGTTTGCTTCAAATGCTAGAAAACAGGAAAGAAATGTGAAATGTATAATAGAAATGGAAGCTATAATGTTTAAAGTAATATTATTGGAAATAAAAAAATGCTATTTAGGCTTCTATAAGCATTGCAAGGCATATTGGTGATTTAGAAATCCAATGGAATTAAAGTCTCTTTTGAAATGGGACTTACTGTAACTTACTTATAACACTAAGCAGAGCAATACCAACTCTTTTTCAAATCTGGGGCTTGGTGTCTTTTTTTAAATGCCTGAGCCTGCAATCCTTGATCATATAAGTAGCCCAATTGGAGATCAATTAGGCTATGAGTTAATCTATAAGGTGCCATCCTTCCCTGCTTCTGCATGAGTAAGGGTTGTGAAGTTTCTGAATTGTTATTGCAGGCACACACAATACCAGTGCTTCATCTTTACTAGCTTCTCTCTCTTTCTGCTAGGATTTCTGGAAGATCTAATTACTGCCAATTGGGTAAGACAGCTGATACATTCTAGGAACTAGTAGGTAAGGTCAGTCAGGACAATTCTATCTGCCTGCCAGGCTTTGCTTTTACAACTTTATCTGTACAGACTTCTGGCTTGAATGCTTGCTTTTATGCTGAGAGACGCTGATAACTGCAACATTATGAAATGCATGGAAGAATGTATTGGCTGAAGAACCTACATCCGAGGAGGAAATGCTAGTAAGATGAAAGATTTCCCAGAAAGAAAGCTTCCCACACTGATGTGATGCTGCTGCAACTTAACCAGGGAGCCAAATGATATAATTATACAGCTGAGGAGGGATACATGAATGTTGCGGAGCAACTCAGCTTCACAACAGACTTTTGACAGTGTAATTGGGATCTGTATGGAGTTAAAAAATAAAGGGGGGGAGGGCTTGCCCACTTTATTTTTCAGTAATATTTGAAAGAGGAACCCTGAGATTACTGTTCCCTTGGCCTGGTGTGGCCTGGAAGATCACATGATGTTAATAAGACCAGTTTCCTGGGAGAAAGTGTTCAGTTTGTGTCCCCCTGATCTTGAATATTAGGGCTGTGCGAACTTTGGTCGCTGATTCGATTTGGCGGAGATTTGGCCTGATTCAGTGGCCAAATCGCCAAATCCAAATTGAACCAGGAGACCCTTTAATCTCTCTGAATCGAATCTGAACCCTCCAAATCATTTTGGAAAGATTTGGCAATTCGGACATGGAGACAGCTTTAAATGTTTTTTCTACATACCTCAAGGTACCAGGTGGCTCATGAATGTGAGATGCTGGGGCGCAGGGAGTGTCCCACAGGAGTGCGGGAGGGGGCAGCGCACTCAGCAGCAGACCCGGAAGTGGACCAGAAGTACCACCAGTCCACTTCCAGGTCCACTGGGGAACACGCTGGGGGGCCCCTTGTACTACCTCGGTTTGGCGACTGGTGCCTCCTGGGTCTGGGGGAACACCCAGGGTCCCCCTGTGGCTGATCACTGAGCCAAAAAGGAGTGGGGGGCCCCCCATGCACTCACCAGCGGACCCAGAAGTGGACCAGAAGTACTTCCAGTCCATTTATGGATTCTCCACTGAGTGTGTGGAGGGGCGCCCTGTGCTCCTGTGGGATGCTCCATCCACCCCAGCATCTCAGCGTTCACAAGCTGCACTGGTACCTCAAGGTATGTAGAAAAAACACTTAAAGCTGTGTCTATGGCCAAATCAGCATCGAATCTTCAGATTCAGCTGAACCAAACCGGGGACAGTGATCTGAATCAACAAATCAAATCACTGTCCCCGATTCGGGCTAAATCCAAATCCGAATCAGATATGGCCCATTTTGCATACCCGTATTGAATATCAGTGCTAGTACAGATGGCCCATTCTGATTTTGGTTGTTTTCTTTGTTTTCTTTGTCACCCACAGCATGAGGACTGTGTCCTGGTGAGTTTCTCAGACTAATCATTTAACACGGTGTCCCTGCTGCTGATTGAAAACAGCAGGGCAAAAAAACCATTCAAGAACAGACAATTTTCTTCAGCAGCAACACATCATTGCCTCTAAAGTGAATCACTTAATCTGGGCTAAAGCACTCTACCTGCAAAAACTCAAGCAAGCTGCATCACCTTTTAAAATATGTGATAAGATCCCCAAATTAACATAAAAGGTTGGTGGGGGGGGGATGGGAGGAGTAGTTTCTTCAGTGTATGGAAGTTGGGATTTTAAAAAGCAGAGGTTTAATTGCCCAAGGGTAAAACCCTCACTGATTTCCCTTGGAGCAGAGTTAGGTCAATGCTGAGCACCTTTGAAAATCCCATGTTTTTTAAAACCTTTTTCCAGGTTGAAAATTTCTACGCCACACCTTTTAAAAATTCTGCTGCTGCTTTTGTTGTTGTTGTATCCCTCTTTTATGGCCTCCATTTCAATACGGGTGGAGGTTGTGAGATTTTAGAAGGGCTTTGCAGAAAAGAATAGAGGGAGGCTAGCAAGATTTTTTTCTTTAAGGGATAATATTTATATAATGAGGAAGCAAATTCAGTAAAGACATAGAAATCAGCCCATTCAGGGATTCAGTCTAGAAAAGACTGGTGCAATTTTTGCCCAATCTGGCCACCAATTGCTCACTTGTGTATAGCTGTGAGCAAACACAAGTGCATGGCTACAGCCAGCTTAAAAAATGACTGATTGGGTGAAAATCTGCCCCTCCCCCCCTTGCATTACGTAACATATAAAGACCTTTCAAAATGTAGTGTCTTTTGTAACTTGTGTTTGCAGAGCTCCCAGCCTGTCACTATTTTCAGAATGGGAGGGGAAAACGGGAACAGAAGGAATTCAGTCTGAGGGTTTTTCCAGCACCCCCAGTGGGTGGGTTTTTCAGCGCCTCCACCTTTTAGCACCAGCTGGGAACCCCAAAAACAAGATCCCTCCACTACCTTTCCCCACTCCCATTCTGAAAACAGTGAGCATTGGCCATTGCTTTGGGAACCTGGCTGCAGGCTACCAGCTGGCAGCTAGATTCCCCTCCCTCCTGGAACCAACAGTGAACTTCTGTTTGGTTTGGGGACCATTGTAACTCAGAAAGATTTCTGGAAAGTGTTCTAAGTTATAGTTGGGAGCTGCACTTCTGTTTGCAACCTAAATAAATGTAGGACTTCTTTCCAGGTGAAGCTCAAACATCAGTCTGTAGCCTTTCCCCCAAAAATCTGTTATATGGGAAGGAAACTACACTAAAGTTAACCTCTTGCTCACCAAATACCTTATACTTTGTCTCAAAAATAATTAGCTTCATAGGTGACTACTCTGGGGTTTGAAATTACCTATGTGTCTTATAAAGGAGGCAAATTTGAGAGAGAGATGTAAGCCTCCTAAAACTATCCCAAGAAAGTAGGCAAGAGACTGCTTTACAGGCCTTTTTTGTGTGGTTAGTATATTTCTCTCATTGCCAAATGAAGAGGCTTCCTTTAGGTTCAGATTGTTGCCTGCGAGTGTTTTTGTATAGGCATGCATGGGTGCCTTAATCCAGATTCTTTTTTTAACCTGTAAAAAAACATAGACACCAGGGTAGTTATGCAGCTTTATAGACTAACTAAGTAAGATTAGAGAGAGAGAGAACATGAGCTTTCATGAACCCAAGTTAACTTCATCAGATGCTATGAAATATATATTCAGAAAACACGGAAGAGCTGAATTGTTGTTATACTCCCCAGGAAGAAACTGAAGTATTTCCTCTTAAAATCTAGAGATGCAGAGAGTCTTCCTGGAAGTTAAAAGTGATTGAACTGAAGAAGCAGTCATCAGCTTGTATAAATGCCTGACCCTTTTCTCCAGCACTTTGTTCATTAAGTAAAGTAGCATTAACATTATTTTATGGCCGCTGTTATAAATAGTTTGAACTTGCCATGACTGCTACTCATAACCCACCTGCTCTCCTTTATGCTGTATCACTACTGGGAACAAAACCTCCAGCCAACCACAGACAGGAAACACCTGTCTCCAAGAGGCCTATAGTGACTCGGCAAAGTACAAAGGACCATTAGGCTGGGAGTGGCAGGAAGGAGAAAAAAGAATAGTTTCTTGAAGTGAGAAAATGGTGATTGAAAAAAAAATCAAATCATGAAAAATGGGGACAGAAGACAAGGAGTGGAATGTGTGACTGACTCAGTAAGTAAAAGGAGAAACTTGTGAATAAGCTAGAATCTTCTTGGGTGTGTTTTTTTTTGTTGATTTCTTTTTATCAATCCATCCTGTCTCGCAACTTTTATTCATGTTAAACTCGAATTGTTCTTTATAAGTATAAAGTGACAACAGTGATATTGGGTGTTCATTGGCTTCCGATGCAGTATATAGTGCCCTGGGGTGTGCCTGCTCCTTTAAGGAGTTAGCAGCCTACAAGCCTGCTTGCAGGAGCCTAATGGGAGACTTACTTGACCAGAACAGGGCTCAGGCTGGAGCTACATTAAGCCCAGAGCCTGAACTGGTCAGGCAGTCTCTCCTTGACAGCCACAAAGTGAAGAGCTCTTGACAGCGGGGCTCCTGAAGGGACTGGCATTGATATAAACAACCCTGCAGGCCTGGGAGCAGAGGCGAGTCCCCAGGCAGAGGAAGTCAGGGTTTTTCAGCAAGTGGACTTGTTTTTATTTTGAACCCACAGAGAGCCCCGGAGCCTGCAGGAGGGGGCACGCAGGACAAGGCGCCCGGAGCTCGGTGGAGGGGCGGCACGCAGGACCAAGGGCCCTGGAGCTCAGAGGAGGGGCGGCGCGCAGGACCAGGGGCCCCAGAGCTCAGAGGAGGGGCGACACGCAGGACCAAGGGCCCCAGAGCTTGGAGGAGGGGCAGTGCGCAGGACCAAGGGCCCCAGAGCTTGGAGGAGGGGCAGTGCGCAGGACCAAGGGCCCCAGAGCTTGGAGGAGGGGCAGTGCGCAGGACCAAGGGCCCCAGAGCTTGGAGGAGGGGCGGCGCACAGGACCAAGGGCCCCAGAGCCCGGAGGAGGGGCGGCGCGCAGGACCAGGGGCCCCAGAGGAGGGGTGGCGTGCAGAAACAAGGACCCCAGGCCTGGGGTTCTGGAGTTCAGGAAGGGACTGTGTAAGGGACCAGGGTAGTCTGAAGGCCCAAGGGACTGAGTCCATAACTAGGCTACATCACAGAGAGGGAACACCCACGAGGCTTGGGGCGTGGTGTAAGGGAGGTATAGAGCTATGCAATGAGCCCTTAAGGTGACAGGTGCCCGGCAGAGGTGTGGACAGGCCAAGAGGGCCTGCTAGCTTGACAGCGCAGGGTGGTGATTGAGGGGTCCTGGAGGGGCCTACTGGTGATCAGCACAAGCTCAGGATCACTCAGAGCCCACAGGCAACCTCCCTTATATGAGCAAGGCATGGAGGGCAACATATCAAGGGGGAGGACTGCAACTGAGCTGGAGCCAGGCAGGGGCCACATGGCCAAGCATCATGGCTGCCCTGTGGCCACACCCCTGCTACAATAGGTCAGACAAAACCACTGACCTGCCCAGAACAAAAACATTCTGGGTGCTGTTGTGTGGATGGAGTGGTGGGAATTAGAACTTGTGGGAGAAGTGACTGAAGGCTTGTGGGGTGTCATAAAATACAGAGGTGTCAAACTCACCTCCTGCCCCAAACTGGATCTGGACTGTGGGGATCCTTGCAGGCTGCATCCAGCCTGGGTCACGGGGTATCTCCAGTGACAACAGCAGATCCAGGTCCTACCCAGTGCATATACCAGTGACAGTAACAACTGTGGTTCCTGCCTGATGCACACAGTGGTGACAGCTCTGACTCCTGCTGTGTGCTACATATCCCATGCTGGAGCTGCCTTGGAGGTATTTAAGGCCCAGCTTGACAAAGCCTTGGCTGGAATTCTATAGTTGGGGATGGTCCTGCTTTGATTAGGGGGTTGGACTAGATGCCCTTCTAAGCATGAATGCCACATGCCCCCGGAGACTAAGGGGGCACGGCGACCACCCACAGGTGGCGGTAGTGTTGGTGGTGGGGGTGTGGCAGCGGGGAGCTCCTGCAGGTGGCTGCAGCAGTGTTTGGGGGTGGGGGGGGAAGGAGGGAGTTGGTGAGCTCCGACCAGCAGTTGGTGACCAGCCACAGATGCCGTTGGCAGCATCAGCAGTGGCCAGTGGTGATTGGGGACCGGCTGCAGACGCTGCCAGCAGTGTTGGTGGCGGGGGTGGTGAGTGGTGAGTGGCAACCACCTGCAGGTACCACCGGCAGTCTCAGTGGTGCTTTTCACAGAGGGTGCACCACTGATCTCAGGGGGTGCACGTGTACCTGTATGCACCCCCTATGCATTGCCAATGCTTCTAAGGTCCTTCCATCCCTAATTTTCTGTGATTCTATGCTGCTGTCACCCCATGCCTGGTGCTGCAGACGCTTTGCCCTGGGTTCATGGAAGTGACAGCTCTGGCTCCAGCTCTTGCATGGGGCATGCAGTGCATGGCTGCCACAGGGCCATTGGTTGAGGAGGTAGGATCACTTGATGGGCAAAGTGGTTGGAGGGCAACCAGAGCAGTCAGTCCTCACTTATCTTCCTGCTGCTGATTTGATCACTATGCCCATCAGGGTCTGAGGACCATGGCTTCTGCAGTAGGCCAGTCCCCCTGGCCATGACCCCCAACTTCTGGGGGTCCATCAGTAGCCTGGCAGGCTGAAGAAAGTGGCTTTGTGACCCATAGGATTGACACCCCTGATATAGTACAAATTATTTGGCCAGTTTGCAAGAGAACATGTGTGAGGGAAAGGCTGCATAAGGAGCATACATACTGCTCAGAGGTGTAACGACCAGATTCTGCACCCTGGAGGACAGCTGCTGCTTTTGTGCCCCCTCTAAGTGGGACCTGTGACCAGTGCCTTTGTCATTTACCCCTAGTTATGCTACTGATGCCGCCAGGGAGAAGTTGTAGTGAAAACTTCCTGTGACAAAGTCAAGAAATGGAGAAGGTATAGAAAGAGACGACAACATTGGAGAGAGGTAAGATGGAGAGAAAGGGAAAGAGAGGCATGTGTTCCTGTGTAGATACTGTATCTAATGTAAGTAGAATTTTCCTGTCACTCTCCTGTTAGGGGAGGGAGCTACCAAAAACTATTGCACTTTGGTGGACTGTTTTGGCTTAAGTCTGCATCAGCAAAGGATTAGTTTGCTGTGTCTGTGAATGAATGAGCAATTTATGTTAGGATATGATTGTTAGCCTTAGGAGGATCAAAAGACCATGAACTGAGGGACCAGGAAGTGTCTTGGTTTGTTTTGGATTCTCTTTTGGTTGTGCTCCAAGGTGAAAGTGCTTACTCTTGTTTGGAGGGCCAAATATTGGGAAACATAATAGCATGCCTTTCCCTGCTGGAAAGTTTTGTCTATAGATTACAGAGGAGAACTCTATTTTCTTAGATTATCATTATCTTTTATTTAGTTTCGTAGTATTGTTGAGGAAACTACTTTGGCAGCCTCCAGATCAACCAAGGGTAAATTCATGAAAAAATAAAATCGTTCCTAGATGTGTATTACAACCAATTCTGTATTTTCAATCATTCTGCTGAAATACATCATTTTGTGCATTTATCCTAGATGACACTGCAGCATATTGAGTTTGAAGCCAAAGTTATCTTATTTCAGTCATACACCTGAGGGCTCAGTTTTCTAGACACTCACTTCAACTGCAGTAGGAAAAGAACCATATTGTGAGGTGGCTACAATTAGAGAGATGTCCTGTTTAGAGACATGAAGCCAAGTAACTTTAGAGACATGAGGCTAAACTTAAGTGCCATTGGAGTCGATAAAAGTTGCATAGAAGAAGCCCCATATCTGTGAGTGGTCATTACCATATACTATCTAGTGCTTTAGGACTGGCCTGGTGTGCGCACTAAGGTGCATGATTGACAGCCCAGAGGTTGCAAGTTCACGGCCACAGCAGAAGCACTCAAGGCCAGTCAGATTCCAATGAATCTATGAATTCTGTTAAATATCTTATCACAAGGACATGAAGGAAGAAAGGATCTAATACTTTATCTTGTGTACTTCTAAATGTCCCAGGAAACAGAATTACCACTACTTCCCTTAGAGGGCTTTTACAATATACATTAATTAAAACTCTAAGAAACTACCTACCCTCCTTGCATATAATCTTGGTGTCAAGTTTGCATTGAGTTCAGTTGGTCCTGGTGTCTTTTTTCCTCTTCACTGTGAACTTATCTCTTTCTCTCTTAATTTCCCCAAACCTTACTTATAACTGCAATGATATAGTATCTTAATTAGCTCTAAACTGAGAGATGCTATACGATGGTCACTGAGGGCTGGTGGTGGTGGCAAGAAAGAAATGCTGTACTATGACCAGTAAATTTTTGCAGTTTTCCACTCCCCGACTCATACAGAATCTTTCGTTTGTCTTGCCTCGTTCTACTCTTGTCTCCTTAAAATGATCCTAGGAGGAGGCTGGCCCCTTGCATTCCAGGCCCTCTAAAGTGTGACTGCATTTCAGATTTTCCACATATTTACCCATACAGCCTTCATTCAAGGTCAGTTCTGGAACTGGAAAGGGCCTATCTTCTATCAACATTTCAAATGTGGCCCAGCTTGGTGGAAGGCCTGTGGTTCTCTTGCTAGAACAGTTGTTGTGAAATCTCTAGAACAGCTTCTAAGAGTTGGCATAAAAAACATATAGCATATGGCTAATAGCTTGGAAATAAGCTTCATATGGATGATTTCCTTTCCTTACCTAAAGAGTATAAAAGGTGCATTATAAGAAGACCGACTTGAAATTTACAGACTGTACATTTTAGTTCATACGTTTCAACCAGACATCAGGAAGAAATTCTTTATGGCGAGAGTTGCCAAAATATGGAATAGGCTTCCAAGGGAGGTGGTGCTTTCCCCTACCTTGGAGACGTTCAAAAGGAGATTAGACAAACACCTGGCTGGGGTTACTTGACCCCAGCGCTCTTTCCTACCCAAAGCAGGGGGTTGGACTTGATGATCTAATGGGTCCCTTCTAACCCTAGAAATCTATGAACCATCCAACTGACATCAGTTAAACACTGAAAAACATTTCCTTTTCCTTTCCCCCCCGCCCTTTTTTGGGGGGAGGCACTTTAATGGGAAGTTGCTAATGTTTTCATGTCTCTCTTACCAGGCCTCCTTTTTCCATCTCAAGCCTTGTTCTACTCTTGCATTTTTAATTCTGGCTAACACCTAGGATTGCAGATGACAAGGAGGGAGTAGAAGTTGTCAGGTAAAGCAGTGATATGCAATTCAAGTGGTCTGACTTATCTTTCCTCATGCATTTTTCAAATGTATTCACCTGCACAGACAAATGCCCAGTGTATCCTGAAGAAAACGTTCTAAGATGATGAGTGGAAGCATTCCTTACAGTAAGCAGTAGCTGGGGGTAGACTACTACTATCGGCTTGTGCATCAGCCAGGATGGTCACGTGAAAAATTGAAAGGCAATGCATTGCACTTGCAGGACCCCAAGCTCCACTGACATCAGTGACAGCAAGTTTGATTCTAAAATATGAAAGATTAAGGTTTTTTTTATTTTAAATGGTTTTGCTGTTATACTGAACAGCATGATGGCTGTGTTTGGAATTATCCAAATCATCAGTGCAATTCTGTCACAAGGTATCAAGCTGTCTTTTTCAAGACAAGAAAGAAGTGACATAGGAGCTATTGGAAGGCCTTCCCTGCGCAGTGTGTCCTTAAAAGAACCTTTTAATATGACAAAAATAATTTTTAATCTGTGCAAGGAACTCTTTTAAATTATTTTTCTTCTTTTTTCCTCTTCAAGGCAGACAACTTCCTTACACCATAAATAAGTTAATTCTGTACCTTACTTGTACTTAGTGTACTCAGGTACACTTATTTTCCTCTCACACACTTAAAATGGGTGTAGTTCCACTGAAACAAATGGGCAAAGTCTACCCCTCTGATACTGTACTGTGGTGTAACTAGTAAATAGGATTATTCTATTTGCACCAGTGAAGTGAGGACAGAATTTGGCTGCTTATGTCAACAGAGTCATTCCTCACTCTCTTTTTGTAATGTCTTGAACATATGTTGTGCTGTCAGTACAGTTACTACAGTGTAGCTTACAGCAGAATTCAGTCCAGTAGTGTGAGGGGTCGAATGGGAGTGAATCCTAAGCCTGGTCTTGTATTTATAAACAAATTATGTTTAAATATATGTAAATGGAATGGAGAAAGTAAATGCAAAGGGAAGGACTTCTGATGAGTGTTGGGAGCAGTCAGGGGATTGCTGGCTCTGGAAGAACACAGGTAGCTGTTCCCGTTTATGCTACACTGACGCAAATCTTGCAACTGTAAAGTCAATGGCTGTTTTGTCACTGACTTCAAAGGCAACAGGACCAATCATTTTTATCTCTATTTTCTGCACAATAAATGAAGAGGAAGAAAATTGTTTCCATGAGTTAAAAACTTTTAAAAACATTCCCCTTCCAGCAAAAAGATGGGAGGTAGGAATTATAGAACTGAGACTGTTTAGAAAAAACACTCTTTTCTTCATCTTTCAAAATGTGTTGCAGAGGGGCCCAACGGGTCTTGGTATGAAAGGGTACATCTATATGTGCATTAATGTGCTTTTCCTAATACACATTAAATGTACTACCTCCGATATGAGGTACTAAATAAATGCACATTCGGCTGTGCTAATGTGCAGTAGTGCAAGTGCACTCTTTTTAGATGATGCTTAATGTGCAGTAGCCTATTCTACTATGCATTAGCATATTGGTACAGATTTTTTGCACCAATTTAATGCATAGTAGAATAGGCTACTGTGCATTAAAGTACACATGAAGACACACCCCCTGTCTCTCAACTTGACTTTTTTTTTTAAGACTTCCTATTCTTGTCCTAGAAAAAGTGTGTGTATAAATAAAGCAGAAAAGGGAGGATTTCCCCATGGGTTTAAAATAACTTTGGCTTAAATCCCAAATTTCATCAAATGACAGTGAAGCTTTTCCATGAAAGATCTTCTATAAAGTCCCATTATTGGCAACTCTGACACATTATCCTTGCATGTAGTGGAAGGACCCTCTACATCCTCCAAACTCTTCAGATCTTTCCAAGGGTGCTCTAAACTTCAGATTTTGAAAGCAAAGAAACTGATGTGCTTTTATCATTCTGTTGTGAATTATTGCCCAGAGTTAAGATCAAATGAGAGATCTGTTTTTGATATGATCTACAAATACAGTATCTAGTTAAATAGAATTTAAAATGCTTCAGGGGAGATTCCAAGCAAGAACTAATTATGAAAAACTGTGCTTTTAAACACCAAATTAAACACAAATATAGGCTCAAGAACTGGCATAAGTTTTGCCACTGACTAAAACAAGACCAGAATATAATACCATCTTTCAGCCTGGAAGTAAACTAATCAGATTATCATTCTTCTCAGCCAGCTATTAATCACATTGAGGTCTAAAGCATTTAGCCTGAGTAACATACTTTACAAAAGCTACATGTACACTGCTTGCTGCTGTCATTTCTGATGGTTTAAACATGAAATAGTTTTGTTTAGGTCAGTGATTCTGGAGTGCCCTGAGATCTTTTCAAGGGTGCTTCAGGGTGCCACACAATGTTAGTATTAGGTGTGAAAACATGATTTACAAGATAAATCCAGAGATTTCAAATAGGAATCCATTTTGTCAAAAGCACTCTGACTTGTCATGGTCTTCCTGAGGTATTTGCACCAGAATTGCTCTATTATCTTATGTAGTCAAAAAAAAAAATGAGAGCAAACTAAGACACAATATTTTCTGAGGGGTGACTTGAATCTAACAAAGTAGTAAACCATTGTTTTATGGTATTTATGGCTCTCATTAGCTTAGTGTGAGCCCCTCACAAATAGTTATCCTCACAGGGCCATTCCAGATAGGGAACCTCAAATGGAGAATGATTAGGGGCACATTACATGAAACACTATGGCACCACAGCAAGGAGGTCAGTGCAGTAGCAATGAGCTGCTGTGCCATAGCTTGTTGCTATGGCGCATAGTGTTGCCGAGCATGAACCATGATGGCGATGCTACTGTGCAGTAGGCCTGTGAGAGTAGGCAGCTATTCGATCCGGCTGCTTTGGATGGCAGTGATCCAATCCAGAGCTCCAGACCAGGTTCCTG
This sequence comes from Alligator mississippiensis, assembly GCF_030867095.1. Classification (NCBI taxonomy): domain Eukaryota; kingdom Metazoa; phylum Chordata; order Crocodylia; family Alligatoridae; genus Alligator; species Alligator mississippiensis. Next base: position 121,627,908 of record NC_081826.1, on the reverse strand, counting down.
CTTCAATCCAGCCAAAGTGGCTCTGAAGCTTTGGAGCCGCCTTGGAGATCTGGCCATAGGATATAATGGGAAATCAATGAAATATCTATAACTTTGTTAATTTTTGTCTGGTTTGAATGAAACTTGCAGGGATGGTAGCCTCTGCTGAGAGGAGGAAGCCTGCCATGTTTCAAGAAGATCGGTGGAGGGGTTTGTGGGGAACTGCACCTGAAATTCCTGACAGCAAAACTCATGTCACATGTATATGTTTCACCACAGGGGGGTGAAAACTGCAGGGATGGTAGCCCCTGGTGAGGTCATAAAGCCTGCCAAGTTTCAAGAAGTCTGGTGCAGGGGTTTGGGGGAAACTACACCTCAAGCTGCTGAAAGGCAAAACTCGTGATATGGGTGACACTGTGTGTGTTAAGGTGCAGCAGGGTGAAAACTGCAGGGATGGTAGCCCCTGCTGCGGCCATGAAGCCTGCCAACTGTCAAAGAGATACATGTGGTGCTTCTGGGTTCTGCGGCCCTGCACCTCTAGCCTGCTGACAGGCAAAACTCGTGACATGGGTGCTTGTGCAACTGTGTCTGTCTTGGGGCATGGGAGGAGTGGGGACGACTGCAGGCCTGGCTGCTAAGCTACTGTGTTCCCAGTTACCAATCAGTCATGATTCACTCAGGGGCCAGCTCAATACACAGTAGCTAGCTAATGTAGCTAGTTAATTAGCAACAATTGACACCTACAAAAACACAGACTAAGGAGAGGAAATAATCAATACAATCAACTGCCCCAAGACAGACAGTCAGTTGCACAAGCACCCATGTCACAAGTTTTGTCTGTCAGCAGCTAGGGGTGCAGGGCCCCAGAACCCCTGCACCTGTCTCCTTGACAGCTGGAAGGCTTTGTGGCTTCAATAGGGGCCACCACCCCTGCAGTTCTCAGCCTGCTGCACCTTAACACACACAGGGTCATCTATGTCATGAGTTTTGCCTGTCAGCAGCTTGAGGGGCACTTCCCCCCAACCCCTGCACTGATCTTCTTGAAACTTGGCAGGCTTTGTGGCCTCACCAGGGGCCACCATCCTTGCAGTTTTCACCCCCTGTGGTGTAACACATAGACATGACATGAGTTATGCTTTCAAGAATTTGGGGTGCAGTTTCCCCTGAACTCCTGCACTGATCTTCTTGAAATTTAGCAGGCTTCATGCTCTCAGCAGATGCTACCACCACTGCAAGTTTAATCCAAATCAGACACAAAACAACAAAGTTATAGATATTTCATTGACTCCCCATTATACCCTATGGCCAGATCTCAGAAGCGGCTCAGAAGCTTTTCTGAAGTGGCTCCAAAGCTCCAGGCTGCTTCAGAAAGCCTAACAAAGCCAGCACTTCGATCTGGACATGCTGCTTCGGATCCCGAAGCATCCAAAGCTTCTCCGGATCCAAAGCACAGTCTGAAGCCTCACACAGCCCTACTGTGCAGTAGTAACAAGCTACTGCGCAAAAGCTCATTGCTACTTTGCCATAGCGTCTAAAAATAACCACGCGGCATGGGAGTAAGTTAGTACTTGGTTAAGCAGGTACTAAATAACTGTGCAGTAACAACTGCTCAATCCCTCACATGTGTAGATGTGCCCTAGCAATAGAACTCTCAGGAATTTATGACAAAAATGTTTTTTGGAATATTCACTTATTTGTATATGAATTTTTAAAAAGGAATGTCCCATTTTCAGTGAAATGTGAATTCTCTTGTCAAAATGATGTAGTATATAGTAGTAGGTTTCAGTCCCCTATGATAAGAGGATCACTCTGTTCTCCTGATTATTATAGTAGCCCTACACTGCATTTGTTCCTGTTTATTTTTTATGAATATGGGTGACCAGTATTTTGGGTGAGAGGAGATTTATTTGGTTCAGAATGGAATTGTTGATCAAAACCAAAGACAGTCTGCTTACTTCAGAATTTCCAGTAGTCTGGTGCTGGGGCACTTGCTTAGAAAGTGGGAAACCCTACTTCAGGCCAAAGACCTGAATGTGGTACAGCAGAACTTTCAAGCCTGGTCTCCCCCAGGCCTCCAATCCCAAATGAGTTCCCTGAGCACCGAGAATGGAACAGTTCTTTGATCTCCTGAAACCTTAGTCAGTATCTTATTAGGAGTGTTGCTTACATTACTATACTCAAACTATAATAAAAATGAAAACTTGCCCAAGCTCTAATACATTATATTATAATTTACAATCTGGCAATGTATTCCCTTCTATTGTTGTTAATCCCAGGGTGTGTGTGTGTGTGTGTGTAATTGATTTCCTTGGATGAAGGATGTTACCAGCGTGTAATAGAACTGTATAATTGGTTATAGCTTAATTGTTATTTACTTTGCATTTCTACTTTCTTCTGTCAAAATTAACAATGTGATTTTGCTTTTGAAATCACAGTTAATTCCCATGGTAGTAAGTCAGAGGTCATGTTCTACTCTAATGTTCATAAATGAATTAACTGGGGGTAGGGAGGGGAAGTGGGCTACTTAGACTCTTTTTTTTTTAATGACTAAGAGCAGTGGAACAACTTTTTTCCTGAAAAGCTCCTGTGCTCTAAAGAACAGTGTTGATCTCATTCTTGTGCTGGAGATAACCAGAACGTGTGGAATTGGTGGAGAAACTTTTTTAAGAAACCTGTAGAGAAAAATAAATGTACTGCTATTTATAACTTTGTCTACTGTGTGAACCCTGCAATGTGACATGCCAAATCAAAGAGTGATATCCTTACACTAGAGAGCTTGTAGTCTAAAAAGGTTTGAGTACCTCAAACATAGAAATATTACTCAATACAAGACTTGGTTTGTAGACTTCTTGGGTGTATCACATGTGTATTTGCTCCAGAGTGGGTTTACTCTAGAGCAGGGGTGGGCAAAATGCAGCCTGCGGGCCGGATGTGGCCCGCCAGGCCATTCTATCTGGCCTGTGGGGCCCCTAAAAATTTAGAAAATTAATATTTATCTGCCCCTGGCTGCCTGTCATGCGGCCCCCAGTGGCTTGCCAAGACTCAGTAAGCATCCCTTCGCCCAAAATAATTGCCCGCCTCTGCTCTAGAGTAACTGGGCAGGCATCTACATGTGCAGGGAAGCAGGAGCAAATTTACTGATCATGGCAGCAGTCTGTTCCTGCCCCCATCTGCTCTGCACTGGCCCCCTGTAGCTGCCGAGGGGAGCTCTAAACTGCCCGTGGGTGCTAGTCCAGGGGCTGGCAGGGAGCACGGGGCCAAGAGACAGCTGTCTGCTGGTGGGGGCTGAGACATTACTCCCTGATTCCAGGAGCTGCCTACTGCCAGGGCAGGCTCTGCCACTGGAGCCCAGGCAGGGACAATATCCCCCTGCCCTGGCAGCAGGGAGTTCCCAGGCCCTGCTCTGTAAACACCCCTGCTCTTTCTCCCTAAGGGCTGGGAGATTAAAAAAAACCCAAACAATTCCTAGCCCCCACAACTGCGATCGCAAAGTGGGGGCTGGGAGCTCCCTGCTGCCAAGGCAGGGTGACGTTGTCCTTGCCTAGGCTCTGGTGGTAGAGCCTGCCACAACAGCAGGCAGCTTCGGCAGGGAACAATCTCCCACCCCTGCACATTTGCTCCTGGTCAGCCATCTTCATGTGCACTACTGTGCAGTAAGTAATCAGGAGTAAGCTTGCTACTTGTATTTACAGGTAGCAAATTTACTCATGATTAGAGTAAATTGCTCTACAGTAAGTGTCTGCCTGAGTAGACAATGACACTTACGGCACAGTAATTTGCCCTAATCTCGAGTAAAGCATCTCCTGTAGATGCACCTCTTAGGGCAGGGGCCATCTTATTCTTTTTATATAGTGGATATAAATAATAACTATAATATAATTATAAATAACAAAAAACAGACATACAGATGCTGTTTTGTGTTTTCCCTTCTGATATCTTTGTTTTCACTTGTAACTTGCAAAATGAGGATCATGCTTTGTGGTTGAAAAAAAACATTTCTAGTCAGACAAGATGTAAAAAGACAGGCTTAACCCCCACTGTCACAGAACTTGTGTTTGGGTGCCTTCTTGAATAAGGAACTTGAATTCTAAACTCTTAAGAGCAAAAACTGTCTTTTGTTATGTATCTGTACAGCACCTAACACAACAGGTCCCTGATTCAGGCTAGTTAACAATAACTAAAGTAATAAAAGCCTTCCAACCCTGATGAAAGCCATGAGATGGACTTTGTTTGTGGAATTCTTTTTGTGCCTGTGGGACATAAAGAAACAGGATGTGGTCTCATACTGCAGCTTCTGTGTCCTATAGCCAGCATAGATACTGTAATAGGTGTTGCCCTGAAATCTTAGTGCGAATGTCCAGTTATCCCAAACCACTCGGTAGGTCAATAATACTGACCTAAAGTAACTAAAGATGTCTTGTACAGTGGGGTAGAGCTCTCCCTATTGGAGCTAATGGTAAAATTAGATCTTGTTTTCTTCGATGATCCAGACTCCTTCTCCTTTGATTTCCATGGAGTTTACATTGTGTTTTTAGTTAACAGCTTGATTAGTCACAAAAGTTGGTCATAGGTATTACACATCATGTAAGCCACAACAATGATTTAACAACATCCTTCTCAAGGCTGCCAGCTTAGCTGTAATAGGGGTGTTATGTTTGTGTATCAAAGGTCAGGCTATGGTCAAAACTTCTGAGAAAGATAAGATTGTGTTGTATTAGGGTATCTGACATTTCTTAATTTCTGCATAGAATATACATGTTTTATAGAATTGGGAGGTAGACAAAGAATACCTTGAGGGTGGGTAGGAACTGGAAGAAGCATGGGAACAGAGAAAATTAGTGAAACATCTAAGAAAATAATAGACAAATGCTTTCATAATATTTGACTGAAACCAAAAGCACAGAGAAATAATATTTCCTACTGCTTCTGTGCAGTTTCACAACCAGATACCAAGATATGTTGCAGGACCACAGTTTATGGATATTGTTATTAAACTGAAGAAAAAAATAATGAACAACTTGAAATATTTCTTGATATTTTTGTTTCAAGCTGTACTGCTTCCTGGGCTGGTCTTAAAGGACAAAGGAAATGAGTTGACCTAACCAGATTTACAGGGATATTAATAGGATACAAAGCACTACTTCCGAGCAAGCTCTGAATAGGAAGGAATGTGACAGCACAACATAGCAGGCATGTTACAATGTGCTTCCCTTTAGTTGTTAGGTATAACAGGTGTGAATAAAGCAATAAAAATCTGACTTGGATTGCTATGACTTGAGAGTGAAGATGCTCCTTGGACATGATGGTATAATTTTATGATGCTACACTTGTTAAAGGCACACTCTTGTACCCTGTATTCGGTGTATCGAAGGTAAAATCTATACACAGTAGAAAGCCCCAGTCAGGGCAAGCACATCAGTTTCATATTAAGAGATTAATTACTGGTGCACAGGTTTTCTTGAAGACCCTCAATCAACTCTCATTCATCCCTGTCAGGAATATGCATGCTAAAGTTTCTTTCACTTGCTTTTCCACATAGCACAGTAAAATAATCTTGTACATAGTGTAAAAAAAATCCATTCCTCACTTATGCATGTGAGACTTGATTCTTTCCCCTTATGCTGGTGTAAATCAGTAATAACTTCAGATCTAAAGAAGAATGCATGCTGATGAAAAAAACTGTGTGACTGGAGACTCAAACCCTCTGACTAATGTGTATCTTCCTTATATTGTTTTAGTATGCTATACAATGGGATAAAGAATCCCTTAAAACTCAGACACCTTGAGATAACTACCGTCTGCAATGCTCATTGTTCCCTGTGGTTAATCTTTCTACCAGGGCAGATCCAGAGTGTCCCCCTTCACCCAAGGAAATGTGATGTTACTAGCATGAACTGTAAATAAAGCATCAACTGCTTCCTGACCAGAATGTGGTAGCTTTCCACATAGTCCACTGAGAAAACTAAAATTTTCCTTTGAGGTTTTAGTTTGATTCAGTTTGGGGATTGAAAGCCTTTTCCTAATAAAAGCTGGAATTTATATCTATAATCCCTATAGTAGATACCTTATGACTTTTGTTTGGCTTAAATTGCCAGATTTACTCTGAAGAAAAATGTTTTTTTTTATAGGAACGCTGAAGAATGTTATATTTACAAGTCACTACATATTAACTTGAATAATTTTATTGTTTCAGTAGGTTTCTTGAGCTAAAAAACTGATTGTTCCTACTTCAGGTTTTCCATATAGTTAAGCAAGCTTAAAAACACAAGTGCTGGCTACAGTTGAAGGAGGTGGAAGAGGAAAGCTTGTAAATCAAATTATCTTTTTGCTGAGTGTTTTGGGGCCAATCCTCTTCCTGTTGATTTCAGTAGTTAGGGTCCAGTGACTAATGCCAGTGAAGCCAATGGTGTTACATCAGAGAGATCATATTCCAGCTCTCCATTGACTTCATTAGAGACAGAATTTCACCCTAGATCTCTATCACCTCCTTCATGGTTATGACTATTATATCATTAAGATACCAGGAACCACGTGCTTTCTACCACCCTTGTATTTCCAGTGCTAGAATATAATTACAGTCTCTATGTTCCAAATATAATTTTCTTGCTCCACTGATGCTGTGACTTTAAAGCAGGGAAAATTTTTTGGCAGGGCTTTCCCACCACAGAATTTCAAGCAAGCTGAACAGATGATGATGTAATTTGAGGGAATATTTCGGCAAAGCTGAAAGGCGTATTTCTTTTGTAAAGATATTACGCAATTCAATAACTTTTCACAGACAGAAGAAAATGTTTATCTTATTTCACTCATAAAACAAATTCCCATATGCATGCTCATTATTTTTGAATCATTCAAAGATGCCCTTCAAATGGGGAAGATAAATGGAATAAAGATGTAAATGTGTATCACCCCAAGCAAAATGGGAATTCAATTTGGAAACTCACTATAGCTTCTGTTAATCCAGAGCATTAAATGACTCTTGTATATCTTCAGCACAGTATGTGCTCTTCAGTCTCTCAGACTGCCTGTCTAAATCAGAAATAGGCAATAAATGTTAAATGGAGGTTAGGTGTTCTTTACAGGGGACCCAACCCTGCAAATTTCTCTCATGCTGTTGTCTTTGATCTCTCAATATGTATTGAAAAAATAATCTTGTGTTTCAGACTGTGAAAGAGTTAAAACCTGCTGTGAGTATCTTGTTTCTTACACTTTTGTATGGTCCTCAGCTGGAGGTGCAATGAGATGGAGAATCAAGCGCTTCCCTTCACTCTATCCCAGCAAAAATGGCAATCTCAGGGCTTGTGGGAGCATAGGGACTTCTCTATCCTTATTTCCCTGGAGGTGAGAGGACTATAGAGAAGAGGCAGGATAGATGCAGAGGAGATGGCAGGCTGTATTTAGGCATGTGTCAGAGAGCTCTAAGAGGCATTTGTCCAGTGGATGCAGAATTCCTCCTGGGGCTCTCTCAAAGGGCACTACAGCTTCCTACCACCCCACGCTCTGCTTCATGCCTAGCAGGAATGATCCAGCCTCATGTAATTGATGGGCACAGCTAAAAAGACACCAGAACAGCTCCTAGAAAATGTCTTCTGTACATTTGAATATAATGAGGTCCTGGATAAAAAGGTTCTCTTCTCTGTTTAATCTAGTCTGTTTAATCTAGAGCAAGGGTGTTAAACATGCAGCCCATGGGCTGCACCCAACCCACAAAGCTATGTTATCCTGCTCACCATGCTCCTAGAGGGGCTGGGAATTTGGGGTTGGGGGGCTGCCACCAAAATCTGGGATAGGGAACCCCATAGTGACACATGTTGGGGGGAGGGGAATGGCAAGCAATGGCTGCATTAACCCCCATGGCTTCCTGATGTTGCTTGTCCCATTGCTGCAACCACTCACATTGCCACCACTTTCAGGTCCCAACCTGACCCTTGAGGAGATGTGGTCTGGATCCAACCCCAGGGGCCAGTGATTTTGACATTTCTGATAGAGTACTAATTACAGTATCTTCAAGGGAGTAATTCATTGATATGAATCTGGAATAAGATCCGATCTGGCCTGCTGACACTAGAGGATTTAGTCTTGAGTTATATTTATGTAACTGGGAGCAGGAAGTGCCTTTGGGATATTTGGGTAAACAACCTCTTTTAAAAGCTGCAGAGTAAGCAGCTTAGCTCTAGCAGCATGCTCCCTTCCTTGATCTGCTGCAAACACCTGTGAGAGCAAAGGAAAGGCATTCTGTGTGCTAGATATCAAATCCATTGATATCTATGAAATGAGTAGTCAGGATGAATATTAAATGCCAGATTACTAAATGTGATTGATACAGCTGTACTGTAACAAGATGCGTGTAGTATATTTTTGCTTTGTTTTCTCACTTGTTTCATTTAAACTGTGTGTTTGGGTCCCATGCCGTACAGTCAAGAAAGAGGACTGCCTTGAGGAAGGTAGCCTATTCTGAATTAATTGTCAATTATTTCATATTTTCTTGTCACTGGTATAAATTAAGTCACAATATCAATATAACCCATCTCTTTTTGGTGATCTCTGCTGTATAAAGAATTCAGGGATACTTACTGAACAGGTGAAACCCATGCTGTAGTACTTGCTATTGATTCTTTACAGTAATCATTCTCATTCATTGATCTAGTAAAAATGGTGGTAAAAATGTTCACTGATGGTAAAAATGTTTCTGTTTAAAATGTGCACTCTAATAACTATCTGCACAAGAGACTGATATATACTGATGGCTTCTGCTGAGCATTCCAATGTCTAGATAGATAGATAGATAGATTGATATAGCACTTCATTTTGCTTATCCATTAGCAAAATATAGTAACAATCAGTGTGGTCTGGCATATTGTGGTGGTGTTAATAAAGCATAAACAACTGCACAAAGACTGAATTAATCACATAGAGCACATCCTGAATTCCCTATTCAGCTTTCACATCTTACTCTTATCTTAAGGTTTTCAGGGTAAGACCTAGCACAAAGCTAAAGCCTAGATTCTGACTTCAGTTAAAATAATTGTATGTCACGGCAACTGGAATCAGAATCTGGCTCTTGGGAAGAGACTCAGAATTTAGCCCATTAACTCCAGACAAAAAGAATTGCTGTATTTACTTGCATGAAAGCTACATTCTTGAAAATTGCCTCAGCCTTTAGAGAACTAATTTTTTTAGGTATAATGGCTGCACCCAAATTTCTAAAGGAAGAGAGACAAAATGTCTTTCTCTTAAAAGATGTGAACTATTGAAGATGGGTATATACCTACCCAGACAGCCTGTGCCATGCGGTGTATATAGGTTCCACTAAGCATTTGGTCCTGTTTGCTAGATTGTAAAAGTTTGTATAGATGAACATATGAACATCATTTACAACTATTATTTCATGCCGGTACTTCCTGAGTCTTACTTTAGTGTAAGCGTAAAGATTGCATTGTAGTTTTTGGCAAGAAAACTTTGGGGAGGGGAGCTATTACAAAAGTAAATACTGTATTCCGCTGTCTCATAAATAAAGTACTGTGTGGGTTCTCTTCCATTTTTTTTTCACAGCCTTACTGAGTGATTTTGGTCATGTTTTTAGAATGCAAAATGGCAGTTTCTCAACTTTTGCAGGCCTACAGTCAACAAAACTGGGCAACTAATGTGTTCCAGGGAACTTCAGGCTTTGCCCTGCCTGTCACTTCAGTTCTAACCATAAGGTTGCCTAGGCAGAGTTGCCTGTGAGATGGGTTGGAAACCACAAATCTAAAACTTTCAAGCTAAATTGCTCAAAGTTAGACATTTAAAATCTATATTAAAAATGCTTAAAAAAAGCATGCTGATTTTCAGGTTGAGCACTTGGAGCACCCATGATAGTCAATGTGAGGAAACTAAACAGGAGCCAGTACTCGCTGTTTTCAGTGAAGCAATCTCAAATGCGTAAACAGATGGACGTAAATCGGATGTCTCAGATGCTGCAAATGCAGAGAAGAAAACTAGATCGAATGTTACAAAAATCAAGAGACTATTATTCCAGCTTCCCCTCAAAGAACTTAATCTTAAATCCACATATTCTTTCCTGAAAAGAAATCAAAGCAGTGTTAGAAAGAGAGACCCTTAGGTATGTTTGAGCTATTTTGTTTTTTTGACCAAAGTAAACAGTGAGCTAGAATAGATTGTTTCCTTAAATAGTCATGAGCTGACAATGCTAGCAGTTAGGCTTAAAAAACTGCCTGCAAAGTCTTGCACATGTGAGTATCCCCTACTCAAACAAGCTGTGTATAGTGTGAATTTTCCTTTGCTTTCAGCAGAACCTCTTAAATCCCTAAGACCTTGCAAGAGTGGGGTTGAAATTGTTTTTTCAGCATGCTAATCTTGATTTTTGGGTTGTTTGGATTTCTCCTATAAGCTCTTTAAAGCAAAGGGTTTAACTTTCAAAAATGACTAGCAAGCCTTTTCTTTTGCATGCCTCAGCTTTTGGGTACTCGAGATCATTTAAAAGGGCCTGATTTTGTTGTCATTGTTGATGATGAAGGAACTGAATAAAGCCAGCTCTGATAATAAAACCAATTGAATTACTGACTTGTATCATTCATGACTTTTCCAGTTTGGGTTCCTAATGTTGGGTTCCTGCGGGGGGGGGATGGGGGAGGGAGACTTAGCACAGGGTTGGGCAATTATTTGAGCCTGAGGGCCACATAGGAAGTTTTGATGAGCGGTCACAGGTCAGGTCAGCACCTACCCGCCGCCCCCTCCCAATATGCAACAACTTACCAAAACTCCCTATGGGGCTTTGGGCAGGCACAGAGCAGTATTTGGCTTCTTGCATGCCTGCCCTGTTGGAAGGGGAGGGCGTGTGAGGGGACATGAGTGTGCGTTGGCGGTGAGGGGCTGCCTGGGTGTTAAGTCCTTGGAGTCAGCTGGGGGTGAAAGGAAGGAGGACAAAGAAGAGGAGGCAGGGGGAGTGCATGCAGCAGAGTTCACCTGGGCGGTGTTGTCTGTGACTGCCCCTGTGGGGCTCCACATGGGGCCAAGCCCCATCCAGGGCAGCCTATGCCATGCTCCCACCTGTGCTCACCAGCCTGGCCTTGGCCAGCGCGCAGCTTCTGGTGGGCCCATTCCTGGTGCAGCTGCAAACAGTCAGGTGCTGCTATGCTCCCCTCGCCTCCAGCGGGAGCCACCCATCAGAAGCTTCTCCCCACCCACCCACCCAGAGGGATGCAACAGGGGCAGGAGCAGGAGGAGGAGCCACTGCTGGAGGCCAGGGTTACAGAGTAGCACCCAGCTGATTGCAGCTACACCAGGAACAGCCACACTGGAAGCTGTGTGTACTGGCCCAGGCCTGGGCTGATGGGGCTGTTCTGCTCCCCATGCCTCCAGCAGCAGCTCCTCCTCCTGCTCCTGCCCCTGCTGCGCTGCTCCAGGCGGGGAAGTTGTGGGGGGAGATTCAGCCAGGTAGTTCGTGGTGGAGATGAGTGGAGCAGAGCAGCACCAGGAAAAGCTCCTCTGGAGCTCCACACACTGATTGGGGCCTGGGCCAGCGGGCGGGAGTGCAGTTTTGGCCTCTGCTCCATGCCAAGTGCCATGGGTTGAAGCCCATCAGTTGGCACACTGGATCCAGCCCATGGGACGTATTTTGCCCACTGACTTACCACCTCAAATAAGTGGCCTAATATATACTTTTTATATAAATATATAAAATTATAACATTATTTTTTACTTGTATATTAAAAAGATCCTGAGCACCTGCTGCTCCCATTAATTCTTAATGGTCAGTATTGCTAAAAAGAAATACTCCATTAATTAATTTAATTAATTCACTGCCTAAAAAGGGATCTGAGAACCTAACTTTAGACATGCATCTCAAACAAATTTTGGCCATGGACCCAAAAGGAAATGAGCATTTTATTAGATTGTTATGACTTAATATCCCCAATTAACTAGAGAACTAGGACAAATCTCCCTGAGTCCCATCCCAAGTAGCTTTACCCCCACTTCACTTTTTGTAACTGGCATTTAGAATGAAAAACAGTGACTGGGGACCACTGGCTCTCAAGTTCAGATTATGGCTGAGATGTTTATTTGCTGTGTGGTGTTTGGTAAATCATTTAACATCTCCAGCCCATTTTGTTCATCTTTTTTATATGAAAGACAATTATTTAAAGAAGCTGGAAGGTAATTTGGTTGATGGCTTTTTCTAACACTTTGAATTACTAATATGTTACTGTGCTATCATCTATGTGCTATTATTATATACCAAAAGTTCTCAGCAGCATGATGTAACTCAAACATGTACAATTTAATAGTTAATATATTTAATACATATGCAGATGTATTAACTCTGGCTAACTCTTTTTGCATTGGGTTTTGTTCCAAACAAGGAGGAAAAAAGATGCATGGGGATTTATACTTGGTTCTTTTTGACAGGAAACTGTGGAATCATTAGGGTGGTTTTTGGGTTTTTTTAATGGAAATTGCAGAACAAAGGAAGTTAAAGTATCTGTTATTTTACCCAGATTGCTGCTTTACAAGGAAGCTGACTATAAAATGCTTACTTGTTTGACTACTTGTAAAGCAATTTTTGCAGCACAAAACAGCAGTTCTGGCTGGGGCTTGGCTCCAAAGCATATTGCCCTGGTGAAGAGGATTGCTAAAAGAACAAAAACTGAACACCCTGCCTGCCACTGGGATAGGCAGGACTTGTTCCATTCTATATGTTTGCTTTTAGAACACATCATGACCTGACACTGATCTCCCTGAGCAGGCAGGGATGTGTATGCCACTGTCTCTGCTTTTCATGTTCCTTTTCAGAACAGAAGGATGAAGTGCCCTAGACTTGACTTCCTGCATTAACAAACAAACAAAACCTGCTATGCTTTTAAGCAGAAATGTAACTAGATGCCCTCTCCAGAGGGTCTCGCAGCTGCTGCTGCTGCCACTGCTGCATGGATTCCTTAGGGTCAACAATTCTGACACCACTTCTGCATCAGTGTCTGGGGCTGGCATCCTGCCTGGACACCCTGAATTACAGTATTGTTCTGGAGCTTCAAATCATCATTCTTTCAGTTCTTTATGTGCCCATTTCTGCTCTTTTTTCTCTCCCATCTTTAGAAATGAAATCATGATGGTTGAAATCCTTGTGCCATTGAAACATATCACCACAAGGCTCTAATCTGGCAAAGCCTTATACACATGCTTTGCCTGCACCCATTGATTAAACCTCTTGAAACTTGGCCGTATGCTGGTGCAAGCATCTCTCAATAGGGATTTACTGTGGTAAAACCATGGTGATACAGCGGTGCTAGTTCCAAAATGTTTGATGTGGACAGGCTAGTTGAAATGGACAGTGTCTACTTTGCAGCTAGTATCAAGTGGAACACCCCAGGGGTTGGTCCTGGGGCTGGTTTTACTCAATATCTTCACCAAGGACTTGGAATATGTGATGGACTGCACCCTCAACAAGTTTACACATGATACCAAGTTGGGGAGAGTAGTAAGTACACTGAAAGGTAGGGCTAGGATTGTGAGAAACCTAGACAAATTGGAGAATTGAACCAAAATAAAATTTATGAGGTTCAATAAGGACAAGTGCAAAGTCCTGCACTCAGGACTGAACAGTCCCATGCACCCGTACAGGCTGGGGACCAAATGGCTAAGCAGCAGCTCTGCACAAAAGGACCTGGGTGCTATCATAGACAATAACCTGAATATGAGCCAACTGTGTGCCCTTGTTGCCAAGAAGTATAATGGCATACTGGGCTGCACTAGTAGGAGCACTGTCAGCAGATCAAGGGAAGTGATTCTTCCCCTCTATTTGGCACTCATGAGGCTACGTCTAGAGTAGTCTGTCCAGTTTTGGGCCCCCCACTATAGAAAGGATGTGGACAAATTGGACAGTCCAGTGGCAGGCAATGACAATGGTAAGGAGAAGCTAAGGGAACTGGGTTAACGTAGCCTGGAGAAAGGAAGACTGAAGAGGGGATTTAACATCAGTCTTCAATTATCTGAAGGTGATTACAAAGAGGATGGATCTAGACTGTTTTCAGTGGTGGCAGATGACACAAAAAGGAGCAATGGTCTCAAGTGGCAGCAAAAGAAGTTTAGGTTTGATATGAGGAAAAGCTTTCTTATTAGGAGGGTAGTAAAGCACTGGAACAGGTCACCCAGAGAGGTTGTAGAATCTCCATCCTTGGAGGTTTTCAAGACCAAGCTAGACAAAACCTTGGCTGAGATGATCTAGTTGGGTGGGGATGGTCCTGCTTTGAGCAGGGGGTTGGACTAGATGAACTCCTGAGTTCTCTTTCAACCCTAATTTTCCATGATTCTATGATAGGCTCCCAGCCTCAGGGAAGACTGTTCTCAGGCAGGAGCTTTTGTTGCACATAGTCTCCTTTTGTTCATGCACTGTTCTGCAGGCTGAGTAGCAATGATTTGCATGCTGCTGGGGGTTCAGCTCCCAAAGAAAACTGTTTTGCAGAAACTCAAAAATCTTGCTGCAGATTTAGGACATTATGGAATTAGATAATCTTAACTGTGTTTATAGTTTCAGGTCACTTTAGTTTTGGGGGTCTCCTGCATAAGCATCCTGTTGCAGTGTTTGGGTTGCAAACACTGCAAGGAAACCAAACTCACAAAAGAGAGCTTTTCATTAAAACATTCCTACCAGGTTTTTGCTTAAGAAGAAAGCATTTCTTCATGAAAAATCATAAAGTGGGGACCCAAACTACACAACAATGTTCCAATCAGGAAATGAAAGTAAAGACTTGCATGTGCTTTTGAAATATGTTACACAGGACCATCAGTCATTCATGTAGAAAGTGTAAGCTGCTGGAAACCGGTAGTATTTGCCTGCCCTGAAATTCACACAAGTGAAAGATACAATTGTCACTGGCTGCTTCCTGAATTAGGCTTGTATAGAGATGATATAGATGAGAGAGAGTTAGGAGGCATAAATAAAACATTTATGACACTTAGAAAATATACACCTGGAATGGGAGCATTGGCTAGCCCACTCCATGAAGCAGAAATCAGGGACCTCTATCTATGATGTAATGTAGGGGACTGTAAAGGGCCTCTTCTGTGGCAAAAAGGCCGCTGTCTTATAATTTATTTTGCCCTTGTCTGTGTCGGGACCCAGGGCAGCTGGCCAGCAGCTCTCTCTGACTCCCACCCGGGCAGATAAGGGTCCGGGGCCTTAGAAGGCCGTCAGGCGGGTATTTGTGACGCGTGGAGTAGAATTAATTAGGCAGACGCTTATCGGTTGTAAAGCAAGATTATTTACTCACGCCGTCAAGGTGGTGAATAGCGGAGGTCAGAGATATTTGGTTAGTTACAGCTTAAGGTTTGAAGGTCGTATGTCGGTCTGTATAAGAGTTTATTGATCGGGTAGATAAACGGAGAAAAAAGTCAGGCCGGCAGGTCGTTGATTTATGTCTGATAAGGTCGAGACGGGGGAGACTGACAAGCGATCAATTTGTCAGTTATTCTCACGCATACGTTCAGAGGTTTTTCAGGTGTGTGCGCGGAGGTCTCCCGTTCTTCACGGAAGTTAAGACGGGTTTTATTTGTGTAATAGCCAATTGCTTTTTGCCACGTCATAAATTTAATTAGAATTGCCAATTATCTAGCGGTCTTTGCTAGGGTGTTATCATAGGGTTATTTTCTGTTTCTTCTGACCAGTTATAATGATTTATGTACAGCACAGAAGGCTAAGTTGTATCTCTGTTAGTGGCGCAGCAATAAATTTCTTTTTGACATGCGCAGAAAAAAGCGGTTATTATCATTATTGTTAACCCTTAGTTAACCTAGTGCAGAAAAAACTGTTTTAAATAGTTATTACTTGTTTGTGACATGGGCACTACTTAATTTGGTTGTGACAGTCTGTATAGACCAAACTGTGTAACATCTGTTGCACCATGTATAGAGTGACCATATTATTTTTAAGGAAATCCAGGACACTGCCTCTTCCCCCAAGTCAGCAGCTCTGCCTCCCTGCCTAGCTGAGCCCTGTGCCCCTGAGATTCTGGGACTTTCCAGGATTTTTGTTCAATTTTCACCAACCAGCCAGGACCAGCCTACAGAATCTAGGATTGTGCCAGCCAAACTGAGATGTATACTCACCCTAACCATGTACCAGCTATAGTTATTACAGGCTCTTTAAATGGTCTAATTTGGGGTCAGCCCATGCCTAGCTCTTAAACTGGTGCACTGTGAAAGTGGAGAGGGAATGCAAAGAACTTTATACCTCTTGAAATGTATGGTTTGAAAAAGCACTTTAAAGTTCTGTTACACTCAGGTAATGCTAATACCATTTGCCTAGTGCAGCCCAGCCATAATCATTTTGTAGCTTAAAGTCCCAAAGCCAGATCTTATTTCACCTATTAGGTGCCTGTGTGTGAGCCTATTCCATTCTGCTCTGGACCATGTAAAGACATTAATATGCCTGCTTTTGCAATATACCTTAGCTTAAAGACTAAGTAAAAACATTTTTAAAAAACCAGCAAGCAAGAGGGGAACCCATCCGCCTTCTGTGTTAACTATTTTTTCAGGGTGTTGAACAGAGCAGAGGAGGATCACATTTAGGTTTCTAATAAGTGGAATAGTATCTGGAAAAAGGTAGAAAGCATGTTTTTTAAATAACGGTAAAATAGCTATGCCTTGTGTAGGTAGCTAATCAAACAGAACCAGATTCTTCCTCTGTAGACAGTATAAATCAAGAGTTTAACTCCCCTGGAACAGAAGTGAAATTACATTTGTATAAGTGGAAAATCAAGTCCACAGTATTCAAATTTATAGCATGAACCATATTAACATGCCTTCTTCAGCAATATAAAAGCCACTGGGTGCATCTACATGAGACTCTAACTGCGCAGTAGCCTAATAACACGGCAAAGTAGTGTACCAGGCAAAACCTATGCTATTACACTACTGTGCAGTAGTATTAGGCTACTGTGCAGTTAGTGCCTGTAAAAACCCATACACCAGCACTACTATGCAGTACTACCAGTTACTGCACATTGATTTAGTACTTGCAAGTACTAAACTTAGTACTAAACTAGGTATTAAATTTAAAGTGCAGTAACTATGTCCTAAGCCTGGCTGGCAGGTGCATGGCTGTCCTGAGGCCTGAACGGAGGTGCCTGGTGGGGCTAGCAGGACCAGCACCATGGCCAGCAGCAGTCATTGGTGGCAGGAGCCGGGGTGGAGCAGTGGGGCACTTGGCACCGCTGGCAGGGGCTGGGGCAGTCATGGTGCAGGGAGGCAGGGTGGGCAGGGAGAGAGCTCTCACGTGTTGCCCCTGCACTGAGCATGCAGCTCCCAGGCAGGGAAGGGTCTGGGCAGGGATCAGAGGGTAGAGGTGTGCTTTTAAGATGGTCGCTAAGTGTTGGCAACTGCCTCTGGCCTCAGTGGGCGCATCCAGACGTGCATGGATGTTTGGTTCTGCAGGAACAAACTGCCATATATATATACACATATATGTATATGACAAAGCCCCGGGAAAAAATAATCACGTGGCATCTTTTTGTTTAAACACATTGGTCAAGATCCTGTGAGGAGCTGAATAGAGCTCCATATATATATATAGACCTATACTAGACAAACGGGGCAAGGGACAATAAAATATTATAATTTCTAAACTATAAGCCTGGGTCTGGAGGTGGGAGAGAAATACAGAAAAGAAACATAGCAATGGACTTAAAACAGCAAAAACAGAAATCTTTTTTCTTAGTGCAGAAGAATACAAGGCAATAGGTTCTAAGAAATTCACTGCAAGCCCCTTTTCTAACAAGAAGAAACATAAAGAGTAGGGGAAGCAGGGAAATGGTTTCCTCCTTGCTCCTGGGAAGAGTTAGAAAAATAGAACACTTAGCAATATACAAGAAAAGGAAAAGTAGTTATGTATATTATGCACGCTTCATTCATATCTCAAGGACTCGCATAGTTGCACCAGAAAAGGTTCTAGGGCATGAAAGAGACTATATAACTTAAATAAAAGCATACCCAGTGTTTGCTTTCTTGCATATAGGGAAAGGAGTAAGAAAATGAAATTCTCACCCCCACCCTCCCTTTCTGAAATTGTGCTCCCAGGAACCTTTATCCAACAAAAGCCTATCTTGAAACTGGTACTTTGATAAAGCTTTTTCCTCTGATAACTAAACATGGGGGGAGAGCCTGGACCACCCTGGCAATTAAAGGGAGTTTCATAAAGCCTGGTGAGCTAGTTATTCAGCACAAACTGCATGACCAAGGAAAGGGATGCTGGGCTCAGGTTTAATTCCTGTAATTATAGTAATGATGTATATTACATCTAGACCAAAATAACTCAGGTAATTACTTAGCTTATTGCTGTAGTTTCTGTAATGCCAACCATTGTTTGTTTACATCTCTAATTATATATGCAAGCCTATCAAATCATTTACACTTGTTTTGACATGAAATATTTGAAGGAGCAAATAGTGATGAGATATACATTTTGTATGCAGTTATGTGAATAGGGAAAAGTCAGCAGCTATGACTTTTTCAGGCTAACGGCCTGTTCCTGCATTTCTTTCGTAAGCCAATGCTCTTACTGATTTAAATGCGAGTTTGGGTGCATGGGGGCTGCATTTGGTGAACTGTTGTCTTGGGCGTTACAGATATTTTAGGGCTCTGTCCTCCAAGGTGCTGGGCATCTTGCAAAGCACTTAAGCATGTGCTTAAATTTTAGCACATGAGTAATGTTATGGAATTCAATAAGACTGTTCACATGCTTAAGAAGCACTTAACTGGGAAAGGGTCAGTGTTCAAGCACCTTGTGGGGCAATACCTAAAGAGAAGGAGGGAGAGGCAAACCCTTGGTGTGTGGTATTGGAGTGAGAAAGAAGAGTGCTTTTATTGCAATTATTGACATGGGTACTTACAGGAGTAAGTATTGCCTTTCTCTGGTTTAATATGTAAACTTAGATTAGGTAACTTAGAAATGCAAGTATTAACCACACAGTTTCCCTTCTGAAACAATAAGTTTCTTATTTTATTTTATTTTATTTTTAAAAATTCCACAAACCAAATAGATATGAGGTTTGAATGTCATCAGAAATATCCTTTGCTGTATAATCTTAAGTTAAGTCACTTCACTTGTCAATGACTTGGTCTGCCCCATTTGTAAATCTGTAATAAGGATATTCCCCTCCCTTTGTAATACACTTTGAAAATTATAGATAAAAATCACATGGAGGAACTAAACTGTTCCTAGCAGGCCACAGGAAGAATAATTTCAAACTGTTTAGTCCCACATGATGTATCTTTGTAGTCAAATTAAAAGATCATCTAAACTTAGATCCTGTGTAATGCAAATAAAATCTATCTTTCATGTTTTTACATGCATGATCGTAGTTCACCGAAGGTAGATTTTGTAACAAAGTGACTATGGTTAAAATCTCTTAACAAACTTGGTATACTGCCTTTTTTTCTAAAAGTTAATAAAGGGTAAAATAGTTTCAACTAGAAATGCTCTTCCTTAGATGAAGCTAGTTTACCCTTTAGCATGGATATACCTTGCTTTCAAATGCAGTTACAGCTTCTTGAGCATTTATATGTTTTTAATGGAAAGAATTTCAGCTTTTCTATTGAATCAAATTCAGTGTCAACACTGAGACAGAGGAGAGAGGTTTTTGAACAGTTTTTTACCCAGACAATATGATGGATTTGAAAAATCATTGCTGCTTATGCTATCTTAAGAGGGGGTCCACTTCTGTAAGAATAACTGCATCCTGAAGTCCCAGTGACTTCAGAGGCAGAGGAGGGGACATTTAGACTATTGTCTGGGTAAAAACTGTGATGGGTTCTAAATATAATTTGTGCATATAGTAAAGGACCCAGTCCTGTAATGGTACTGAGCACCCTCAATTCTTACCAAACTCAGTGGGAGTGAAAGGCATTCAGCAACTCACTGAATCAGCCTGCAGGAATGAAGGAACCCAGTGAGAATACAGAATTCCAACAGCGCTCCAGCTGTGCATTCAGCCCTCATTCAGACAGACCACCCTTCAGTAGCTTGAAAGAATGTTTCAGTCCTTAGCCCATTTAATCCAGGGCTCCCTTTCACTAAAAGGTTTTAGGGGGAAAGATCTTGTCATGCAAACAATTCACTGAAGACTAAAACATGAGTTGCTTCTCCCATAAATTACATATGCAGAAAAACTTGTAACGGGGGAGCTGACAATGAAGATTGTAAGGAGTGCCCCCTCTTCGTATTGTTTGCATTGTTACTAGGGTTGGGTTACTTTTTAAAATGTATTGTCTTCTCTTTACTATTTGTGTAAGGGAGTAAAGCTCTTCCTCACCATTCCTCACTGCCTTTCTCAATTGGTATTGCTAATCTGGGGAAGTAGGCAAATAAATCATTTATTCCAGTGCAGCTGGCAACAGAACAACACTGCAATACATAGTTAACTCTCTTCTCAGGGTCTCTTAGTTTAAAAGCCTGCCCAACGAAGACCTAAAAGTTCTACTTGGTTCTTACCTGTGGCCTCTTGATAGGCCAGGTTGTCACTTAAAGAATGACCTTGTGGTTAGGGACAGAAATTACACACAAACCAGTATAAGTGATCGGATATCAGTTCAAGTCTGTAACACAACAGAAGTTCAGTGCACACAGGCTGCTTTCACAATGGCCAAAACCAGTTTAAGATAAACCTGTATGGATATAGTATCAGACTTAATTGATTTAGGTTAAATCGGTCTATTGAACTTCCGTCTCTGATCCCCTCCAGATTCAAGTTAAGTCACAATCCCTCAGCATCCCAGGATGCTTTGCACCTCCCTTTGCACAAACCTCCCTTTGCAGTGTGGGCAAGCTTGCCTTGGCCCAAGCTATCTGGTCCAGCCCTAGGGAGGCGTGCTCTAGTGCCCCTTGGCTTCTGGCCTGGGTCACTGCAGGCATGTGGGTGGATTTCTGAATCAAAAGTGAATGTCTGATCACTTATTTATCAGTTCAATCTATGCAGCTTTAACCAGCAAAGATTGAATAGATTCAACCTTGGGCTTTCTGACTGTCTGTACATAGCCTGTAAGGCAAGAAAATACTTAGTAATTGCACTGCATTCTATGGGTCTAGCATCTAGTCACAATTGGGGGTCTCAGGACATTCTAGCTAGAATGAGAAAATATTGAGGAAAATGGGGATGTCTGATCCAATTCTGTTTGTTTATGAGAATGTACAAAGTCCTGCTTCCTTGAGCAAAGAAGGTGTCAAACAGCTAGAATCCATCTTCTTGATCATAACTCCAAATCTTTCTCCCTTTCTCTAGACTTCTCCTAGGGTCATACACCAGTGCTGTTCAGACTTTTTTTTCTCAGTCTGCTTCTGAGGTCTGTTTGTTTCTCCACCTAAACTCTCTCCTGGGTACACAACTAGCTACGCCTGCACAATACATAGCACCACCCCCTTTCTCCCTTTGGGGTGGAGACATGTGCCACAGGTTTGGAGGCTGCTAATATTTCAACTACCTGTTTTCATAAAGGAGCTTAATGTCAACAGATGCATTGTTGATACATCAACAAGTTGACTTCCTTCTTCCTTGTTTAGTCCCTTTTAATTTTCCAATCATATATTTTGTGGCACTAAGAATAGATATTTATCATTATTATTTGCTTTACCATAAAGCCCAAGAGTCCTGCTCATGGTCTCAGACCTTGCTTTGCTAGGTACTGTACATAGAATGAAAAGACATTCCTTACCTTAAAGATCTTGCAACCTAAGCAGAAGTCAAGAGAGAACAGATGGATCTAGGCAGGCTGAGAAGCTCTAGGTAAAATGAGACAAAGAAAAGAAGCACTCATAGCCCATTGGTAACATATCTATTAGAAGGCAGGATAGACGTGCAGATATCTAAACTAAGTAAAATATATATGTACAGAGAGAGAGAGAAAGAGAGAGCACGCCTACAAGCTTTTATGGGCTAAAGCTTACTTAATCAGATCTGTTCTCAGATCTTTTTGTGGGAATCGTGTCAAAGAGAATTCTACAGAGGCATTTGAAGGAGACACAATGAAGTAGCATTTTGTAAGAAGGTTTGTAGGAAGCAACTCTAACTGTCAGGTGGAAAAAGAAAATCTTTCCAGTGGATGGTGGTGGGCAGACTGGCAGTGGAATCTAGCCTTTCAATACTCAGTGGGAGGTGACAGAGTGACAGAGCTATGAAGCTTTTGGAGGTTTTCTCTTTGATTTCAAAGGAAAAAAAAATCACTTTCCTCTTCCACCTGAGGAACCTCAGGCACAGTGTTGCCAAATGGCACCCAGCCATCCAGCAGCGGAACTGGGATTAGAATCCAGGATTCCTATGTCCCAGGGCACACCTCTGCCTGCTAATTCACACTACAAATATAAGGGCCAATGGCAACCTGTTTTCAGCATTCTCAAAACAGCACAATCTGACTTCTTTCCCTGCCTTCCCAAGTTGTAAAGCTTGGCTGCACCACCAAGAAACTGAAAGGAAGATGACCAGCTTAAATAAATAGATTACAAAAAAACCCCAGCCCCTTTCATATTATCTTTCAATTACTATGTTCTCTGCTTTCATTGCACTTAGTTTGATCTGATTAGGGCACAGATCACTGTAATACAAAAAAAACATAGCTCAGCAATTGACATGTTATAAACACATATTTTGTATTTGCATAAACAACTGACAACAAACTTCCCACCACAAAGGCAGTCTTTGCAGGTTTTGGGTCATTTCAGCAAGGAGGGAAACATTACACTATAGGCACTGTGCATGTATTTTTAATTGATATCTTTACTTTGATATTGTGATAGTAAAACAATATGACCTGCTAAGCTGAAAAATATTTAGGAACAAATCAGAAGAATAAATGGCTAAGAGTATGCCTGCATTTAAGAAATATACAAGACAATAACTGCATACAGGATAAAATATATATTCTAATGGCATGTACATTCCCTAAGGTGTAGCGGCTGCCAAATAACTGTCATCAGATTTAAGTACGTATAAGAACCATCCTATATGTAATATCTATTAGGAAAGGGATAAAAATGTGTTTTAATATAGCCTTTCTTTAAATAAGCAGAGTTAAATGTCCAGTTCTCCACCGAGAAGCAGAAGCTTCTCACTGACTTTGTCTATATTTCATACAGATGAACTAGTTGAATATAAATGACCACTTTCTGTCTACTTTAAAAAGTGCACTATAGATGCAAATTGGATACCAGCAATAAAAGGACAGGGGATTGAAACAATCATTTTCATCTGCAAGATGCTATCTTGTGTGTTTATCCATCATTAATAGTTACACATCTCTTTTTATGGGCCAAAGTATTGATAATCGTGTCTGTCTTAACTTCTTCCTCAGCATGCTGTTAGTCAGAAAAGTATGTTGTGCCTGAAGTATTTTCCAACCAAATCTTTACAGCTACAAGCAAAAACAAATCATTACTAGTTAATTTTCTTCTTAAGAAATACACAGTACAGCTTTTATAGTGATGCCACAGTTTGTGCTTAAGCTTTATAATTATAAACTTCACATGAATATACATTATCAGCATGTTTTTAGTTATGTCTTTTATGGTACTGGACCAATGAGGTCATTTTTGCTAGAACAACATTGTACAGTCATTCTCTGCAGAAACAAGGGGCTGATTCTACAAATGTTTAGTATCTCAGTAATGCCATGAATTTTCAGGACTTCAACAAAACAGGACATGCCTAAATGCAGATTCAGGAAAATAATTTCATGCATTTAAGTTTTTGAAATTTTTGGCATTGGATTCTTTTTCAGAAGTAAGGAGTGTGACTGGTACATGTGGGGGTGAGGGAGTTAGTTCTTGCTCTCATTTGCTTTGAATATTGCTAAGGGGCACATTTGATGATGGTGTAGCAAGGGGAAAAAGCTTTAGAAATAAAAAAAATAAATACAATGGGTGTAAACCTTTGGGATATTGAATTCCTCATGGGGTACAACAGAATTCAAGGACATTCAACACCTTGCAGAATCTGACCTGAAATATGAGAGACCCTGACTTTATAAAAACACTAAACTACTTTACATCCTGTTGACTGAAGTAGGACTGGTGGGTCCACAACCTGTTGCAAAAGTCTGTCCAATTTATATTATAATGAGATAGATAGATAGATAGATAGATAGATAGATAGATAGATAGATAGATAGATAGATAGATAGATAGATAGATAGATAGATAGATAGAATGCAGATTGGACTATATATAAAAGCAGGGTTCAAAAAGCGTCTCTATTTTGCTATGCTATTTAGAAACAACACAAGGCTGACATCTTCCAAATGAATGAGGTTTAACAGTTGGCTTCATAGAAGTTTCACTTCCTTATGTTGTGTGGGTTTTGGGGTTACCACAGCAACTGTTACAGGGAAAAAAATGCCTTCTCTCCCTGCTTTTCCATTGAAGAACTTGGGAGGCCACCATCGACTAGAACAAGGAAAGAAATTACAAAAGCCTCCACCGAACAAAAAGAACTGTGTTAAGTTCTTCCTACAGTACAAAGGTTCATATCAATTCCTTTTCCTTCAAAACAACTGAATATTCCAAATAGCTAATAACCAGTACTGAAGAGAAGTTTGGCCTGTCAGCAATGTGAAAAACCTTTTGTAGTGAGATGAGGTAAAGTGGGTGGGCCTCTGTTTTGCATTTCACTGGATATTGGGGCAACTGTATTTGGAATTTTATATAGATTTCAGGGTTGTTTATTCAGGTTACTTCTATCTATCCGAGAGAGCTTCTGTCCTGTTTCTGTTGAATGCTGTGGCAATGGACTTCAGTAACTGGTAAAGTTCAATATTGGGGGTATCACCAGTCTAGAATTTTTAAAAATTAGATCATTATCTGTAATGAAGAATATACGAGTACAATGCATAAATGGCTTTAATCATTTATGCTTAGAGAAATATGGTTCAATTTTGGTTTGCTGTCCTTTCTGATATTCTATTATGCTTTAATATAGATTGAGCTGCATTGAGACAGAAATTGAATCAAAAGGATGTAGGGAGTAGGTGGCAGGGAGAGACAGAAAGAATGACAATTTGTTTTCTGGCTCACCTGGTTCACCATGACATGACTTGAAGCATCATAATGGTTTAGTGAATGATCAACAAACAATTTTCTTCCTGGTTGACAACTGAGTGTTTTAGGTAGCAGAAGCTTCAGGTGGTTTAACAAGTGCTGTCAATCATCTTTCAGGCTTTCATTATTTTAAAGTGCTTTTAAAGGCAGCAGGATTTACCTCAAAGGTAAATAGCAATGCAATACACAGTATGGTGGATTGAAAAAGTGGAAAAATACTAACACTATCCTAAACTGCTTAACCTACAATGGCCTCAGAGCACCTCTCCCACTAGGCTCTGCATAATTCTTGTCTCTGCCCAATACTTGCAACCTCAGCCACTGAGTTACAGTGAGATTGTTGGCTGAATCTCCTGGTCATCATGAGTCACAGGTGTCACATCAAAAACCCTGCTTTAGGGTGCTGTTGAGTTACATAGCACAGCATTTCTCAAACTCTGTGGGTTTACACCTCACTGTGGTGAAGTCAGGTACTCTCTTGCCTTCCTAGTGCAGCTGCCACTACCACTCCCCTCCTCCCTGGCAGAACGGGTAGTGAGGGAAGCGGTGGCTAAATCAGGGGTTGCATCTGTGACTCGCAGGCACCCCTGCAGGAAGCTTTCACACATGGGGGGGGTGCACCGTACAGTTTGGGAAATGCACAGGTAAAGGCAGAGACCTCAAGATTGTTGAAGAAAGGACCCTTCCCACCTCCACCCCCTGTTGCCACAACCCCCTTACTCCTGACTACTGTCTAGGACTCCTGACTAGGGAGTGTCCACCCCGGTCCTGGTTGTGTTCTGTCAAAAGCTGCTGGGTTTCAGTGGAGCCGAATTCCTTTTGCCAAAGACCTTTACAAAGCCCACCTTGGGCTGCTCGCAGGAGGGAAGGCAAAAAGGATATTTTGTTTCTGCAGGGCTGGGTATTCAGGGGTTGGGCAGGGCAGACTGGCCAAATTTGTAAGAAGTCACAAAAGGGGCTTTATTTTTATGTTAATTGTTTTCTTAATGTTACTGCCCTGATAGCAGTTATAGTGCTCTTGCTTGAAACAGTAGTTTGGGCTCCTGGATGTTTTTTAATTAAATGGGCAGCAGGAAGGGAGGGATTGGGAGGGGGCTGACTTATTCCACAATCAGAAATGTCTGTGGGCTGTACTGGGCAATAAAGGACATTTCTGTGCATGCAACTTTTATTTACTTTGGGGACAGTAAGTATCATTGACCGGTACAGGCTAGGGACTAACTGGCTGGGCAGCAGCTCTGCAGAAAAGGACTATGGGGTTACAGCGGACAATAAGTTGAATATGAGCCAACAGTGTGCCCTTGTTGCCAAGAAGGCTAACAGCATACAGGGCTGCATTAATAGGAGTGTTGCCAGCAGATCAAGGGAAATGATTATTCCCCTCTATTCATCACTGGTGAGGCCACATCTGGAGTACTGTGTTCAGTTTTGGGCCGCTGCTACAGAAAGGATATGGACAAATTGGAAAGAGTCCAGCAGAGGGCTGGGGCCCCCTATGACTTCTGAGGAGAGGCTGAGGGAACTGGTCTTATTTAGTCTAGAGCATTGATTAAGAAATACTGGTCTAGAGAGGACTGAGAGGGGATTTAATAGCATCCTTCAGCTACCTGAAGAGTGGTTGCAAATAGACTGTTCTCAGTGGTGACAGATGACAGAACAAAGAGCAATAGTCTCAAGTTGCAGCAAGAGAAGTTTAGGTTAGATATTAGGAAAAACTTTCTCACTAAGAGGGTAGTAAAATACTGGAACAGTTACCCAGAGAGATTTGTGGAATCTCCACCCTTGGAAGTTTTTAAGCCCTGACTAGACAAATGGCTGGGATGATCTAGTTGGGGGTGGTCCTGTTTTGAGCATGGGGCTGGACAAGATGACCTCTTGAGGTCCCTTCCAACCTGCATTTTCTATTATTCTGATTCTATGGAGATTCCCACATTTCTCAGCATCTAGACAACGTTTTCTTTCCCTTTCCTTTTCTGTGTCCTTGTGACAGGGTATTTAGCAGAATTTTCAGATCCCTGCACCCTGCCCTGGAAAGCTTGTTCTTAAACAAACCTCTCCAGTTTTGACAGATGCCCATGTTGACTTGAGGCACATCCATCCCTGGGGTGGAAGGGTTTTGAAAGCAGGGAGTCTTTGTGTAGAATAGGGAGTCTGCAGGGAAGGGGAGTGGAGGGTGGATGCAGAGCTACATTAACCCTCTAGTGGGCCGTAGGCAAACAAAAGTGTGGGGCCCTACTTAATACTGTATAGTTGCTTTTTTCATTCAATAATTACATGAAAAATAAGCATAACTGGGCCCCTTCTTCACTTAGGGCCCCAGGCATGTGCCTCGTTTGCCTATGGGTTAATCCAGCCCTGGAAAGATGAAGCAAGCTGAGTATTGGTGAACATGCCTCAAGAACCCATGCTGCTGCTTCATTCAGGGATGTTTTTTGTCTCTCAGGGACAAAAAGGAGAGAGCAGATTCATGAAAAGCACCAGGCCTTTTGATATGCCATTTGGTAGCATGGGCCCAAGCCCATCAAATAGAGCTTATAAATGCCCCTTGATGAAGAAGAGCACTAAGGCAGTGTTTCTCAACCCAGGGGTCGTGACCCAAAAGTATGTCGCAAGAATATATGGGCCTTTTTCTGTGACTGTTAAGGGACAGGACTAGGAGCAGTGGCCTCAAAGTGCAGCAGAGGACATGTAGGTTAGAGATGAGGAGGAACTTTCTGACTATGAGTGTGATCAAGCATTAGAACAGGCTACCTAGAGAGGTTGTGGAATCGCCATCCTTGGAAATTTTCAAGGACAGGTTGGACAGACACTTGGCTGAGGTGCTTTAGTCAGGGATGATCCTGCCTTGAGCAGGGGCTGGACTAGATCAGTGTTTCTTAATCTGTGGGCTATGACCCAAAAGTGGGTCACAAGAATGTATGAAAGTGTTGCAAGCAAACTTTAAAAATGCATTCTCCTTTAAAGGAGGAAAATGTGGAAAACCGTGGGTTTTCCCTTGCAGGCTGGCAGAGTTCCAGCCTGCCAGGGCTGTTTGGACCCCCCATGTCCCACACGCTGGAGGGCAGCGGGTTAGGTGTGAGGGGCACTGGGTTGGGACTGCTCATCCATGTTTACAATTGGGTCCAAAAAGGGTTAAGAACCACTGCATGAAGGGCATGTCACAGATGGCTTGGGACAACTGAAAGACAAAACAGGGGCAGGAGCCAAGGTCGCAGATTCCACAGGAGGTTCCAGCCAGTGCCCCCTGACCCTTGAAGGAGCCAGCGGACACTACCCAGCGAGTGAAACAGCCCCGAGATGTGAACGGACAAAGGACAGGAAAACGGCCCCACCGTCCCAGGGTGGTTCCCCCTGCCAGGGTCTCCTTCCTGGTCCTGCACCTCCCCAGTGGATAGCACGAAAAACTTGCTGCCTTTCCTTCCCTTCCCAGCCCTGAACCCCATCTGTCCTCTTGGGTCTCCCTTCTCTCCCTTCACCATTTCCTCCGCAGCCCCGGCTGCAGTCGGTGTGTTGTGGAGGGTCGGGGGAGACCAAGGCACTCCTTTCCCCCAAGCTACACCCACCCGCAGCAGCCCGGGGCTCTGCCTCCGCAGGCACGAAATAGCCTGGGAAGGGAGGGAGGGAGGCGGGGAGCTTTTCTTCTCAGCTGGGCGGGCTGGAAGGGAAACTTCAGGGGTCACTGGGAGGGAAAACATTCCTCGCCCGCTGCGACATCATCCCGAGCAGGAGGAAGAGGAAGAGCCGGGTGTCGGCCGGCCCAGGAGGCGGGTGGCGGGCCGGGCCGGGCCGGGACGAGACGCGCCGTGTCGCTGGCGCAGGGAAGGCGCGGAGCGCTGCCAACATCTGGGCCGGCCGGAGCGGAGCGGAGGCGCCGCATGGGGAGGCGGCCGAAGCGCGGGGCCCCGTGAGCGCGGGCGGGCCCGGGGCATGCGGCGGCCGGGATGGCGTCGGCCGTGTTTGAGGGCACGTCGCTGGTGAACATGTACGTGCGGGGCTGCTGGGTGAACGGCGTGCGGCGCCTCATCATCGACCGGCGCGGCGCCGAGGAGGACTTCTACGAGATCCGCACGGAGTGGTCGGACCGCAGCGTGCTCTACCTGCACCGCAGCCTGGCCGACCTGCGCCGCCTGCTCCGCCGCCTGCTCGACTCCTTCCCCGAGGACCGGCCCGAGCTCCAGCGGGCGCCGCTGCTGCAAGGTCCGCCCGGCCCGGCCCGGCCCGGCCCGGCCCGCGCGTGTGTGCGTGCGTGCGTGTGTGTGTGTGCCCGCCGCCCCGGACGGGTTCCGGCGTGCGCGTGCGGGAGTGTGTCACGGGCTGTGTGTTTGTGAGTGCGTGTCGGTGTCTGTGTGTGTCAGGGTGTGGGCGAGTGTGTCACGGTGTTTGTGACTGCGTGTCCGATGTGTGTGCGTGAGAGTGTGGGTGTGTTACCGTGTGGGTGGGTGCGTAGCAGCGTGTGTCCGTCTGAGTGGGTGTGACTGTGTAACCGTGTTTGAGGGTGCGTGTCAGTGTCTGTGAATGCCAGCTTGTCACTGTGGGGGGGTGAGTGTGTCACCGTGTGTGTGCTTGTGAGTGTGTGTCTGAGTGTGCGTGAATGTGTCACTGTGAGCCTGTGTCAGCGTCTATGTGTGTCAGAGTGTGGGTGAGTGTGTCACTGTGCTTCTAAGTGCATGTTGCTGCAAATGTGTGCATGTGTTGGTGTGGGTGAGTGTGTCAGGGTGTTTGTGTGTGTCAGTGTGTGTACATGAGTGTGAGAGAGGGTATGTCACCATGTGTGTGTTTGTAACTGCTTGTCAGTGTACGTGTTTCCAAGTGTGGATATTTCACTGTGTTTGTGAGTGCATGTCCATGTCTGTGAGTGCCAGTGTTGCTGTGTGCGTCTCTGTGTGTGTGTGTCACTGTGTGAGTGTGCATCAGTGTGTGTGTGTGTGTGTGTGTCAGTGTGGGTGAGTGTGTCATGGTGCGTGCATGTGAGTGAGTGTGGGTGTGTCACCATGTGTGTTTTTGTGAGTATATCTCCCAGTGTGAGTGCGAGTGTGTGCATGAGTGTCACCATGTGTGTTTGTGAATGCGTGTCAGTGTTAGTGCTGGTGGGCATGATTAGCATTTGTTATTCTGCATGTGAATGTGTGTGTGTGTGTGTGTGTCGGTGTTAGTGCCTGCGGGCATGACTAGTGCATGTTAGTCTGTGAATGTATATTATTGTGTGCATGCATGTCTGGGTGTGAATGTGGGGGCGTGTGTCCGTGTTAGCACGTGTGGGCATGTTCAGTGTGTGGTTGTGCGTGAGTGTGTCGGTGTTAGTACCTGTAGATATGTTTAGGGTATGTTTATGCACGAGTGTGTGTCACTGCTGGTGCATGCAGGCATGTGTAGTGTGTGTTAGTCTGTGACTGTAAGCATGTATGTGTGTTGGCCTGTGTGAATATGTACCTGGTTTAATGTGTCGGTTTTAGTATGTATGTGTCAGTGCATGTGGATGCGTGTGTCAATGTGTGTGAGTGCATGCATGAGTAGGGCATCAGCATGTTTTTTATCTGTTATCATGCATGTTAGGGGGAGAGTCAGACCTCTTCTTGGCTGGAAGGGGGAGAGGCTGGAAAGCAAGTGGGGCATAAAGGAGTTTAAAGCCCATCTCCTGGGCTTCCTTACTCAAAGCCTTGCTCCCTTGGAGTAACTGACACCAGGGCCAACGTGGTGCCCAGTCAGTACCAAGGCAGAAGGTGGTAGAGAATAAGTCCCAGGGATTTGGCCCATGACCTGGATTCCTGAGACTCAACTTTGTCATGCTCTGCATGCATGAACTCTGCATTTCTGCTGTGCCCTGTGGATAGCATTGCAGACGGAGCCGAAATACTTCCCCTTTCTGCTTAGATCAAAATGACCTGAACTCAGTGAGCTTTGTATTGGTCTCCATCAGGTGTGGGGGCCTGGGGGCTTTTTCGGGGGTGAGATATATATGGTCATTCTATCTCCTTTGCAATAGAGTGGTAAAGGCTGTGGCTCTTCCCAGTGGTGGAAGTAAGATCATAGGGTTGAAATAATTCCTCATGTAGCTTCTCTGAAAGCCCTTGACATTGCATCAGGCATGGATTCAGTGCATATTGTTTAAAACTATAGCTTTAATTTCTTCACATTTTAAAAGAGCTGTGGATCAGAGATGTTTGAGAAAAGGTTACCCAAAATTTATGCTATATATGAGTTGTGGAGAGAAACCAATTAATCGTTTTGGGTTTTTTAAGATGGGCTACATAGAGCGCAGGACATCTTTGGCCAAAATAAGAAACTTGTTTCAGAAACTTGGAGTAGAAGGAAGCAGCGTCCCTTGCTTTAACATAAGGGACACTTTGCCAGTGCTTATTACCCTGTTGCTTTGGTCAGAACATACATAAATCACGTGATTAATATATCAGGGAGAAAAAAGCCAAGAATGTATGTTAGTTTCTCATAGCAGTAGAGAAGTTTTCTGCTTAGGTGATGTCTCTTCACATGCCTTGTGAGCTACAATGGGAGGTGCATGGGAGTTGACATCCTAATTCCCAGCCCCCTGACTTCAGTATAGCCCCGCCAAACTCAGTGCAGTTGCTCCAGGTTCTCACCTGTGAAGAACAAACTCAATCCCTTGGGACTGGAGACTGGCTATTACCCAGGTAGCTTGCTCATAAGCATTTGTCTAGATTAAACTGAAATGTGGCTTGTAGGTTGTGTCAGTCACTGAAACTAAATTGCCTCTCTCGTCTCCTGTCAGGTCTCCATTTGGTTGTAGTGTCATTTTTGTCTTGTTAAAAAAGTATCTGGAATACATTCGATTTCTTCTTGCTCCTCTCCAATTCCTCTCTCCCTCCCCTCAACTGCGTATATTAAGTCTGCGGGGTCATTTCCCTCTCTGTTTATGGAAATACATAGCAGCTCTTCTTGGTTCATTTTGTTTCCCTTTGGAGGTGGCATCTTTTCTCACGCATCTTTTTTGACGCTTCCTTCCTTTTTTGGGTCCTTGTGACACAGACAGTATTTAGCAGAATTTGCAGATTTCCTGGTATCTGGAGGAAGGACACTAGACTCCTAGGCACTGAGTGCCCTCTTCAGACAGCTAAAGAACATTGCTGCATAGAAACTGAAAATGCTTCCCTGCTGATTCATTGGAGGCTGAGGGGCAAAAATTTCACAATTTTGAGTGTCTTACATCAGACACCTTGGGTCTGATTTTTAGCCCTGCTGGGCACATGTTGGCCCTATGGCCCTATTGATTGCAATTCCAGCTGTGGCTGTTCAGCAGTTTTAGAAATCAGGTCTTAAGTGTCTGAAGTAAGAGCCTATTCCTTCTCCGCCCCCCCCCCACCCCCATTACAGATTATGCATTTTAAAAAATATTAGGCCTTAATTACAAGTTTCAGAGACCTTATTTGTGTAGATGGTGTTATGTGGGTACTTCTCTGTTCACACTGGAATGCTGGTGCTCTAACTGGAGGGTCAGAGGTACCTCTTAGATTGTAAGTAAATGAGTAATCAGGGAGGACTAGACATCTTTAGTAAAATCTATTTAATTTCTGTTTAAAGTCCTGATCATTCAACCCTCCCGTATCTTCTTAATAGAATAACACTCCCTTTGGGAGGCTACTGGAGTGAATGAATGGTACACACAAGTAAGGTTTGAAAAGCTGAACCATGATATTGGCAGTAACGAAGAGAGAATTGCATACCTTTTTGGTGCCCACAGTTCAGTGATTTCTTGGGTCTAACAATTTAAATCTCACCTGCATCTTCCTTGGCTAATCATTGAACCTATTTTCAGTGCAACATATTAATAAGATTGAATAAAAGTACTGAATTTTTTCCAACTACTTAGAGCATGCAACTAGTAATTTTAATTATAATCATCTTTTGTTTAGAAGTTTTTCTGTGAGGGAGAAGAAGACTGCAATGCAGAGGTAACACCATATTTCTCTGCACAGCCTGTACTTTGCTATAAAGGCTTTGCTCAGACACACCAAGTCTGTGTGTGCCTGGCATACACTTGCATCATGTCATGCTGTGTATAGAACAATTCCTTGTTTAACCCAATGAAAGACATGAATTTGAATTAATCTAAATGAAGTTTTTTGTAAGCAAGAGATTAGTGCATTTGACTTCCATGGTGAGCGTGACCTAACTTTAGTTAAACTTTTTGGATAGGTACGGTTTTTGCATGGAGTGTTCTAAGAAATGGGTATGTTTCCCTCCCATAAATTTCAGTATATTTAACCTAAATTGTAAAAGTGTGACAGTTGTATGGAGTGAGAGATCTTATACATTTTAGCTGTTCTCCAAAATGTCAGAGCATAATTTCTGTCTTTAATATTCACGGCAGCAATGAGAACAATGTAAGCCAAACTGCATTGCATCACAGGAGTCAGAAATATTTCAGGCTACTGAAGATTTGCTTAAGTAACTTTAGAAGAACCAGGTTATCCTGCTACTTAGGCACTCACTTTGTCAAACTACAGTGCATGACATTCAAGGGATATTTTAAAGTAATGAACACCAAAAATAGGTCTAAAATACCTTGATCTTAAAGGTGGTTATTAACCTTGTATGGACCTTTAAAAAATCCAATTTCTCTGTCAGATAGTGGTCTCCTTTTGTGGGATATGTTTATCTGTGGGTTCAGCACAAAACTAATGTTACATACTAAAATGTTCTTCCTTCCAGAGCATCAGCAACCTAGGGAAAAATGTTCTATTTCCAGAATTGTACAGTACCAGTGATGCTAATACAAAAATAAAGTAATAGGGAAAAAATGGAGCCATAATGGCAGTAGGAATACCAAAAAATATGTATATAGGAGAAATATATATTACATTTCTAAGAAGGGACTGAAAGTTGATTATGCTTTTTTAGAAAGACAGTTCTATAATGTGTTGCTTTGTAAAGTTTACTTCTTCTGACTGAAATGGATTTAGATGGATCGTTGAATGTCTGCAAATGACCTCATCTGATATAGACATATGTTTTTATACTGCACAGCAACAAGGCTTGCTTTTGTTGCAAGATTTCTCTAGAGAGTGTTGTGATTACACGTCTGAAATTACTGTTTTCTCATGATAGATCTCCTCCCCTTGGGGCAGAGAATTTATGCCGTTTCCTCTGTGTTCTTCTTTTTGAAGGCAAAGAAGTAGAGAAGGGAAGGTCTCCTTCCAGCTACAAAAGATCTCCAGGATCTGTTTCTGGGGAGGGACTTTTAGTTATCCCAAGACCCAGGAGGACATAGGCATTTCAACATGTTTCAGTGGAATTGTTTTGCCAGTGTCTCCCTGGCTCAGGAAAGAGCTCACATGGGGAGGAAGGTTGCTAGCTTTATTATATTTCTTGACAGCTGACCATGGCCTGGTAGAAGAGCTGCTTTGCTCTCAGGTTGTCTTTCCCTCACCTTGGCCCCAATTCATTCTCTTGGAAGTGTGCAGGACTCCACAGCTCTAGGGGAAGGGGTAGTTGTTGAGATGTAGCCCTGGAGATGGCTAACCATCTTCCCCTTTCTGTGTAGGGAATGGGATAGTCCATGTGCAGAGGATATCAGCAGCATACAATCTGGCCCTTTTGCCAAGTGCTACAACCAGTGTATGCAATAACAGCATATGGCAAAGCGTACCTGATACTTGGATGTCTGAAATGCCCTAGGAGGCTAAAGGCCAAGTACATTCAACCACAGGAAGAGTGATTAATTTTATATAGAATAATCAGAGTCTTTGCTATAGTGACACTTTTATAAAGTAGTTTTCTTGCATCTTAATACGCTGTCTCACAAGTTTGGTTCTGTGTTGTTATGTCAGAACCTGCAGGGCCATTATCATTACATTGATCTAAATCAGATTCCTTCTTTTATGAAGATTATCATCTTGATTCTCATGACTCATGATGTCACGAGACACTTCACAGCATTTTCTTTCTTTCTGAAATGTGCCTATCCCTTGCCGTAGGCATATGCGGAAATGATATTAAAAGGTTCAGTAATTAAGTCACAGGTCTGGAATTCATTTCAGTCATCATCAATTTGTGTGTTGTCTGTACCTGTGCAGAATTAATTACTGCCTCTGTACACAAGTAACAGCTGGTGGAGAAGGCATCCTTAAAGGGTGGCAGAGTTGACCTGTGATGAGCTGTAGAGAAAACTAGAAGTAATTTTGATAGACCATATGAATGAAGTCAAATATAGAACATGAGATGTGAACTAACAAGCAGTAGCAACTGCCTCCAAAACACTGCCTTTTGAGAAGTTCTGTATCAAGACTTTTCTTAGAACATGGGCTGACAGTTGGTAAGTCAGAGCCCCTTCCAATGAGTTCAGTGGATACAGAATCAGGGCTTTAGTCAAAGGAAAAGGCCTACCTGGGCTGTCATGGTTAAAGCATGTCAGTTTGTACAGCTGATGGCTCCCAAGGAAGCAACGTGGCTTTGTGTTCATCCACCTTTGACTCCTTAACCCTAATTTAATAAAGCCCAAACTTAACCACTAGCATTAGCTATTGAAGTCAGTGATACATTTTATCTTTTTCTAGCAATCCTGATGGAATGAAGCACTTCAGTGCTATTGTTGTAGGGCCAAATTGTGCTCCTTGAAATTCTGGCTTCTGGCTTCTCTGCGCACACACACTGTTTATACACATACTGTCTGGTGTCCCACCATTATGAGATTTTTTTTGTCTTGCAGGGCAATTCTGCTGTAGTTCTCTATCCATGCTGCTCCTCTTCCATGTCTGATATCTCGCTTTCTTTGTCATGCTTTCCTAGGCTGTTAGAAGCTCTTTTCTTACTGGAGCATTAGTGTCAGTGATGACTTCACAGTTCATCAGAACTTTTCCTTCATCTTCCACACTGTCTTCTGATGCAAAACACCCAGCAAATTCTGTTTCATGCTGGGACTGGATCAGCTGGTGCTGTGTCAGAGTTGTGGTGCACTGGGAAAGATGCATACTTTGCATCCCTTCCAAAAGCTGCAGTGGTCTGGATTATGCCCATAACAAGTCTGGCAATGTTTATTTGCCTAAACATTGTGCTATGCTTACTGTATGCCCATATCCACCACTTACAGATTTATACATGCTGTGTTACATACATTTCTTTTTTGTTTTTACAAAACCATCTGGGAGTTTAATTTATGAGTATAGGGAGCTCTACAGAGGCAATGTAGCACTTTCTAAAGACAGCAGCTGTGATAACACAAATAAATACACTACATCTATTGTGCCCCATTTCTTTGTTGACATTGTCAACAGTTCATTAAGAGAGCTTACTCACAGCTTCTGTCTGGTAGACAAAGGGCACAGCTCTTCATTATCAACCTTCTAGCAATGCAGTCTAACCAAAATTAAGTTTTTTATTTGCCAAGTTTCATAGTCCAGCTATAATGTTATAGGATGAATAAAAACTGCTGGTTTCATTATAAAGCCATCCACATGCCTTGGCTTCATAAAAGATTAGTGAAGCATGTCAGAGAGTTTTTTGTGGGGGAGAGTAGGGGTAAGAGGATATATATTTCTTTAAGGTCATATAAATATAGTGCTAGAGGTAATAGTAAAGATTTCTGTTTTGCATTAAACTACTGTTTTCTTTCCTTCTTCTCTTCCCTCTTCCTTACATTTTTGTTTTCTCTTGTGAACTTTCTGATACTAAAATTGTGAGATTTCTGGGACCAAGGGTATTCTTTCTACTTATCCTTGCAGTGTTTTTGCAATGGTCCCTAATAGTAATATTGGTGTAACTTTGTTTAATAAATGTATGAAAAACCAGGCAGCTTTGAAACTGGACTTCTCTGTCTTTAACTTGCTGCTGTGCTTTGCAAATCTATGCAAGTGAAAAGATACATAAGCACAAAGAGTTACTTTAAACACCTAATGAAACAATAAGCTTTTATTTTATATTGAGATTGAAATTACACTGTTGTTTTAAAGGACACTGTTAGGTGCCATCATTTACCTCTGCTGAGTAAACTCTACCTGTTTTCTTGAGGATATGTTTGTGTGCTAAAGGCATATTTCAGGGTCTAAAAGTATTTCAAGTATTACAGTGACCAAAGGCACAGGCATGTAGCTAGCTGGATTTTCAAAGTGTGTAGACATCTAATTCCTATTGTGTGGGTGTAAGTACCTTCTGAAATTCTAGTCCTGAGTAACCAACCTGAACAGATTCAGCATGTAACAGATTTCAAACATGCTTTTTTAATTTCAGCTTCTAACAGGCCCCTGGCAGATGTGCAGTTCAAGACACAATGGGATCTGATGTGTGATCCCCACAGTTGTGCTTCCTACCATGCCACAAGTGAATAGTAGGAGGTATGATTGTGGGACTGAGCACCAGATTTCATTACATCATATTGTCAGTAGAGGGTGAGCCCAGAATCCTGATCCCAGGAGCCATCAGCTGATCCAAGCTCCCGGCCGTAGGGAATCACTATGTACCCCTGTGGCTGGGAGCCATCAGCTGACCTAGGCTTAGTCGTGGGCTCAATCTCAGGGGCTCGTGGCCTTGGGGGTGCCCCCACAATTAGAAGCATGGGTCAGTTAATGTACCTCCCAGCCTTGGGAATACATGACCCGGGGCAGGGAGCTCCAGCCTGGCCACACTTCAAGTTAATGGTGTGGAACCAGACACAGAGTTAGTATACACATTTTTTATACATATTTTGTGTAATAACTTTGTGGCTTATTCCTTGTTTTATCATAGCATTAACAGCATTAACATGGTAACTACTCAAGATGTGATAATAGCTAGTTAATCTCATCTTGTGTAAAATGTGCCAGATGCCTCTGAAACACCACCCAGTGGGCAGTGTTTGTGAAAATTAAACTGTTAGAGCATGAAGGTGATCATTGGGTGCATCTACATGTGCTATTAACATGGAGCAGTAAACTCCAGTACATATTGCACCAGAGTTCATTGCTCCCAAGCACTGTGTTTGCACGTGCACCGGGGACTGCAACACACTGAGCCAGGTCAGAGAAGCCCTGGCCTAATAGGGCCATACATGTAGATGTAGAGACTTTACTGTGGAACTAATTGGGCAGCTCCACAGTAAACGTCTTATGTAGATGTACCCACTGAGGCTTAAAATATTCTCTCCAGAACTTCTGTGTGAATTAGACCCTTCATGCATGAATTTCTCCATTCCCATAGAAGGAGAGAAGAGTGGCATTGAATTAGGAAGGTGTCACAGGGAAGGCGTTACCCTTCTTGGAATACAGGAATATGGATATTGCCTTCTAAGATCAAATGGACAGCCCTTCTAGACTGGTATTCTCAACTTTAGAGACAGATGGTGGATATTCCCACTATGGCCTTTCACATGCTTATTAAACACAGTTGCTCCAATATTTTTGACAGTAATGAAGGAACATCAGCCAAGGATCCATTGTGATAGGGTGCTGCATAAAAAAATGGAAAAAATAGTTGCAGAATGCTCCTTGCTTGACACTGGCTGAAATGCTGATGCATAAGGTTTAATATCCCTTCCCAAATTCCTATTTGTTGTTCTTAATATACTTGATATCCATATAAGTCTCCAATCCCTTTATGAATCCTGCTGAGTTTTTGGCCTCAGAGCCTTCCAGGGACAATGATTTGTAGAGCTAATAGACTGTGTGAAAAAAAGTATTACTATTCAGTTTGAATTTCCCAATTTTACAGTCATTGAATATTAGGGCTGTGCGAAATTTTACCAAGTGTTTCATTTTGAAGCTGTTTCAACATGTCTCAAGCTCGAAACAGCGAAATCAAAATGAAACAAAAAGCATCAAAACAGCTTCAAAACGAAATGAGGGCACTTGAAATGTTGTGAAAGTTTCAAAACGTTTTGAGTTTCAAAGCAGCCTGATGGTGGGAGGCAGGGGGGAGCAAGGGCTGCACTCCGAGCAGCTCCGGAGCCCCATGTAGCTCAGCCCGGCAGAGAGCACAGCCCTGGCTCCCCGCCTCCTGCCACTGGGCTGCACTCCACGGGGCTGACGGAGCCGATCAGAGGGAAGTGCCAGCTCTGCCCACCTCACACCGCTGGGCTGCACTCTGTGGGGCTGGCGGAGGGAGGCGGGCAGAGCTGGCACTGCACTCCAATTGGCTCTGCCAGCCCCATGGAGCGCAGCCCGGCAATGGGAGGCAGACAGAGCCAGCGCTGCACTCCGCCTCCTGCCACTGGGCTGAGCTCCATAGGGCTGGCAGAGCCAATTGGTGCACAGATCCAGGAGCTTGCACCCCCAGGAGGGCTGTCGGGCTGTGCCAGACTCCTCCCAGGGGTGCAAGCCCCCAGATCTGTGCGCCGGAGGAGGGAAGGCTTCTGCTGCTGCCTGGGACAGGTGGCAGCAGCAATTTTGTCTGGTGCAGCCTATGCCCAACACCAGTCCCAGGTTACAGGGAAGCCTCCTCTCATCCAGGGCACAGATCTGGGGGCCTGTACCCCTGAGAGGAGTCCGGCACAGCCCTGCAGCCCCTGGGGATGCGGGCCCCTGGATCTGAACCCAGACAACAGGAGACTGCCACTGCTGCCTGTGGCAGTCTTCCCTGGCAATGAGTCCGGACTGCACCACTGCTGGTCCCAGGTGGCAGCAACAGCCTCCTGTCATCTGGCACGGATTCAGGGGCCCACACCCCCGGGAAGAGTCTGGCACAGCCCTGCAGCCCTCCTGGCAATACGAGCCCCCGGATCTACATGCTGGATGACAGGAGGCTGCCGCTGCCAGCAAATTTTGCTTTCAAAACTTTGAGGTTCAGTTTCCAAGAAACCTCAGCACCTATCTCCTTGAAACTTGACAGGATTCATGCCCTCAGAAGGGGCTACCATCCCTGCATCCAAATCAGGCAAAAAATGACAATTTTAGGTATTTTCATAATTCCCCATTAT
This sequence comes from Alligator mississippiensis, assembly GCF_030867095.1. Taxonomy (NCBI): domain Eukaryota; kingdom Metazoa; phylum Chordata; order Crocodylia; family Alligatoridae; genus Alligator; species Alligator mississippiensis. The sequence continues at coordinate 121,588,000 of NC_081826.1, read as the reverse complement.
AGCCTATGGGTGAAACGTTGAAACGAGTTGAAACAGCGAAACATTTTTGACTAAACAAAATGGGATAGTGCTTCGAAATGAAACAACGAAATGAAACACTGTCCCTTCAAAGCAGTGAAAAGGATGTTGAAACAAAACAATGGTGTTTCGCACAGCCCTATTGAATATGCCTTTGTGGCTAGAGAATAAACTGCTCCTGTGTGTGTGTGAAAGACCTCCAGAGATTTGTAAACCCTGATGGCCTTCTATGCAATTGGGAAGCAGCTCACCCTCTCTTTTTGTTGTCCTCCTTGCCACATGGATTTAGGAGACTCCTGAGGGGTGTGCTTCATGGAATTGTCCACCTCTCTTTTCACCTTAGCCTCTCCAGTGGGTTTTCCAGTGGGTGGTGGTAGCAGTCTGGGTCTAGATAAAGGAAGGTAAATCTGTGAGACATGTAATTAGATATCTAATTGTGTGGAGTGTCATCACTAGTGGCATAACATCTTGCACACTTTTACACAAAGTGCAGACTTGCTTTGACTTCCATGCAGCAGCAGGGTTCTGTGGTTCATGAGTTAAATCCAAGGGCAGTAAGGAGGGGTCTCTATGTCAGTTCCTCCTTTCCTTATTCAGGTGATACTTGCTTTGGAGTCCAGTGGGCTGGTCTTATTCACAAAATGAGCAGAATTTGGCCCACTGCTTAAAATCTTGGCACCTTAAACATTATTGGAAAAGGAAGGTCTTATTCATCATCCAGGGAGGAGATTTATCAGTCTAATGCATGCAGTCATTTTTCCTTATAAGTCATTAGATTTTTTTAAAACAATTGATATACCAGGGTTACTCCCCATTAATACCATGTATTATACCATAATGAGCTGTGCAGCGGTAAATGACACTCCTCTGCCAAGCCGCTTACAGGCTAAAAACAAGTAAATGACATCTTTTAAGTTTTATATATGTTATATTTAGGCTCAATAGGTTCATAGACACGAACAGTTATGATTGTTCACACTGATATAAAATTAAGGGTTTGTGTAGGAATAAGAAGGCACTGGAGTTCCAGGTTAGCATTCAAACCATGCTGATGAGAGTTTATAGCACGTAAATTACTTGAAATGATAGGTAATGCCCAAGTAATGTAATACAATAAGATAGCATAGCAAAGTTTTCCTAGGAAGAGTTAGCACATGCTTTCAATTAGCATTCAGACAGTAGTAAGCACAGAAGAAATGGAGGGTGAGCAGTATTTTGCCATGACATCAGTAGGATCGTTCCCAGCTCTGAGCTAAACTATGCATGCATGACTGAACAAGTGAAAAACAGCAGCACTGACTTCCAAACCACAAGACGTCTTTTTAATGTATTTTTATTTTGGGACTTCTGTATGAACAAGTGTACAAAGTGTGTGCTAGGCATGCAAATGGAGGTTTTGGCTGTAGTTTTGCAATCCTTTCTCACACGGTTAACTCCCAGTGAAGTTGGTAGAACTGGATGCTTGCCCTTGTGCTAGTATGCCTATGTCAGCAGATCCCTTTATGAAGACTCAGAATAAGAGGGCAGAAGGGTTTTTTGCTGCCATTTCAACTTTACCACCTCTCTAAAGTCATACACTAACCCAGGGGTGGGCAATTATTTTGGGCGGAGGGCCGCTTACCAAGTTTTGGCAGGCTGTCGAGGGCCGCATGGGTAGGTGCCCACCCCTTGACAGGTGCCCACCCCTTGATAGGTGCCCCGCCCCCTGGTCACCATCTTGGGACCAACGTCCTGATGTCTTGGGACCAATGTCCCAGAGCCAGCACCGGTGGGGCCCAGAGCAGGGCACAGGCTGGCAGGGGTCTGTGGAGCTAGGCTGGGCTGCACCAGCAGGGAGGGGGGAGCTGGCCCGGCTCCACAGAGCCCCTGCCGGCTGGGACCCTGTGCTCCTGTCACCCTGCTCTGGGCCCCACCAGCACTGGTCCCAGGGCACCGGTGCGGGCCCTGTGCTCCCATTGGCTCCCCGCCCACTCACACCCAGTGCCCCCCAACCCCGCAGCACAGGTGGGGGGCAGCGCACAGCCCCAATCACTTGCTCGCCAGCAGGGAAGAAGCTGGTGCTGAGCATGGGGAAAAGTGGCCCCTCGCCTGCCCCATGGCACTGCAGGCACTCGCAGCCCGCGCGGGGCTGTCCGGAGCAGGCACAGGCAGCCCCAGGCAGGCTGTGAGCAGCTGCAGTGCAGAGCGCTGGCCATGGGGCGGGCGAGGGACCACTTTTCCCCACTCTCAGCACCAGCTTGTAAGCCACCCCACAGCCAGCCTGGCAGTGGGGCTGGGTTACAAGGTGGTGCTGAGTGTGGTGGGGGCGGAGAAAGCAGCCCTTCCTCGCCCCATACCTGGTGCCCCACACTGCAGCCGCTCACAGCCTCCCTGGGGCAGCCCCACGTGGGCTGTGAGCACCTGCAGTGCAGGGCGCCGGGCATGGGGAGGGCGAGGGGCCACTTTTCTCTGTGCAGGAAAGGAGCCCAGGGAAAAGCTGTGTGCGGAGGGGAAGCGGCCCCTCCCCCACCCCACGCCCGGTGCCCCACACTGCAAGTGCTCGCAGCCCGCATGGGGCTGTCCGGAGCGGACACAGACAGCCCCACACAGGCTGCAAGCAGCTGCAGCGTGGGGCACTGGGCGTGGATGGGGAGGGGCCGCTTCCCTCCCCCCGCGCTCCTTCTTTGCCCGGGCCCCCCCCCCCCCCCACCACTTACCTGAGCTTCCTGCGCGGGGCAGCTGGAGCTGGGGCTTCCGGCTGGGGGGCAGGGCCGGCCAGGCCCCGCTGTTGTTGGAGCCCACCAGGGCTTCCCCTAGGTCCTACTGCCCTTGGTTCCTGACATTTTTGACAGGAACCAAAAGCAGAGAAATATTGATTTTCTACATTTTTTTAGGGGCCCCATGGGCTGAATAGAATGGCCTTGAGGGCCGAATGTGGCCTGTGGGCTGTATTTTGCCCACCCCTGCACTAACCCAACCAAACATTTTTCCATTGGACTGCATCCACACCAGAGGCTATGCTACCATACATGCATTGGCAAGAGGATGTGATCTTTTCACCATTTTTTCACTGTAGACCAAACCATAAGAATTGCAGAATGGTCCTTGTATCTCCCAAGGCTTGTCTTTTGAATTCTTAGGTGAGTGATCAGTTAAGGACTGTGATTATCCCCTGCTAGTAAGTGTCAAAGAGATCAGTCCTGCCAGGTGCTGAAATATAACTTTACTGGGAGCACAGAACCTGCAAACTCTTCTAGGATCAAATGTACAGAGGAGCTTCAGGATTACACCTACAGTTAATTGAAACTATGCATGAAAGTATATCTGTTAATTCCTAAAAATATAAACCTCATAAGAAGCTTCAGAATGCAAATATTTAAAAAGAAAATGCATTGTTTTCAGTTTGTATATAAGGTATTTATATTATTTACCATGTATTTAGAGTGTGGAAATGTAAAGGGGAGAGACCTGTACCTATTCTAACTGAATTCGGTGTGACTAATGAGGAAAGTATAAGGCAGGGTCGATTTGCACCTTATAGAATATAAGAACATTATAGACTAACCAGAGTGTATGGGTGTGGGTGTCAGTGTGGTTATGTTGCCTGACTTCCTTTTTACTGAAGAAAGTTGAGTACTGGTAGATATAGGCTAGGGACAGAAATTATGCATAAACCGGTATCAGTGATCAGAAACACAACAGAAGTTTAGTGCACATAAACCATTTTCAGAAAGGTCAAAAACAGTTTAAGATAAACCTGGATGAATGTAGTATCACACTTAGCTTATTTAGGTTAAATCGATTTATTGAACTTCTGTCTCAGATCCCCTCCAGATTCAAGTAAACTCATAGTCCCCCAGTATCCCAGGATGCTTTGCAGGGTGGGTGGTCTAACCTTGACCCAAACTGCTCCAGCCGAGCAGGGAAGTGTGCTGTAGCACACTCCAGCTTCTGGCCTGAGCCACTGCAGGCATGTGGCTGTATTTCTGGATTTAAAAATGAATGTCTGTTCACTTGCTTATCTGTTCAATCTACGCAGCTTAGATTAACCCATGAAGATTGAATCAATTTTTTTTGTCTGACAATGCCAATTCATTGAAACTTAAACTTTTCTGTCAAAACTGGCATGTTACCCTTTTTCTGAATCAGGCTAAACTGTCAGCTTCCAAAACATCTGGTGGCCATAAGTTCCACACTTTAATGACACACTGTGTGAAAAAAACTTCCTTTTGTTAGTTTGAAACTTACTACATACTAGTTTCATTTTGTGAGCCCTAGTTCTTGCATTGTGAGAGAGTAAATAATGAATCCCTATTTACTTTCTCTTTGGCATTTAGTATATTGTAAACCTTTATCATGTCCCCCCTCAAGTGTCTCCTTTCTGAACTGAGTAGGCCTTGCCTCTTTAGTCTCTCCTCATATGGAAGCCCTTCCATACTGTTAATCATCCTTGTTGCCCTTTTCTGTACCTTCTCCAAAGCATCCTCCACCATGAGGAGTTCATCAATTTGATACTGGAGGAGACCTCTGGGACTGTGGAGTAAGAACTGCCAGAGGCAGCACTAGAGAAAGGAGAGGACATGGACTCCCAGGAAGGTGGAAGCTAGAAGCTTGTGACCTCTGGCATCAGGCAGAAATCTTCATCTCCACCTGCAACAGTTCATCTGGAGACTAGATATGGAGCCCTAGCAACAGAGGATGAGGAGCACGTTCCACTGGTGGAGGAGGACAGGCCAGACCTCCCCAAGGTGGGAAGGATCGAGACAACCACCACCAAGAAGAAGCGACAGGTAGTGGTGGTTGGAGATACCCTTCTGCAGGGGACGGAGGGATCCATCTGCCAACCTGACCTGTTGTCTCAGGAAGCCTGCTGCTTGCCCGGAGCCTAGCTACAAGATGTTGTGGAGGGATTAACGAGACTCATCTGGCCCTCTGACTACTACCCCATACTGCTTATCCATGTGGGCACCAGTGATACTGCCAGGGGAGTCCCTGAGCAGATCAAAAGTGACTACAGGGCTCTGGGTGCAAGGGTGAAGGGGACAGGGGCTTAGGTGGTGTTCTCTTTAAGCCTTCTGGTCAATGGACGGGCCTGGGCAGGAGCGAGTGCATCCTGAAGATCAATGCCTGACTGCACAGGTGGTGTTGCCAGCAGGTGTTTGGCTTCTTTGACCATAGGATGATGTTCCAAGAAAAAGGATTGCTGGGAAGAGATGGCACCCACCTGACAAAGAGAGGGAAGAGCATCTCCACAGACAGGCTCACTAACCTAGTGAGGAGGGCTTTCAACTAGGTTCGCCAAGGAATGGAGACCAAAGCCCAGAGGTAAGTGAGGAAGTGGGTGACCTGGAGGAAGAGCAAGCATGAGGGGCAACAGGGAAGGTGTTTTCATTCTTCCTGAGAAATCAGGGCAATCCTCTAGTTATCTTAGGTGCCTGTACAGAGCCTGGGAAACAAGCAGGAAGAATTGGAAGTTCTTCACAGTCATGGAACTATGGCGTGATTGGAATAACAGAGACTTGGTGGGATATCTCGCATGACTGGAGCACTGTCATGGATTGGTACAAACTGTTCATGAAGTACAGGCAGGGGAGAAGAGGAGGAGAAGTTACACTTTATGGAAAAGAGCCATAAGATTGCTCAGAGCTCCTGTATGAAACTGGAGAAAGGCCTGTTGAGAGTCTCTAGGTTAGGGTCAGAGGGGAGAGCAACAAGGGTGATGTTGTGGTGGGGGTCTGCTATAGACCACCAGACCAGGAGGAAGTGGTGGATGAGGCTTTCTTCAAACAGGTAGATGAAGTTTCCTGATCACAGGTCCTGGTTCTCATGGGGAACTTCAATCACCCTGACATCTGCTGGGAGGGCAATATAGCAGTGTGCAGGCAATCCAAGAAGTTTTGGGAGAGTGTTGGGGACAACTTCCTGGTGCAAGTGCTGGAGCAGCCAAATAGGGGCCATGCTCTTCCTGATCTGCTGCTCACAAACAGGGAAGGATTAGTGGGGAATGTACTTGTAGATGGCAACTTTGGGCAGCAGTGACCATGAGATGATTCGGTTCAGGATGCTGAAGAAAGGAAGGATGGAGAGCAGCAGAGTAAGGACTCTGGACTTCAGAAAAGCAGGCTTCAAGCTCACTTAGGGAGCTCATGGGCAGAATCCCCTGGGAAGCCAGTCTGGTAGGGAAATGAGTCCAGGAGAGGTGGCTATACTTTAAAGAAGCCTTACTGAGAGTGCAGGAACAAATCATCCTGATGTGCAGGAAAGCTAACAAGTATGGCAGAAGACCAGCTTGGCTTAGCAGGGAACTCTTCAGTAAACTGAATCCTAAAAAGGAAGCTTATAAGTGGAAACTTGGATAAACAACTAGGGATGAGTATGAGTATTGCTTGGGCATGCAGGGATGAATCCAGGAAGGCCAAAAGCACAATTGGAGTTGTATCTAGCAAGGGACTTGAAGGGTAACAAGAAGGGTTTCTACAAGTATGTCAGTAACATGGGGAAGATCAGGGAAAGTGTGGGTCCCTTACTGAATGGGGGAGGCAGCCTAGTGCCAGAAGATGCAGAAAAAGCTGAAGTACTCAGCTCAATGCCTTTTCCACCTCTGTTCACAGGCAAAGTCAGCTCCCAGACTGCTGCACCTGGCAGCACAGTTTGTGGAGGAGGTGAGTAGCTAACAGTGGTGAAAGACAGGCTAGGAAGTATTTAGAAAAACTGGACACATCCAAGTCCACAGGGCCAGATGGGTGCTGAGGGAGTTGGCTGATGTAATTGCAGAGCCACTGGCCATTATCTTCGAAAATTCATGGCTATCAGGAGATGGCCTGGATGATTGCAGAAGGGCAAACACAGTGCCCATATTTAAGAAAGGGAAAAAGAAGGATCCAGGGAACTACAGACCAGTCAGCTTCACCTCAGTCCATGGAAAAATCATGGAATTCCTCAAGGAATTAATTTCTAAGCACATGCAGGAGAAGGTGATTAGGAACAGTCAATATAGATTCACTAAGGGCAAGTCATGCCTGACCAACCTGATTGCCTTCTATGAGATGACTGGCTCTGTGGATATGAGGAGAGCAGTGGATGTGACGTACCTTGATTTTAGCAAGGCTTTTGATACGATCTCTCACAACATTTTCACAGGCAAGCTAAGGAAGTACAGGCTGGATGAATGGGCTGTAAAGTAGATAGAAAACTGGCTGGCTCATCAGGCACAGAGGGTAGTAATCAATGGCTCGATGTCTAATTGGCAGCTGGTATCAGGTAGAGTGTCCCAGGGGTAGGTCCTGGGGCTGGTTTTGTTCAATATATTAATCAACAACCTGGAAGATGGCATAGAGTACACCTTCAGCGAGTCCACTACAGAAAGGATGCAGATAAATTGTCCAGCGGAGAGCAATGAAAACAGTGAGGGGGCTGGGGCACATGACTTATGAGGAGAGGCTGAGGGAACTGGGCTTATTTAGTCTACAGAAGAGAAGACTGAGAGGGGATTTAATAGCAGCCTTTAACTATCTGAAGGGGGTTTGAAAGAGGGTGGGGCTAGGCTGTTCTCAGTAGTGGTGACAGATGACAGAACAAGGAGCAACAGTCTCAAATTATTAATCCCTAACATTTTGTTTGCCTTTTTGATGGCTGCTGAGCACTGAGCTGATGTTTTTAGCAAGCTGTTCAGTAGGACTCCCAGATCTCTTTCTTGTACAGTGCCAACTAATGTTGAGCCCATCATAGTATATGTATAGCTTGGGTTATTTTTACCTATATGCATCACTTGACTCTTATCTACATTGAATTTCATCTGCCATTTAGTTGCCCATTCACATAGCTGTGCAACATCCTTCTATAGTTACTCGCAGTCTGCCTTGGTCTTTATCACTTTGAATTGAATTGAATTCAGCGTAACTAACCAGAAAAGCAGAGGACAAGGTAGATTTGCACTTTATAGACTAACCAAACTTCCCCCCTCCCTCTTCTCCCCCTGATCTCTCTTGCTCTTTCCCCTCCCTCCTTTGTCTTTTGTATTCTGATTTCTCTCTCCTTCTACTCTGCTTTCGGCAGGTCCTTTCATGGTATCTGATGAAGGGAGCTACAACTCATGAGAGCTTGTGCTATATGTGTGTATGTATACGTGTATGTGTATATACAGACATGCAACCTTTCTTTGGGAAACATTTTTTGGATCTTGAATGGAATTTCTGGGCAGAGAGAGACACTTAGGTTCAAGTCTTTGCTCCAAAGAGGATTTGAGTATTTATACAAAGTGGAACAGGTTCAAAAAGAGAGACTGAGGGAGTCTCACCCCCAAATAGCTAGTAGCCTGGTGGTTAGGGCACTGGCTTTGGATGGGGATACAGGAGAGCAGATGATTCTGTTTTACCTCCCAACTGAGTCCCTTAACCACTCAGTTACTGGCATGCTCATGTGTGTATTGTCTGTTGTTTCTTTACTCCAGCAGTGTCTTGCTGTCATCCCAATGTGGAATGGGGAAGTTGTGGTGGGAAAAACCATTCCCCAGCCAGTTCTCCCTGCCAGCCTTCCATTTAAGAAGATTGTGAAGGATTTTCAGTGTCTTGAATCTTCAGCATGTAGGCTCAATCTTGCAGACCTTTTACAGAAAAATCCACATTCATGCAAGTGGTTCCACTGGAGTCCAAGAACGTGTATACAGTTTCTCTATAACCCTATTTTATTCTAGTGACAACCAAATAAAGAATGTGTGCAGGCAGACAGCTAGAACCACTAGTCTCTTTTCAGACCCTGTGGGTGGAGCTGTCCTTAGGAGACAGGGGGGGTGGGGCAGATAGGGGATGAAAAATAAGGCAAAATAGTGGGCCACTAGGCAAATATAAAGACCTAGCCAATGAGGCCATATCTGTCTGTCTGGCTGTTTATCATGTTAATCTAACTGCTGTTGAGACAATCTATATTTAGTTTTACTAAAGCTATACTTGAAGGAATGTTGACAGCTTTAAAAAGTCACACCCTTGCCTGGGAACTTTGTGTGTACAAGAGTTACAAATTACACCTTCAGATAAATAAGAATGAGTGACAGAGAATGAGGAAAAATATTTCTTTAAACTGCCTTTTCAGTTTGTTGGTATGGCACAATCCAAAGCCCTTTTTGGGTTTATATATAGTCTTGTGTGTGGTTCTTCACGTAGCCATAAGGAGATCAAGGAAAATTTGATTACACAGTCACCAACCTTGTTGGAGTGCTCAAGAGCAGGGTTTTACCTCAACTATTTTTACACTAGAAAAAAGTGTTTTATTTTAAACATTCAAAGAGTGTCAGCCTGCTGGATGCTTTCTCTGAAGCAGCCTTTAGGCCAGGGTGGGCAATTATTTCAGCTGGCGGGCCACTTAATAAGTTTTGGTGAGCTGTCAAGGGCTGCACACATAAAATATTTAAGAAGATGTCATTTTAACAAATTATAGATAAAAAAATTGTATACTAAAAATAAAACATCTATTATAATATTTATTTATTTTTTTAATATTCCTGATTTGTTTTTTTGAGTAGTATATGGAAAGGTTATTGCACAACAGCTCAAAATGAACTCTTACTTTTATATACTGTGTGTGTGAAGGGGGGTGGGATGGATATGGGAGTGTGTGGAGGGTGGGTGTGGGGGCTTCCCATGTGCTAGGCCCCAGGAGCCAGCTGGGGGTGGGGAGGAGGAGGAAGGGAGGGGGAGGCAGGGGGTGTGTGCAGCAGAGCTCACCTGGGCAGTGTGGTGCAGCTGTGGTCAGCTCCCCCTCCTCTGCCATGGCTCCGTGGCTATCCCCGCAGTGCTCCACCTGGAGCCAAGCCCTGCCTGCTCCCACCCGGGGTAGCCCATATCATGCTTCTGCTCACACCCACTCTGGGCCTCCCAGACAGCACTGCCCTAGCCCTGGCTAGTGCACACAGCTCCCAGTGGGGCTGCTACCACAGCAACCTGGTTAATGCTTGCTCGGCTCCCCCTGCCTCCAGCAGCTCCTCCTCCTCTGCTCCCTGCCCCTGCTGTGCCACTCCAGGCAGCAAATTACATGGAGAAGCCGCGAGGACACGTGCCAGACACCAGTTGACCAACCAGGCAGGGGGGAAGCTACAGCTGGGTGGCTCCTGCCCCAGTGTGCAGGGCTCCAGCTTCAGCTCCCAGTTGCCTTCTACCCACTTGGCCCCACTGTGTGATGAGCAGCCACGTGTGGGTGCCCGAGTGGGTGGAAGGCAACTAGGAGCCGGAGTCCCGCATGCTGGGGCAGGAGCTTCCCAACTGCAGCTTCTCCCCATCCTGGCCAGGCATCTGCTGCCCAACACGTGTCCCCATGGCTGCCTTCACATCCCCAAGCTATCTGCTGCCCAGGGTAGTGCAGCAGGAGGAGGAGGAGCCATTGGAGGCAGGGGGAGTCAAGCACTACCTGGGTGGCTTCAGCCTCAACAAGAGCAGCCCTGCTGGGAACTTGTAAGCACTGGCCAGGGTTTTTGGTGGGCACAGGCAGGAGCACAGCCTGGTCAGGAGCTCAGTGTGGGCTGTGCTGTGCAGGAGCAGGAAGAGCTTGGCCCCATGCACATACAGTCATTGTTGGGTGCTGCACATGGGCCAGATCCAATTAGTTCATAGGCTGGATCTAGCCCACAAGCCATATTTTGTCTACCTCTGCTTTAGGACTCCTTCCAAGTCTATTAGACTCTTGGATAATGTCTCAAGTACTATGGTGGACCCTGTATTTTGAGCAACTCAGCTAGAGACAAAGCACTGCAATGTGCTCTACTGGATGTGGGGAAAGCCTTTTTTCTGCAACAATAACCTTCATGGCAGTATGATAACAGTAATGATGGATGATTATGATGATTCATGTGGCAAGAGCCCTGTCTTGCAGCCTGACTTTTTTAAGAATGTGATATTGAAACATCTTCCTTTGAGAGGGCCATCTTCTACCATGGACTTTATGTTCAGAGCAATGAGAGACTACTTTTGAAGCAGTTTGTGTAGCTTCTGCTTGATTCTTTTCTCTTCTGTAGGTTTTCCCTCCCATACTCTTTTAATTAAAAATCAAAGGAGGATGGAGCTGATTTATCCTTCTCAGAAGAAAAACAAGCACTTGATCAACATCCTTCCCTTTGTCCCAAGATAGGAATTTCCTGTATTGAAGTTAGAGCAGCTACTTTCAGATTATGGTTCACAATCAAGTTGGGTTAAAAGCCATGTATCAACTGCACATTATAACTGATGTCCTAACATGCACTTTTGAGTGAACTAAACTTGTCAGCTCTAGGTAGATGTTCAGATCTGTGATTTATATTTTCATCCTTAGTTGTAACTTGTTGATCTTTTTTCTAGGACTCATCACAATAAAAGAGTCCCATGAGATAGAAGCCAGGCTTAATGAAGTGGAGAAGCTTCTGAAGACTATTATAAATATGCCATGGAAAGTAAGTATGCCAAGTGCCGTACTCTCATGAGCTTTAGATCCTGATTTCTTCACATAGATTGAAAGCTGGGTGGCTTTTGGAGCAGTAGCAGAAGCAGGAGCTGGTCAAGGCCCTGCACAGTGTCATCTCTACCTCCTTCACTGTCTCTTGCTTTTCCTACTGCATTATTTCTGCCTCTACTATCACACAGCCCTTTAGTGTCCCTCTCTTATTCATCTCTTCGCACATCTCCATCCTTTGCCTTGGGTACCAAACTGCCACCCTCAATCCATTTGATTAGACGACTCCTCACAATTTCTTCTTTGAAGCCTGACACAACTAATTCACTTAAGGAATGTTCTTTTTCTCCCTGTCTTTCTGTACACTTACACATATGTTTAATATGTCTGGGATGGTATACATATGAATAAGCAGGCTGAATAAGCATGTGTCTGAGATGGTATACGAATAACACATCTTGCATTCATGAAGGGGGTTGAACTAGATGATCCACAAGGCCTCTCTGAGCTCTAGAATTTGGTCTGACCTGTGCAGTTTGTTGAATTGAGGGTCTGACTTTGCCTTTACGTTCACATGAGAAGATCCTAAATTACTTTAGTGGAGCTTAGTGTGGGCACAAATGTCCCCATGTGTGTTTTCAGCTCTCCCTTCCCCCACCCCATAGAAATGCCAAAGTATCTTTTATTGACGTAATACTTTTAGCGCAATGAATCAAGGGCCAGGCAATTCATCAAGGGCTAGACAAAGTCTGACTATATGCCAGTTACAGTAATTCTGCTTGTCAATTGTATTGCTATATAAAGGTCTGGGATGCTGAAATAAAGTGTGTAGTCACTTCCTTATGTCATGACAGAGTACTTACCAAGAAAGCTCACTTATATGAAGGCTGGTTGCATGAAAATAAACAAACTCCCACTTGAAAGAAAAAGCACGTGACCAATTGGTGACTATTGAGACGATCAGCCACTTCGAATGGATTTCACATCCATAGATCATGGGCTTGCCTTGCTGCTTGTATATATCAAGATGAGCTCTTTTGAACTCAGTGGAGTTGTACTAATTTTTGAGCAATGTAAAAGGCGTTTCAAATTGCACCAACATTTGGCAAGATGAAGTGACTTATCTAGGGTTATCCAGCAGACCAGTGGCAGGTCCAGAAAGAAAACCCAGGTTTTCTGATTGTTTTATTGAATTTTATATAAAACACATAGAAAGTTGCTGATGGGCAAGTACCAAAACAATAAGCAATAAGTAATAACTTATTAAACTAAACCTGAGAGTAAGTGGCATTCCCACTGTAGTCCCTGCGAGTTCCATCTACTCAGCTTTTCTCAAGACATGGTTCAGTAACTGATGGCAGCAGGAACAAGATAAATAAAAGAAATGAGTAGCCTGGGAATTCACTTTTTAAACATAATTTTTACCCTTTGATAGATTCTTTTTTTCCTCTTTTTCAGTATTCTAGATCAGAAGTCGTCCTTACCTTCTTCGAAAGATCTCCTTTAGATCAAGTGTTGAAAAATGACAGTGTCCATAAAATTCAGACAGGCTTTCAAAGTCCAGTTAGAATATCAGGTAAGAAAGAACGGTTGAATAAAATAGTTTTGTATCCTTGCTTTGCAGTGTATAGAATATCTTGGTGGAGGGCAGAACATAGTACATATGGTAGACGTGTGGACACGGGCAAAATATCTCTTTTAGGCCTTTTGGGAATTTTACTTCATTAGCTGCTTGGCATTCTTTAGCCATTCCTTGAGAAGTCTTTACCCTTGTGGTGCACATACAGTTGCATCATCCTAGAAGATCTTTGGTATGAGAAACATAATAATATATTACTTCTGTAAGATGTACAAAGTTATTAAAAATAAATTGGTTACATTTTATACTAAGGGCATATTTATAAATATTTGAGAAAAGATTAATAAATTAATAGTAACTATGATAAACACCTGAGCAGTATGTCTTACAGTTAATTTTAATGTCATTGGTAGATTTGTGAAAATGATTATAAATGGTGAAGTCACTTGTTAATTGATCAGTTATCATACAGTATATGAATCCTTTATAAAACTATTTATCAAGATACCATTCAAGAAAAGCAGGATTGATGCATTTAACAGCAAAGCCACCTGCTTAAATAATGCTAAGTATATACACAGCAGGGGGAAGGTCTACACTTCTGTCTCTGCAGTTCAGGTAGTATGTTGGAGATAGCTTTTAACTACCTAGCTCCTGTAATATTGGGACTGGGAATGTGGCTGTGGCAGCTGAGAAAAATCTGCCACAGAAGCTGGTTAAATATTCAAGTTGTTACCCTGCACAGAGCTCCTTATTCCTGGAATAACATTACCTGCAGTACCCAAAATAGCTAGTTTAAAACTACCTTGTGTATGCCAGAGTGAGCTGCTGCCACAGCATGGACTGCAGTGCAGGTGCACCAATTTTTTCATCAGCATGTGTGCTGCATCTCCACTTATCTCATAAAGTATCATGTGAGGAGAGTATGACTAATAGTCCTAATCCACCTTACCCAGGGTATGTGTCAAGAAGTGATGGGTACCTTAATTAATATAACTACAGAAAGTCCTTATGATGAGAACCTCTATGTACCTATTTCGATAAGAGTTGTAGATGGATGTAGCCAGGAAGTATGAATGCAAATGCAGGGAATTAGTCATTAGTTCTTTATATGATACAGCTTGTACAGTCAAAAGATATTTACCTACTTTATGGACATACAGACTAAACTGCAATTAAGTAGAACTGGTAGGATTTTTTAAAGGAATTTTTTCCACTTGGAAAATTCATACTCATAAGTATATCTAAGCCTGATCTAATGGCAAGGATATACGTTTATACATAATTTCTCTGCAAGTTAATTAGGAACTATACATAATGTTCTGTGCATAGTTTTACATTGGTCACCCATTTCAGTGCCTGACATGCTACACTGTCTGTCATCTTTCTTTACTTCTAAATTCTGTTTGATCTCTGAAAGTGCATATTCAGTCAGGCCTCTTGTGGAGTAAGTTCTCAAACACTGTACTGTAAAGGGAAGTCTGCTTGAAATTAATGTACTGCATCCGATGCTTACGTGGGTCTAAGCCAAGTATGACTTCCTTGAAACTGTGTTGGCTGACAGCTGATGAATCATTGTTTTTGTAGAACTTGGGGTTTATTTTGCTGTGAGAAGGAAATAATAGTTTAACTTAACAATCTCTTGCTCAGTGTGTGCCTGTAAGCACATGGCATGGTGGGAACAGAAAACAGATGGAATATGCCCATTATGTGGTAGGTGGAGCAGCAGTAGTTTGCAGCAATAAGGGCATGCCTATACTGTTGTCACTGCTGGGACCTCAGCATAGCATAGATGTACCCTAACTAGCTTTAGACTAGTTGTCTCCAGTACTGTAGCAGTCTAGATCTGCATGGGCTTAATTTCTGAGCATTTACCCAGCATCTCAGATGGGGTTTGCAGCCAGCATGAAGCTCACTCAGTGTGACTGCAGCCAGGCAGCTACTAATATCAGTTGTAGCAAGTTTAAAGTTAGCGAAGATTTTAGGTATCTCTACGCAAGCTATAGCCACAGTGGTGATTGCAGTATAGACCTGCCCTGTGTGCAGGTGTGGATCCAGAGGGGGTGTGATGGTGCAGTTGCATGCCCATTTGGCTGTTGCATGTGTGTTCCAGAATGGGGTCGAATCTGCCCAGAGCTCCTGCTTTTATGCAGCTCTGGAACCCAGGGGGTAAGCACTGCTGGTGCCACTGCCACTGCCACTATCTAGTTCCATCCTTTTCCCTGCTGCTAAATTGAGCAAGAAGGGAAGGGAGAGGAAGAGCAAATGGTAGCAGCCTTCACACCCTTAGCTCCATTGCCACATGAAAGCAGGGACTATGATCAGACCCTACCCCAGTCAGCTGGTGAGCTCAGAGATCACTGCTTATGTGAAGCCCCAGCAGGAATCTGTGTTGACCAGGCAGTATTCTCCAAGCTCACTACTCCTCTCTCTTGTATTGGGTAAGTCAGGTGAAACCCCAGTTGTCAGTAGTTACACTAACTAGCATAAAACAATGCAAGACAATAAGGACTAAAGTCGTTGTTACTAATAAGTGGAAGTCCTATATGTCTGATTAGCCAACAAAATTCTCTGTCAATCACCTTTATTTGTTGGCAGGTTAGATAGAATTTAAAAACAAGCTTTTAATTGACAATAGGCTATTCTAAATTTTGCACAATGAAATTATTTCCCTTTTTAGTCCAGGGTGCCACTAGATGGCACTACATGTTAACATTGGAAATGGTTTGTGCTGCAGACAAATGCTGTAATATTCTTAGGTCACATCAAGGACATGAGGAAGAAAAGAATGCTGTGGCATTCCAGGCTTACTTCACATTGGATTTGATACACTTTCTAGGCAGCTTGTAGTATCAGAATAAGCTGCAAAAATATTTTCTATTCACTAAAAAAGAAAACAAGCTATACCCAAATGCAGTTCAAATCAAATGGGGTTGGGGTGGAATTCATCAGATGATATCTGAATTTGAGTTTTGAGTTCACATCTCAATCTATCATACAGTGTTTGCTAGAAGATGAGTCATGGCTGAAGTGTGATTCTGGAGGGATGCAGTATAAAACCACCCACACATAGATTCTATAGAACTTGGATGCAATCAAAAATAGACTCAGAGATTCATTTCTTTAACAACAATCTGGAAGCTCATAAGCGTTAACCTGAATGCCAAAATGCATCTTTATCTAAATATATTTTTAATGCATTAATTAAATTAATGCTGAGGTGACGTTGTAGCTGTGATGGTCCAGGAAATATGCAAGAGGTAAGAATTCTTGTGGCTGATATCTTTTATTCAACTGACTGTAGGGCTGGGATAGACATAGGCAAGCTTTCAAATATCACAGCATTGTGTTGCACATTACACTTAGGACATGCTAACTGCACTTAAAACATTTGCATTCAATTGTTTGAGCAGTAAAATATATGCTAAGTGCCATTGTAGCATAGTAAATTTAGGAGTTTTCCAGGGAGGAGTATCTGCAGATTGGATTACCTACCACGTGTTGAATTAGCCTCTGACTGCTCCACAGAAGTAATACTGTTAGGAACTTTCTATACATTGGCGGGGTTGGGACCAACAAACAGCTGTTTGTTGATGTCACCTCCTGCAGCACACCATGGCATACCAGACTCTTCGAAGACTCCAGTGCTTAGAATGTGGGTTTTTTTAGATTGCAGTAAGCATTACTGTGTGACTGCTCAGAAAGCCTTCAAACTTGTAGCAATGCTTACCACAATCTAAATAAAACATGTCTTAAGTGTAATGTGTGACAAGGGTCACAGTACCATTCCTTAGGCCTTCCTGTGTAATTAAAGCCCCCTCTACACATTATAGGTATCATTCAATTAACTGGTTAATTGTATGATTACCTTGAGACTAGCTATACATACAAAGTATCACACATTAAAAAGCTCCAACCGGCTATAAAGTTAGACCTTAAAAATGTGTACTAACTTTATAGCTGGTTGCTATCCAGCTTTAATTTGTATGTGTAACAGGGTCTTCCCTGCAGCTGGAAGCCCCATCAGCTGACAGGGCTCCTAGTCTCAAGGGTGCACCATGGAGGAGATCATGGCAGCTGTGATCCCCAAAGGCCCAGGGGTGTATGAAACCCCCCAGGGCCCACACAGGAGTCTGGTTCCTGGCTACAGGCAAGGTGCAGCTGGGATCCAGAGCCCCATCAGTTGCTGGGTCTCTCCATTCTGGCTGTACCTAGGCCCTGTAGCTGGGAGCCCCTTGAGCAAAGGGGGATCCCAGCTGTGGCTGCCTGCTTCTTGCTGATGCAGGGGAAGTCCAGGATTGGGCTTCCCCTATACTGACAGTATGGTGTGATTGGATCTAATGCGCAATCCCACATGAGAGGCATGACTGAGGTTTTCCAGCAGGAGAGAAAGACCCTGATTGTCTGGATGGGGCAGGGGGCTACCTGGAACCCCTGCTTTGGTGTTCCTAGGGAGTTGGAGTTGGTATTTCAGGGGCTGCCCAAGGTCTCTGACTCAGGCTGCAACTTTAAAAAGACTTTTCCTAGAGAGCCACTTAATTTCATTTCAGTCCTCTCTGCCTTTCACTGTCAGATTGGTGGGTGGGTGTGCTTTCAGTGGTAAACACCCATCAATTGCTGGATGTGGGAAAAATGAGCCAATGCACAATGGGCACTTAATACCACAAAATAGCTTTCAGTTCCATTAGCCCATGAATTGCTGATTGTTCCCTCCCCAGAAACAGGGGCACCTTCCCCACCCATCTCAGTAGTGAGCATCACCAGATCAGCCAGTTGCCATATGAGGGCTGGAGGTTGTGGGGACTGAGGAGTGGTGTAGCATAGGATGCCTGGAGGACTAACCAGACACTAGTCACAGAAAGCTTGGTGTCCACATTTAACACTAATCTGGTTCATGAAGAACTGGTTCAAAATAATACCATTTTTCAAGGTATACTTTTGAAATGTTCTAGGAGGTTTACACTGTTCTAAATTGGCTTGTATATCTGAACACTTGCAGTTTAAATGTCATTTAAATTTCGTTAAGGGTTTGATTCTCCCCTGACTTCGGGTAAATCACAGTCTGTTCAGGTTAAAAGTGAGTGCAAGTGAGAGAAGAATCCAGGTTTTCTCAGCCCTAGGGTAATTCATTGATCATAAAACAAGAAGAAGTTACTAGTCTGACTTCCCACTTTACACAGGCTTGAATTAATTCCCAATTGAACCAACGTATATGTTGTAAAACAATTTCTTCTGCATTGAAGGTTTTTGTGGTGATGTCTTATATTGTACCAATGGTATAGTTGGGAGGGACACAGAAAAGCTTTCAGATACCACAGGAACCTTCCTCAAGTCTCTAGGAAAGAAGCAGACACAGAAGAGCTAAGCAACAGATGGAACAAGGGCATGTGTAAAACCATCTGTAAATAAAAACAGAGAAATGATCAGGTAGCCAGCAGATGAGCTCTCAAGGCCAATAATGTGTTCCAATGACCATAGGGATAAATTCTCCAGTGACATAAATGAACAATACTACAGGCAATTTGATGGTGTGAAACCCGCATTCAACAGCTGGACAGTAATTTCCTGCAGAATTTCTGAAGAGTTAACTACAGGTTTATTTCTTTTCTCCCAGCCTAAGAGCTTTAACTTTGAAACTAATTTAAGTTAAGATTAAATTTTGGACTGTTAATTTAGAGCCACCTATTTGAGTTATAAATGATGGGCCCATGATGATTGCTCTCACTGACTTTAATGAAATTGAGACTCCCTCATAAGCTCCCTGTGTTGTGCTTGCAACATGTTTACAAAGTTCACCACTTTGCAAGGAAAACAAATTCAGGTCAGAGTTAGTACAGACAATAAAATAAGCCTTCTATTTGTGTTATGTTGAAGTTTTAATGGGTCACTCTGTGTCCTGAAGAATAGTTCTACTACATAATGGTAATTTGTCTATGATTCTGCAAACCCCGATAGAATCACTGGAACCACTTGTATGAGTAAAGTTAAGCACAAGTTTTTACATTTGGTGCCTTGACTTTGAAGGGTCATTCCAATCCTTCTTACAATGCAGTTGTGTTCCTAAGGAGCTGGACTTTATTGCCCAGCAAAATCAGTAGGGATCAGATTCTATTCTACCTATTAGGGACAAAGCAAACTTATACAAAACACAACATTTACCACCTCTAGGGATGCTGCTTCATTGAAGTCAAAGGGAATTTTGCCACTGGCTTTGATGAGAGAAGAATTGGGCCCTAACCCGGATTGCAAGAGCTCCTTACATATGTTAAAAAAAAAGAAAAAGAAACGTGCTTTATTGGAAAAAACAGCATATTAGTTTTACCCAGCCCTGCAGCATCTGTATAGATCAGGCACTTCAGCAGAGCTTTTTGGACCTTTTATCTAAAGCTGATTCAGTCAACTATTTGATAAAAGTGCCAAAAAAAAAAGCACCCAATCTATAAAGATGTTGGGTGAGCCAGGTCCAAATAATGTGCTGCCTCTTCTGGGCATGTGCTGGAATTGGCACGGGAGTGCACCGAGTTTAAAGTAAAGCACTGGGTTTTTTTGTGGGGTGGGGGGATAATGTCTGTAAGCAGCCAAGATTTCCTAAATACCCTAGCACTCAGGGTCTTATCTAAAGTATTGCATGTTACTTTGATAGGACTTCACATGAGTAAAACTGCTTAAGCATTGGTGGGAATAGGTGGTAAATGGCTATGAAGCCAGTATGAGGGCCCAGGTCTTTGTTAAATTAAAATAAATACTTTCAATTAATTGGCTTGCATGGGTATTTAGTGCCACTTCCATGTGTCCAAATGTCCCGTAACATCAGTTGTGTCAGATGCATGTGCACTCTGCCACCTTATTTCAGGAACCATCTCTCACCTCCAACATTTTATCTCTTTCTTTCTTTCTTTCCCCCAACAGAAATAATGCGATCTAACGGCTTTTGTTTAGCTAATACTGAAACAATTGTTATTGACCACAGTATACCGAATGGGAAAGACAAGCACCTGGATACCGATGCAGCAGAACACTTGTAAGTGTATAGTATGTTGTATATTATTCCTGAATAGTGTCCATTGTTAACTTTCTCATATTCTCTTCTTGACACAATTTTAATATCCAGGTAAATGCACCAGCCGTCGTATATAAGACCTGGGTTGGTAGAGCTGTCAATCCAGTTGAGGTTTTTCTGGGCTCCAAGGATCCAATATTAAAATATTCCCCACGGAAATCATTGTTTGTAGAGGGGACCAGTCATCTTTTGATAGAAAGACTAGAGCTGGTCCTCTAGGGTAGGGGATCTTAACTGGGGTGCCACAGCACCGAAGGGTACCACAACCTGTTGTAGGGTGATAGGTGCTAAGGGGCAAATCTCCTTAACTCATTAGAGCTAAAGTGAGCTAAATTGTGGCAAAATGAAATGTTCTTATATACAGATGCATAATGCTCCAAGGTGGCAAATAATGTATTTCTTGGTAAAGAAAATCTTTTTTGTAATTTTGACTCCATTTTCTGCTTGTTGTAGGAATTTGGGGGTTAGACACTGCAAACAATAAAGCTTTCAAATAGAGTTTGGGTAGATGAGAATATCAACAGACTTTTTTTAATGGAAATTTGCTCCTGCAAAGTTCTGTCATACCAACTGATTGACGTTTCACTTTAACAGTATCAATTAGCTACAGGAAACTGTATATTTAAGAATTTTAAATATTTGTAACGAAAAACATTGAACTGCACATTAGTCAAGACAGTGAAAATGAAAGAAAAGAAGTCAGTAAAAATGTTGTGGGTAAAATGGACAGAAACTTGCCCAGTGGAGTAGAAAGGTGCTAAATAAATGTAAATTATGTATTGTGATTTGGTTTTGGTGTAGACCTGATCCTCCTCTGTGATTATTTAGACTTCTCTGGTCCAACAATCGGAAATGACATTTGTGGAGTTGGTTGTGCTGCTTTCTAAATGTCTCTTGCCTCCCAAGCCCTGTGTCAGAAATTTTTGCATATGGAAATACGTTAGGGAGAGATGCTGAGATAATGTCAAGACTACTGGAATGTTGCCTGAAATGTAAACTTCTCCCATTAACATCTACCCATAGAGAGCAGAGGCTCTACTTAGATGTAATAGATAGGACCTAACTCTTCTCACCATGACCTTACACCAGTGTAACTCCAGGGTCTTAAATGGCATCATTTTGGATTTATATTTGTGTTCACGAGAACTTGTTTATACTTTTTTCACTAGCAGTAAGGTAGTACGTGTATCTACAGCACATTAATAAATGTGTACACGTGCCTAGAGTGGGAAGAAAAGTATGTCCTTTGTAAGGTAATATATCTGTTGAGGGATTTAGGAATAATTAGTGAGGATAGAATAGGAATATGATAATTAAGTTTTCTGCATGTAACTAACAGTTTGAAGAACTATTGTCTCAAAAAGCTTTGTTTCAGAAAATACCTGTTCACAATGGCACAGAGGCACATGAAATATCTCACTTCTATTGCTGTGCTGTCTGCTACAGTCTCTTTAAGCTGGGTTCAGTTCCATAGGAACACTTTTTGAAGAACTGTGAAAATCTACTGTCTTTCACTTTAAATAAAAGTCTTATACTTATTTTTAAGTAGAATATTAAAATAATTGCCCCCCCCCAAACACACACACTTTGGTGTTTCATATCGTATATTAGACAAGAGAAACCGTGTTTCAGAGTGCAGTGGAAGGTCTAGAGCTTTCCTGCAAGTGACTTGTGATATTTCTAGAAGGAAAAGAAATTGAATGTGAAAACTTGCCACTGCTGCTTCTTTGCCCTGGGTCTTTGGTGTCACCTCTGAAATCACTTCACTTAGGTCATCTGTGATGAGGTTGTTGGGATGACTGCAGTTGTGCTATTCAGTTATAGAAGTGTAATTAAACCAGAAGGATGTGATGATCCACTTTATACTGAAGCATTTCAGGTTCCACCTATTTAATCTCTCTTCAGTGAATTAAATGATATCTGTCTAAAGAGATGTTATAAAATATGAGCTGTTAAAAAACATCCCTTGGAAGGCAGGTCCTGTAATTAGATCTGGGCAGGAAATTGTTTTCCCAGCCTGCAAGAGTGTTTGCAATTCAAAAACATTTCCTGTTTTTTATCAGAAATCAGGACATGGAGAGTAAGAGCCTTGCCTACCACAGAAAAGTCAGTATATCACTGGTTAAAGTGGAGCCTGACATTTAAGTCCCTGGCCTGATTGGGATAGAATGGACTGCAAGAGTGTTATCTTGTAGCCCAAATGAGTTTCCTAATCATAGGGCAGTAAGGTAACGCTCACTGGTACATGCAGTCTCTCTTTCCCAAAAGTTCTATCCTGGTCAGAGCTGGAATGTATATTGCATAGAAAACTTTGGTTTTAACAAATTAACATTTTCTGATCCCCCAAAAATTCTGATCTCAGAGAATTCCTGTTGTCTAATGCCAGGGTATGTAGAGAGTGCAGAAGGCACCAAACAAGGAGAAACTGGGCACATCTACATGTGCAATTAATGTGCATAAATAAACTCTGGAGCTTATTGCTCCAGAGTTTTTTGCTTCTGGGCATGCTGTTTGAATGGGTACCCTGGAGCAAAAAACTCTGGAGTATATTGCTCTGGAGTTTATTCATGCACAGCACATTGAGCTCGGTTGGAGCAGCTTGATATGCTGTGGAGGGGCTACCTGGGACTTGAGGGTGCTTCAGGGCAGGGCCAGCCAGCAGACAGCCTCCGCATTGAAACATTGTCATGCCAGCTGGGCAGCATCTACATGTGCGCTGCTGTGCATAAAAAAACTCTGCAGCAGGCTGGTACTTGTATTTGCAAGTACTAGCCTGCTGCGGAGTTTATTAGTTTCATGTACCATAATAGAGGCGCTTGTGTAGACATGGAAAGGTTTACTGCAGAGCTAATTAGGCAGCTCCACAGTAAACATCTGGTGTGGACATACCCACTGAGAAGGAGGACACTTCTTGATTTCTAAAATCTAAAATATGTGCATAGAGGATGGCAATAAAACTATATAGGAAGTGGAGAAGGGATAGAAAGACCCAGGTGGAAACGGTAGTTTTTCAGTTTCCCTAGTATTAATTAAACATTGTGGTGTACTGCAAAAGCCAAATGGAGAGGATTATCTCTGCACTGAAAGGATTATAGCTCCGTGTTCAAAACCAAAAGAAAAACAAATCCCATGCAGGCTCTGTCCTCTGTGTGTTAGGAACAGAGGCATTCGGAGTAGCTGCCAAATGCTGTGAGAATGAAATGAGAGGATCTGGGCCTTGATTACATGACTCATTTTTCCAGGGCTCACTTGCTAGCTTCCTTCCCTCAGTACCAGCAGCTGCTAAAGAAAGTGAGGGTGAGTCACTTTACTCCTGTGTGAAAGCGACTGGTGAATTGTTGAGACATTGAGACTAGAGATTCTTCTTAAGTGCTTCGTGTACAGTTGTTGACGTACAATGGTTTGAGCCACTCTTGGCAAGTGAACATTCACTAGATCTTCTCAGTGGTCTCTGAAATTGCCTGATGGGAAAGATTTCCTGGGGACACAGCCTTTCTGGAGGGAAGAGAAAAAGAATGTTTGAGAAAATGGCTTGAATGCTTTTGATCTGGGCCAGCTTCAATGTGATGCACTTTACCTGAGCTTCATGAGAAATGGTGCTGTTAGAAAGAGTCATAGGTGATAAGCAGCATTCAGTGATGAAAAAGCTTCATAGAAATGCTTTTAGGTAAATATTTGAGCTAACAGGCAGTGGAAAATGTACTGCTTCCATCTGAGCACCACACTGTACCATGAGGGTTAGATCTTACTAGTTTTATTCAGAGCAAGCATGCAAGCAACCCATCCTCCTCTCAGCCTCTTGTCGGCTCAGATCAAGCATAGTCCTATGCTTGCCTGGCAGGGGAAATACCATGATCACCACGGTGACTTCCTAGTCGCACCTGGGGAAGACCTCTCTGCTGGCATGACATAGTACCCACATAAGTAATGCAGTTAACCTTGGCTTTATGCCCACTTTATGGAAATAGGAGACTCCTCCTTAGCTTGCTCCTGGGGCCTTATGGATAAGGGCAAGTGAAACTCTGGGGCATCTGAACCCCAAGCCTCCTTGGGCCTGCAATCAGGATGCCCACCAAGGGTTTTGGAAACATCTGAAACCCCAGATGAGGGTGGAGGATGTTTGCCAGTAGTGGGGTCACTTATGGTGCTGGACTGAATCTTGGATTTGGAATTTCATTTGGCTAATTTGACTTGGTATATGGAAAATTAAAAAAAAAAGTAACTCATCCTCCTCCTGTTCATTTCTGTGGTTTAGCAAGACACAGACTTACTGTTATTGTGGGATGGGGAACATAACTGCTTCTTTTAATTTTCCTCTCTCTGATGTGCTACCTCCCGTAACATTCCACAGTTTTGAAAATGGCACTGGACTCTTCTGGCTGATGTATTAAGTAAACCTAATTGCAATGTATCCGGGCTTCACAAACTGCCTTTGTGATTGTGGGCCTCTTAGGTGGTCTAGAGGTACAAGCAGTGATCCAACAGAATGACTCACTGAGGTTTTGGAAGAAGAGTTGGCTCCGTAGAAAGATCTCTCTCCTTCCAGGTGACTAGCACAAGGAGGAAGCTCCCGCAACCATTAGAAATATTTCTGCTGTTACCCGGCCCTGATGTGAAATAAGTCTACTTTGTCATGTTTATTCAGAACATAGCCTGAAGGGTGGGCAAGGAGCATTAGCCTGAGGTGCAAATGGAGAAGACATTCTTGTCTGTAGATATTTTTCCTCCCTAATGATTCCCTCAGTGTTCCCTAGAATCAGTCTTCAGCTATTCTTGCCTCTTTTTCCACTGTCTGTGATTGTTTATCCCCTCACTTTTTATTCCTGACCAATGTTATATAACTGTACTCAAATGATTTCATGCTTTTTCTCTTTTTACCCCCCCCCCCCTTTATTTTAGGTTTGAAAACGTCAGCGAGTTTACTTCAGAGCTGGAAGACAGTGATGACCCAGCAGCCTATGTCACCAATTTGACATACTATCATCTGGTTCCATTTGAGACAGATATTTTGGACTGAGGCAGTCCAGACACCCAGTCAGCTAACATGCAGCCAACTTCTGTCCTAGGCTCTGATGTCCCCATTGCACTTCCATGAACAGAGCCTTGTGATTCAAATTACCAGTAGAGGAATGGCTGTGAATATCCTATGAGACTCATGCTCTTCCGCAGTGACTCAAGAAGGTATCTCATAAGGAGCTAACTGCTTCACTGCTAATGATAAACTCCTTTTCTGTGAAAGGAATAGTTCATAGAACTACCTGGATTCAAGAAAATCTTTGTGTCAGTGCCCAGGGCAACCTCAGACAGAACCATTAGACATCTTGCTCTAGTTTGACACCAGGGATCACTGATACCATGCAACTTGTGGTAACATCTATCTTTATTAGCTGCTTTCTATTATAAGGCACCACCAGAAGTTGTTTGCACATGTTCTCAGTGCACCTCTACCCAGTATTTATGAGAAGACAGACCAACTCCCAAACCAGCCAGATTCTAGGGGTGGTCACTTAAACCAGGTCTCATAGGTTGCTATTTGTTCAATTATAGGATAACTGGTGCCTTTAGTATAATGTTACATATACCATTGAGTGCCTACAGGAAATACACACAGTCTGATTACTTTAATCCTTGGGTTTTGTCTTATCACCGGAGAGCTGACTTTTCATTCTGGAAATAATGTAGCAGATGGGTTGGTGGCATTGGAATGGAAAGTACACAGTAATTTGGTACCCTGAATGACTTCAGAGTTTTGGAAAGCTAAGCTATCATCCTACAAATGGTTGATATGCATGCTAGACTTTTGGATATGATTTTTCTCTTGAACCAGGAAATGTGAACAGTGCTTACAGTTGTGTATGCCAGAGAGATCATGACCTTCGGGTATTACTTTTCATAGGATGGGAGGAGACAAATGATATGTTGATATTTGAAGGTCTGTTTGACCTGAGAATTAAAGATAAGCAAAGAAGATAGGAAAAATGAAGACAGGAAAAACAAACCACCTATAAGCTCAAAGAGTTTATATAGCCCACTGACACTCACCTACTAAGTAAGATTCTAATCTTGCTTTAAGCTGGCTTCATACTGGTGCTATCCCATTGAAACCAATGGATTTACACCAGTGTAAGAGTTAGCAGAATCAGACTCTATAGCCCCTTAACTGCCAAGTAGTGCAGTGTGAACTTCTCTTAGGGTTTCATCTTGTTGCATACTCAGAAATCTCAAACTGAGCCAAGAGGACTCCACAACCTGCATGAAGGGGCATTGACCTCTCATCAGACATTTGGGCACATAATTACCAGCATGAATTTAAAGGGATATGAACTGCGAAGAATGCATTTTGAGCTAGTTATCTCTACAGTGACATCAACTTGATCCTGAAGAACTTGGTACAGCCCCTCTCCTTTTGCAGACTCTCTAGGACTAAATGTATAATAACAGTAAAACAGAATTTGCTATTGTAAATAATAAATTATTGAGAATCCTAATTCTTTTACACAATATGTTTTTAAAATATATTTTAAAAAATAAAATGTTACTCACCTGAAGTATGCTATTTGCAATTTAAACTGATGGCCTCCATTTATTTTTTTTGGAAAGGAAACAGGAATCAGGAGACATGTTTTCTGTCTGCCACTGCTATTAACCTGCCGCATGACCTTCAGCAGCTCTCTTGGTCTCTCAGTTTTATGCATTTATAAAATAGAAACAAGGGGTTAAAGTTTCAGATGTCCCTATGTTGCTGCAATGTTAATATCTGAGTTGTTGGAGCACTCTTGTAAATGTTACTCAGTCAGACAGACCTGCTCTTGGTAAGGCACCTTAAGATTTATAGATAAAAAGAGTTGTGCTATTTATAGATAAAAAGAGTTGTGCTAAAGTGCAAATTTGTGACCAAGTTTAAATGTGAGCAATTTTCTTCATCGTGGGAAAGCAGTCAGCTACATACGTGAATGAGGGTAGTTTTTGTGAACTGGTTAAATCTATAATGAAGACCTACCTTACAAACAGAAATGGCACTAGGTTCACTTCAGTCAGTTTTTTAAAACCAGTTTAGTTAACCAGATTCAAAAAAGGGGGTCAAGTCTCTCTTTTTGCTACATGCACATACACCAACCATATTAAAAGGGCACTATGAAGGCATTGTCAAGGTCAAGCACTTGCAAGTTAGGAAATGGCAGAATCATGGTTGCCTGCACAATCTTCTTGTGTGATACATAACAGGTAGTCCTTGTATTTGTTCCTACTAGAATAGCCTCTGTAGCTATGACATCATCACAATGTTAGAAGTAGCTTATGCCAACAGAAGGAGTTTTCTCCCCCGTGCTCCTTGTCCATATGCCTTTGCCAACAAAACCATGTAGCAAAACCTGGCCTTAAATTATATACTATCTTTCCCCCTATAGAAGCCCTGTTGCATTCAATGTAAAGAATGGACCTGTTGTAGGGATTAACCCTGAACCCTAAATTTTCATTCCAGGTGGTATGTGAAAGCGGGATGTAGGGGGCATAGGTTCTTCCTCAAACCAGAACTACACCTTTCCACCCCCTCCAGTCTTTCCCTGTTCTAGTCCTGCCCCTTCCTCTTGCATGGTTGCATCTTTCAGTCCAGATCTCACTTAGCTATTCTGCAGCAGCAGTCCTTTGCTTTCTTATTCCCTGTCTCTTTGCTGAGTCTGCTGGTGGAAGTCTGAATTAGTCTCTTCTGCATCTACTGGCTTTCCTCATCTCACGTTCTGATCAGTTTCCTCCTTTTTCACTGCCCCTGTATAGTCACAGTCTCACCTGAAGCTCTTTGTCGCAATGAGCTCCTCCTGCCCTCGCAGGCCCCACTCTTCAAATCAGACAGCTTCCTCTTCCAGGGTACCTGGAATCAGCAGGGACTATCATTGTGAGAGCAAGGGAGAGTCTGCTCAGGTGAGTAGTTGTTTCACCTCAATTGATGTGTATCCCAGAGGGAGAGGTTATCACAAAGAAAGTCATGCTCATCCCTGAAGTATACTTTGTGCATATAGCTGCTATAATCTAGGATGTCCCCAACCATAAATTACATGGGACTCTTCAATGACTTGATGAAGTTTGGGCTGATTTTCATGGGGAGAACAAAAGGCTCACTTCTGTCAGAAAGACTTATTCTTGCCAAACTGTAGCCCTTGCTAATGTTTTCAGAAATCCATAAGAACTTTTTAAGACAAGCAAAATTGATTACTGTTCTGGCTTCTCAAACAGCAGAATCATTCGGTTGAATTTTAAAAAATTTAATCTGAGGCAGACATTCAGCAGGAAGACATCAACACTTTTCCCCCCACCCTGCACCCCTCAGAAAAAAAAAAACACTGGGCAAAGTGGTAAGCAGATGGAAACAGGTTCTTATAATAGGGAAGGGCTGGCCAAACTTAATAGGCTTTGCCTATAATTAGATGTTGGAGGGTCACTCTGCTCTTCATTACCCATTTATATATAAGACTTTTTTTAAAGCTAATACTTGGGACCTCAAGTGAACAAAATGTACTCATTTAAGTAGTTGTACAGTTGCCCTGACTCATATCATTGAGCATGAATTGTGGGTGGATGCTATCTATATTTGTTCACAACAATATTGCTTGGGTAAAAAAAAAAATGTATAGCTTTTGTTTTTTCTTTCATTAACACCTCCCAGAACTGACAATATCTTAAAGCTGGCCAATAATTCTTAATTGCAATTCTTTTGTTGCAAAGAACTCAGAAAAACCAAAACAGCTCAGAATGTTTTGGACACTATGGATGCTTCTTTGAAATTTCTGGGCTTCTCTTGTGATTCATGTTTGTGCACCTAACCTAACAGCAATAACATTATGTGGCACTTAACAGCACCCTTGAAAGGATCTCAGTGTACCCTGGGATTCTTTGGCATCCTGATTGAGAATCACTGGACTATTGGCAGCCAGCAGTACGTATGGAGGCTCCACTGTTCATTCTACACTTTAGTCAAGTTGTAGCATGTGCTGGCAGAATGGGCACAGTTGCCCACTTCAATTGGCAGAGCCATGTCCATGCCAGCAGTTTTGCTGGCAATGCTGCATAGGTTATAGGGTGTGATGTATTTTTTTTATGTAGCCATGTTAGCAGAACTTGTAGTATAGACTTGACTTTTGAGTCACCTTAATGCTACTCTAACTTATACTGGGAATGAGACTGGCATAAAGGTGGCCCAGGACCAGGGATAGCACAAAAGCCATCTTTGTGCATACACATAAATTCCACTCTATGCATATCTAGTTCTCCTGAAATCCCTGCTGAGGGGCCCACTTACCCTCATCCATTCCCACTTCCTTGGGTCACACTCAGAAAATAAGGCAGTAGAGCTTCCCTAGCTGCTAAGAAATCTGTCTTGGGCATGCCCTCAGGGCAGCCTCACCGCCTCCTTTCCAGGCGTGGCTCAGACAAATGAAGATGTGCTTCCCATTTGAGCTCAGAAAGGCATTGTGGAAAGGGTTGGTGGGCTGCAGCTAAGGGTTTGTGCCAGCTATACTGGAAGAACCAAGGAGTCATCAAAGGAGTGACACCACTATAAATGTAAGGAGAACTTTACTCATGAAATAATAAATACTTAGGACCAAATTTGATCAATCAATGTAGGTTTGATAGGTATGTTTTCTCAGTGCTTGGACAGGGCTAGATTCATTTCTTCCTTTGGAGCTAGTCATTTCCCTTGAAGAACATGCAAAGAAAGAGCAGAGGGATGCCTTGGCTTCAGTAATTTTGACCATTAGTGTCTGAGCCTCTTCATTGTTCTAGACTCTTACCTTTAGGAAATACAAGCACATGATGTGCCAGGCATGTTCCTGAACCTCAGCAAATTACTTATTTTAAGCCTGGGTGGAGTGACGTAGTAGCTGTGATGGCCCAGGACATATGTGAAAGGACTATTTCAAGTTTGTGGCTTTTAAATCTCATGAGGATCCCTGGTTATAAAGTCAAACTGTTTCATTAAGCAGGAGAAAGCCATACCTGAAGAAATAATCCCTATCCATCTGGGCTTACAAAAGCTAATGGGTTTCGACCACCCCATCCTCATTAAAAAACTAGGCGACTGTGGCATTGATGCCTACACGGTCAGATGGATAGCAAATTGGCTGAAGGGTCGTACTCAGAGGGTGGTGGCAGACGGGTCATACTCGACCTAGTGGGAAGTGGGCAGCGGACTCCCCCAGGGCTCGGTCCTGAGGCCCACACTGTTAAATTTCTTTATCAGCGATTTGGACAATGGGGTGAAAAGCAATCTGTTCAAATTTGCTGATGATATCAAAGTTTGGGGTGAGGTGGGCACGCTAGTAGGGAGGGAAAGACTGCAGCAAGACCTGGATAGGTTGCAGGGGTGGGCTAACAAAAACAGGATGCGTTTCAATACTGACAAGTGCAGGGTGCTGCATTTGGGGAGTAGTAACCAGCAGCACACTTGTAAGATGGGAAACTCCCTTCTTGAGAGCACGGAGGCAGAAAGGAATCTTGGAGTCATCATTGACTCCAAGATGAACATGGGCTGACAATGCGAGGTCACGGTCGGCAAGGCTAACCGGACCTTATTGTGCATCCACAAGTGCATCTCGAGTAGGGCCAAGGTGATCCCCCCCTCTACGCGACACTGGTCAGGCCACGGCTGGAGTACTGTGTCCAGTTCTGGGCACCCCACGTCAAGAGGGATGTGGACAACATTGAGAGGGTCCAGAGGAGGGCCACCCACATGATCCGGGGACAGCAGGGCAGGCCCTACAATGAGAGGCTACAGGACCTGAACCTGTTCAGCCTTCAGAAGAGAAGTCTGAGGGGGGACCTGGTGACCATCTATAAACTCACTAGGGGGGACCAGAAGGGTTTGGGGGAGACCTTGTTTCCCCTAGCGCCCCCCAGGATAACAAAGAATAACAGCCACAAGTTGTTGGAGAGTAGGTTTAGATTAGACATCCGTAAGAACTACTTCACAGTCAGAGTGGCTAGGATCTGGAGCCAACTTCCAAGGGAAGTGGTGCTGGCTCCTACCCTGGGGTCTTTAAGAAGAGGCTTGGTGCCTACCTGGCTGGGGTCATTTGAGCCCAGTTTTCCTCCTGCCCAGGCAGGGGGTCAGACTTGAAGATCTACAAGGTCCCTTCTGACCCTATTTCTATGATTCTATGAAGTCTACACAAGATGCTTTACTGCACAGTAGACTAATTACTGTACAGTAAAACCACCAAGTAATCATGCTCATAAGCTACTACACAGTAAATAAGTTCACTGCACAGTTGGCAAGTATCTGTAAATACAGGTACTAAACTGTGTGGTAGATACTGTGCAGTAGGGCTCCTGTAGATGCTGACCAGAAGCATATTTGCTCCCAGTTGGCCATACCAGCAGGGGGCCAGTCCTTGCGCTGCTCAGCTCCTGGCTCCCCCGAGGAACTGGGAACTGACTGGTGTGGGGACAGTGTCCCTCTCTGCCACTTCCTATCTTGGTGCTGCAGGGCTCCTGGCTTCCCACAGGAGTGGGGAATTGAGCTGCACTTGGCAGCTCTTCCTTCCCTGCTCAGCCAAGTGCAGTCAGGACCTGTCCCACAGGTGGGCCAGCTAGCAGTGAGCCCCCAGCTGGGCAGGGTATCCCCATGCAGCCAAGGGCAGCCAGAAGCTGTCCCACCAGAGGGGCAGCTTGCAGCAAGCCCCTGGCTAGGTGGGGAATCTGATCAGGGCTGGGAAAAAGCTGCCAAGGAGGGGACTTTTCCCCATTCCCATGCCCCACTTTGCAGATCAGGCACAGGGCTGGGAGAAAGCTGCCCCAGAGGTGAGACAGCTTCCACCTCCCCGGACACCAGGGCCTGACTGGTGCCCCCTGCCAGCCCAGAGCTCACGGCTGGGGAAGCCTGGACTGCTGTAGGTGGGCATAGCAGGGCTGGAACAGCTCTGCACTGAACTGCTCCCCTCTGGAGCATGTGTAGACGCCCTGCTGAGGAAAGCTTACTCCACAGTATTTAACTGTGCAGTAAGCACTCTGAGCACTAATTGTATGTTTAGATGTGCCCAGGGTCTCCTTTCACCCCCTCCAATTGTTAGTCTTCCAGAAGCTTCTCTGTTTTCCTTCATTCCCACCCCAAAGCAACTGCAATAATGTGGCAATATGATCCTTCCTCAAACATTTTCAGCTTTGGGAAGTTTGTCATGGTTAGATCCAAACTAACAGTGGAGATTCAGTGAGGCAACCCAGATGCAGAGCCTGTATGACTGAGTTTACTACTTCTTGAAATCAGAGTAAGTTTCATCAGTGTAAACTGTGACTGTCCTCATCCACACTAGGCATTGCACTGTTGACTGCTCACTGGTCTGGATTTAGTCCATGGAATAGAGGGAAGCTTCCTTACCCTAATTTTCCATCTCCTCTGCTGGAGCTAGTGGTGAAGTCATAATTCACTTGAGCTATGTCTCCAAGAAGGAAAAATGATATGCTGTTAGCTGATATTGAAATCCTGGTATATAGACATGGCTGTGGTCAGGTAACATGTTGGGCTTGTCTACACAGGAATGTTTTGCTTATTATATAGCTATAATTATATAGGAATATCCCCTCTGTAGAAACCCAGAGCTTGTCAACAGAGGAGGCCACTTAAGAAAGTTAAAGCAGATTACAGAAGGTGTGAATTTATAAAGTGTATTAGTTAGAGCATGTTAAACTTCTGTGTGGATGCTGTCATTGAGAAGGGGGCCTTTGTTCTCTTCAAAAGGGATTAAGCTGAAGTGAACTAAGGCCACTTTTTATTTTTGACTGAGAGTATCCCCAAAGGGGTTTAATGGGCTTTCACTAATACAGTTTAAATTAACACCTTAACTTAATCTATTTTAGCTCACTCTCACATCCCCATGTAGATATGCCCTCTTATCCAAGTATAAACCTCAGTTGTTTCAATCCCTTCCAGTTTGTTCTGGAGTTTGTTCAACTAAGCTGAAAAGGTCTCTCTTGTATCAAAATAAGCTACATCTATGCTAACAATATTTTATCTGTACAGAAAGACTGGGATAGTACACTGGCAATATGCTTCTTGTACAGATCCATCTCTACTGGCAACAGGATGAATTGTACTGCCTTAGTAAAACCTTGCCCCACAAGCTAGACAGAAAAGTATGGTTTGGTTGGTAGTACTACATATCAATCAATGATCACGTGTCTTCATATTGGTGACCAACATAGCCATGTTGGCAGAAGTCTGTAGAAATCAGCCCTTGGAGTATTTGCTATTGGTTTAGCTTTATATTATCTAGATCTGCTGTTGTTTCAGTGGTAGACACCTTGCCTGTTACATAAGAGACCCTGTTACATAAGAGACCCTGTTTCAATTTCCAGATGTGCCTATAACTACAGCCACCGAGGCACTGAACATCTGGATTTCATCTGGCTTTAGGATTCTGTCTACAGGGGGGAGAAAAGATCTGGACAGCTTCCACTCCTCCATACTCCTGCCTAAGTAGGCATGTCAAAGGTCCTGGTGATTTCTCAGATATACATCATAGAATCATAGAAAATTAGGGCTGGAAGGGACCTCAGGAGGTCATCTAGTCCAACCCCCTGCTCAAAGCAGGACCATCCCCAGCTAGATCATTCCAGCCAGGGCTTTGTCAAGCCAGACCTTAAAAAGCCTGCAAGGATGGAGATTACACTACCTCTCTAGGTAACCTGTTCCAGTGCTTCGCCACCCTCTTAGTGAGAAAGTTGTTCCTAATATCCAACCTAAACCTCCATTGTTGCAACTTGATTCAGAAAGATAGAGGAATAGGCAAGGTCTGAAATGACAAAGTAAACCTCACTGGAGTTACTTTGACCTGCTAATATGTGACAAAACTACAACTTGTCTTCTCTTCTTTAGGGGGAAGAAAAAGAGGTATTTTACCTAGCAAACACAAGGCTTTGAAATAGAAGACTTAACACCTATGTCGAAAGTGCTAAATAAAACAATTGAAAGAGAGAAATACTTTCTAACCCTATTACAATGCAGTGAAGCTTCATAATGAGTGGAAATGCAGGACATCTGGGACTTACTTGCTACTTCATACAGATGCAATTCAACTGCAACTGCACTAAGAATGTTTTTTCTGTATTAAGAGAAGCTGGGGTGTGGGAAAAGGAATACAGATTTTGAACTAATGCCAGGTTCTGTACCTTGAGTTAGCCTTCGTATGTAACACGTGGAGTTTGTTTTAAAAGGCTTTGCAACTGTTGCCAGGAAAGCAATTTTTAAATCAATTTGTAAAAACATTCCCTGAAATACTTTGCTTAAGTGCTTAACATGTCATAGTAACAGTTTTTCCCCTTTGATTATTTAAGCCTGTTATTGCTCATCTATTCCTGCATTTCGAGTTCAAGTTCCTGGAGTAAGTAGGAGACAAGCATTTTTCTCCTGCATTTTTGAAAAGCATATGACCTTTCTCCAAAACAGCAAACCAATAAATAGGGCCTGCATATTCCATTCTGCTGGTATCTGCTGCAAAATTTCCTCTTTATTGCATCATTGTACTACAGAATCCATGACTAGAGCACTATTGTTTTAAAGGAAATCCAGGACATGGGTAAGAAAATCTGGGACAGGGTGAGGGTGGGGGTGTGTGCACATGCACGCGCGCGCACGCACACACACATACGCTTCTGCACCCCTCTCTGTCCCCAAGTACATGCACACATGTGCACACCCACAGAAGGCAGCAGCCAGGCTCCCATCCAGCTCATTCACACACAAGGGACCTAAACTCAGCCAGCCTTGACCCTGTGGCTCCCAGGAGCCCCGATGGCTGCATGGGGTGGGGCAGCACAGAGGCCCGCAGCTGGGCTCCATCCCCTGCTCCCAGAGGCTGGACCTGGCTGGGAGCAGCCCCCTATGCTTTGCCCTGGGTTCTACCAGCCCATGCTGCATGGCCACATGGCACCTCCCCCCCACACTGCTGGCAGTGCAGCTTGGACCTTGGGAGTGATTGCAGCAGCAGGACACAAGGCTGCTGGTACTGGATGGCCATCTTGGCTTGCCCCTAAACAGGTGCCCAAGCCCCAGCCCCTCCCCCCGTCCCACCCTGCCCCAGCCAATCCCCACCCCAGGCAAGAGGTGCAGAACTCAGCCCATCCTACCTCCCCAGTCTCCAGCTGCTGCTCAGGAGGAGCCAGGCTGGACATGTGTGGGTAGGGTGGCACCAATCCAGGACTTTTGCTTCATTTTTCAGCAACCAGCATGGATTCTGGGACAGCCTATGAAATCTAGGACTATCCCAGCCAGACTGGGACATATGGTCACCCTACGCATGCCTTACTTAAAAGAAAAAAAAAAACCACATTATTTGTCATTTAATTTTTTTGTAAAAACTATTTACAGTGTGAATTAAATATACCTGGTGTGTTATCTGCCTAGTTCTACAGAAAGCGTGGAACAATAAATCCGGGGTAGTAAACCACTGCTATTCCTATTAGTTGGATATTCATTCTGAAACCTAATGATCAACATGTGCTTTGCAGCACCACCAGTTAGTTAACTTCTAATCATTTTTAACTGAAACATCCAGGGAGTGATTATGTTCAACCTCCCCCTGATAATCTAAAATCATCTCTCATGGAGGTGTCAAAGTACTAACTGTCCTTTGCCAAGCTGCTTTACATTCTGCTTTCCTTTAATTCTACAAGAAAACCATAAATTGTTAGTAAAATACTGTGCATCACACTGCAAGCTGAAAGCTTAGGGGATATTTTAAAATTTGAATTGAAAAGTAAAAACTTGCAGCAGCTTCACAAAAAAAAAAAAGGTAACATGCATCAATGCTGGGTAAACTAAGTATATGGGTACTATATGCAAATTGCTACAGCCATGTTTTAATTTAAAGGTCACTTTTCAAATTTGGTCCTTGCTTCCATGTGCTCAGAGACAGCAGGGTCTGACAGTAAGGAGAGAAGGAAGGGGCTGCCAGGGAAAAATGTTAGGGGGAAGCAAAGAGGAAAGGGGTTACCTGACCCCCCCTCCCCCAGAATTATTTTCCCTGCTGTAGCAGTGGGAAGGGAACAAATTCAAGCCAAATTTCCAATAATTAGATTCTATACCTGGAAGATTATAATAAATGTACATATTTTCCATATATAGAATCTAATTATTGTGAGGCTGTTGTAGCACATCAGGATCCCAGGGATGGCCATGATGCCCCCTGGTGGCTCTGCAACCATGCTCTGCTCTGCCCCTGGGGTTCATTCCCTTCTCACCCACCACACCTTGATGGAATAATAACAAGGTTAATAGGAAGGCTGCCCATGGGCCTTCATGTGGCCCTAACACAACTGGATCCCTACTGGGGTTCCCCAGTACCCCAGTAGTCTCTTCTGGTCATAGGCTGCTCACTGGGCCTCTCTGGCCAACTGTGTCCTGCAGGGGACCCAGAGCCTTAGGGGTTAACTGTGTGGCTCCCATCTTTTCCTACACCATGCCCCAAAACTCATCGGTGTTATTGTAATGATGTTCTCCTGTTGGGGCTTTGGCCTCCATCTCTTTACTCTCAGTAGGCCTTCTAGCCTGGGCCCACTGTATCAGACCTGGCTTTGAGGCACTAGCTCTGGTTTGGCCCTTTCAGGCACCAAGCTCCTGGTCCCTACCTGCTCATGTCCCTCTCAAGCACCAGGCTCCTGTCTAGCCTTGTGGCCTTGCACTCTGCTCACACAAGGTTCAACAGTTGCTTGAGCCTGCCCCGGCAAGGCTCAAGGTGACCATGCGTCCCATGGACACTAATGGGACCTTCACATACTGCCCCTACAGTTCCAACCCAAACCACCGGTATAAACTGCGACAAACAATGAGCCCCTGGGCTATAACATAAATGTAAAGGGGAAGAAGCCACCTGTCTTTTAAGAGGAAAAAACCTTCCCTCACCCCTTGTGCTAGCATTTCTCCTTGTGTGGGCTCCTTGTGAGGTTCCCCAAGCCTCAGTGTTCCTGCAGACAGCAAAGCAGATAGTCATGCAACCCTGAGTAGCTCTCCTGGACTGGAGCTCCTAACTCTGCAACTGGCAGGGCTAGACTAGCTTCCCCACTTTAGCCCCAGGCTTATATCCTCCCAGGACCCTGCCCCCTTCCAGTCAGCCCCCTTCCTGCCTGGGCTGCCTGCAGGTGCCTGTTGATTGGCCTTATTACCCTGTAGCTATGGCAACCTGCAGTTGTTGCTCCCTGCCTGACTATACAGAGCTCCCTGGCTGGGCTGTTTCTGTCTTAAAGGAACAGAGAGCCCCATGATATCTGTTACAGTCATCTTCTAATGAGGGTTATCTTCTATTCAAGTAAATATGGTAATAAGAAAGGCTATGAAAGTGTGTCAGAAGAGGAAGACTAAGGAAAGCATAGGTCCCCTACTGAATGCAGAAGGTAATTTAGTAAGAAATGATGTGGTGAAGGTTGAAGTATTTAATGTCTGTTCCACTTCAGCCTTCAGGAATATTGTAATAAGAGTTATAATTTAAAGATGTTCCCTAATTTAAAAGAGCTGTGAATTGGGAGATGGTCTCTCAGGTAGTAGCGGTTAGAGAGACTAAAGGAGGCAGAGGTTTGCCTGCTGCTCCACAATAAAACGTGTTGTTAAACTCTTCTCACTCATTGTATGCCTGTATTTGGAGAATCTGATGATAACTCCAAATATGGTTGACCACCAGATGACAAGTGCAGTTGGCAACAGGGATAGAGGAGAGATAAGCAACTTAGAGTAGTAGAAGAACAGGTTAGGGATTTCTTAGAGAAGCTGGATGTTTTCACGCCAGCAGGGCTAGACAGGTGCACATTAGAGTACTGAAGAAATCAATTGAAGTAATTTCAGAGCCATTGGCTATCATCTTTGAGAATTCCTGGAGGCTGGGTAAACTCCTGAATGACTGGGAAAGGACAAGTATAGTCCCCCTCTTTACAAAAGAGGAGTTGAGGAATTTCAGATTTCCCTTGCGCTATGCAGGTTCTCTACGTGTGAATTTGCTCTTATGTGGTGACCCTTTTTATACCAAAAATTTGTTATATGTGATGTAAATTCACTCTTATGCGATTGGTGTGGTGGAAGCCCGCAGTCAGCTGCTTTGTGCAGTGCATTGTGGGAGTGGTGCACACCAAAATATAGTCTCATGTGTGGATTTGTGCTCTTCATTCATAATCTGCGATACGGGTTTCTGTAGTTGTTGATTCTCCTATGAATGTTACCCTGCCTGTACCTCTTACCAGTGATGTGGAGCCTGACATTGGAGACCCTTCACCACCCTCTTCACACCAACTAAATATTCACTACCACCATGTGCTTGTGTGTATGTCTGCTGTTGGTGAGTACCAAAATTGTCTTGTAAAAATGGTAGACATGGATCTGGGGGCCAGTACAGTCTAGGCCTTGGAAGGTATCCCTATTTGTTACATTGTAAAATGGGTTCCCTTTATGACAATTCGAGGTATGTGCCATTTTCCAGGAATGCATATACTGCAGAAAGTGAGGGAAACCTGTACAGACTAGTCAGTCTGACCTCAATATCTGGAAAGATTATGGAATATGTCTTGTAACAGAGCACAGGGTGTGCTCTGTTACTCCTAGGGGTGTAGGCAGCAACAAAGCAGTTTGCAGCTGGCTATTCTCCCCAATCAGGCTAATTACCTGACTGGGAACAGGGACTAGCTCAGGGATCAGCAACCCCTGGCACGCATGCTGAGCGTAGTACGTGAGGCCATTTTGCTTGGCACGCTGCAGCCAGCCCCGGCTCTGTGTAGCTGGTGCTAGCTGCGGCGCCCGGGTTGCTCCCCGCAGGGCTTGCAGCATCCCAGCTAACTGCTGGGAGCAGCCCGGGATCCCGGCTGGCAGCAGCTCCCCAGAGCCTGGATGGCTGCAGCCGGGAGGCCCCAAACACCTGTGCTGGGCTCCGGCACCAGCTCCGCACCCACGCGTGCAGCCACGCCTCAGAGCGGGCAGTGGGGGCAGGGCCTGAGGCAGCGTAGCCCCCATCTCTCCTCCGTTCCCGGCACAGAGGTGATGAGCCTGGCACAGCTGTTTGTAGCCATCCCAGGCTCTGGGCAGCTGCTGCTCACAACACCTAGCAGCATTTCAATACTCATTGATCACACCCACACAGTAATTTCCAGTTCTAAGATTCTGATCAGAATACACCTGGGTTAGTGAAGGAGATGCCAGCTGTCCCATGCTGCCTGGTGCCAGAAAATCAGCTTGCACTAACAAAGAATCCATCTCTTCTGCCTCTTTCTTTTTTCCCTGAATCTCTCACTACCTCATCTAATTCTGAATTTCAGAAACTGATCAGATCTAGCCACAAACTTCCACATGCACCTATCTTGCTATTTCCAGTACATGAAACCTTCTACACATCTTGTTCATTCTTGGTGAATTTACTCCTAGGCCTCCCAATGCTAGTATCTGGTGTACCAACCTGGCATACCTACCTTTTTTCCTCCATTACCATATCTGTGTCTTTTTACACTCCACCCTGACAACATTGGCATTTTCACTGTCTCCGTCTTTCTCTCTCCCCTGCCACGCAGATGCTCCCCTGCCTGCTGCACCTCATAACTATGCAGGCAATGCCCCCAGCGAAACTGCTTCACCCCACTCCATGTGGCTTCAGCCTCACCCTCAGCTCCCCATGCACTGTGCAACATTTCCTTACCCCCTGGGGTGGGTAGCAGCAATTGGAGTAGGAAGGGGGAACCTGGAGAGTCTGGCTGTTGTTGCAGCTGGAGCAATGTGGGGAGTGGACGTCAGGCTGGAGACCAGGGCTCCAATGTAAACCCTTGTGGGTCTCAAGAAGCTGGTGGGCCACCAGCTGAACAGCCCTGTGATAAAACATCCTATCACCTAGTGCATAATTACAATATGGGCACATCTACACGAGACGTTTACTGAGGAGTTGCCTAATTAGCTCCTCAGTAAACATCTCAGTGTCTACACATGTGGCCCTATTAAGCCACAGGAAACTAATACGCTTCCCAGCAGATTAGTACTTGTAAATACAAGTACTATCCTGCTAGTGATTTTTTTCATGCATAGCAATGTATGGCTAGACACTGACCCAGCTGGCTGGGGCACAAGTGTGCTTCAGTGTAGGCGCTGACTGCTGGCAAACTCCAAACCCAAGTACCCTCATGCCCCAGCTCTAGCAGGGCACTGGGCTGTGCCTGCTTCTTTAAGGGAATAAGCAGGCTGAGAAGCTGCTTGCAGGTGTGATGGGGGAACTAATGAGGGACTCATCTGACCAGAAGAGGGCTCAGGCTTGAGCTATATAAGCCCACAGCCTGAACTGGTCAGGTAGTCTCTTCTCAGTAATTACAAAGTGAGGAGTTTTTGGACCTACAACTCTGCAGGCCAGGAACAAAGGCAAGTTCTCTGGGCAGATAAAGACCAGTTTTACAGGCAAGTGGCCTTTTTTTATGTTAACCCCTAGAGGGTTTGAGGTGCCTAGCAGAGAGCCCATATGCCCAGGGAAGAGTATGCAGGACCAGAGGGTCCAGGAGCCCAAGGGAGGCTGAGTGTATAGGTTAGGGGTATAGACCCGGGCTGAAAGGTATGCCCATTGGGAGATGATGAAAGTTTGCCCTCTTAAAAGCACAGAGGGATGCTTTTGCTGCTGTTTGTGTTTCTTTTATAGCCCAGGGGCTTATGGTTTATGTTACTGTTAATACCTGTAGTTTGGGTACGGAGTATAAAAGGTGGTTATGGAGGTCCCATTAGTGCCCAAGAGGCACGTAACTGCCTTGAGCTGTGCCAGGGGCAGGCTCAAGGCCTGAGCTTTTGTTGAGCCCAGAGAGGGGCGGAGTGCAGGAACAGAACAAACACAGGGGCTGGGGGCCCAGCACCAGAGGGGCGCAGCCGCACGTGGGCTGGGGGTCCGGTGACTGAGGTGATAGATTGAAGGTAGTGCCTCAAAGCCATCTGGGGAGAAATAATCCACAACGCACTTACAGGCTTGACAGTCCTGCACTTGCTAGCTCATCTGAATGAGACCTGGGTGTCATGACAGACAACAAATTGAACATGAGCCACCAATGTAATGCCATAGCTGGCAGAGTTAATCATACACAGGCATGCATCTACTGAGGCATCTCGAACAAGGCTAAGAATGTCATCCTCCTTCTCTGCTTGGTCTTGGTGAGACCATGGCTGGAGTTCTGCATCCAGTTCTGGGTGCCAGACTTCAGAAAGAACATGGAGAAGCTCAAGAGAGTCCAAAGGAGAGCCACACACGATTGGAGACCAGGTCATACGAGGAGAGGCTGAAAGACTTGGGACTGTTCAGCCTTGAGAAAAGAAGACTCAGAGGGGATTTGGTGGCAGCCTTAAAGTATTTCACTGGGTCTGCTCATGTGCATCAGGTTACATAAGAGGTCATATATTTTGCTGAAGGAGGACTCCATACCAAATAAAGTTCTTCAGTTATGTTAATACTCCATTTTAACACTTTGAAAACTTTAGCTAAGATTCAGGCTCAAGCTAGACAGGATCAAATGAATGGTCTGCCCATGATGGAAACATACTCCTATTAAAGAGTCATGCAATGCGTGTAATGGTGACAGCATGCATGCTTTACTCTTCAAGGTGACAGCTGACTGCCAAGAGTAGAAGAGTTCAAAAGCACTGATGTCATGGAAAGCCATCAATGATGCTGCATACCTAATCGCTGAGCAAGAGAATTTGAAGTGGTGTCCGATGGGTCTCCAAGAAGTGACGTAGACACTGGAATGGAGTCCTGAAAACAAAGCAAATAGCAGCTTGCTTATTCTATGTGCAAATGAGCTTTCCATTTCCCCCCCTGAGATGGCTGGAAGTCTCAAGGAGCCAAAACAATATTTGCTTTTTCTGTGTTCATTTGTTGCAAAGGATACAATCCAACTTACAGTACCCAAAAATATTTGAGTACCTGCAACGGGCATCTTTCCTACCATTGGTGAAGGGGAACTGCAACGTTCAGAACAACAAACTACTTCAGCCAAAAGAAACCTGAATCCATTGTTGCTGCTTTAGATCACCCTAAGATAGTGAGTGGGATCTTCAAATGTTTGTAAGGATGCTGACAGTGGCTCTGCAGGTACATTGATTTGGGGGCCAGGTCTACGCTACAGAACAAGCTGTTGTACCTTAGACTAGACTATACAAGGAGGCTTCTCTTCTCAAATCCCCTATGGTATGGGCAGACAAACTATTTACCATGAGGCAAGAGGATATCAGGATTCACCATGTCAGCTGCTCTGCTCAGGCTGTGTATGTTCTCTCACCTTGTGGTAAGAGACCTATTTCACCTCTTTTCCTTCTGTGATCTATCTTACTACACAGCAGTGGACTTTTGCATCTAGCTTAAACGAAGCAGTTTTAGCTGCAGCATCGTCAGCAAATGGGCAGCTGTTAAAATGTACAAAGTAGTTGGAATAACATGAATGATCTCTGCAAGGCCTCAGAGACTGTTTAGCCTGGAATTCAAGATTCAGTTTTTCCTCACTGCAAAACAGTTTCACCTACTTAGGAGGGTAGTAAAACACTGGAACAGGCTACCCAGAGAGGTTGTGGAATATCCATCCTCGGAGGTTTTTAAGACCTGGCTACACAAAGCCTTGGCTGGGCTAATCTAGTTGGGGCTAGAGGGGGTTGGACTAGATGACCTCCTGAGGTCCCTTCCAACCCTAATTTTCTATGGTTCTATATCAAGGGCATAGATCAGGGCCTGGGGAAGCATCTGTTCACCAGGGCCCCCTGGGGGAGAACAAGAAATAATGGGCACAAGCTGATTGAGGGTCACTTCAGGCTAGACATAAGAAAAAAACTGCTTTACAAGTTAAGTACTGAGGGTTTGAAACAGGCTCCCCCCAGAGGTGGTACAGTTACCCACCCTGGTGATCTTCAAAAAACATCTTGACGCCCATCTTGCTGGGGTCATCATCTGATCCCAGCAGTCTTTCCTGGCAAAGTGCAGGACCTGATGATCTGTAAAGTCCATTCCAGCCCCTAACAACTATGAAAAGCCAGGTCTGATACAGTGGGCCTGGACTAGATGGCCTAGTGAAATTAAAGGGGTAGAGGCCAAGGTCCCAACCAAGGGAACAACATTTACTGTAACAACTGTGAGGCCTGGGGCTTGGTGTAGGGGAGGAAACAGAGCCATGCATTGAGTCTTTAAGGCTGCGAGTTCCCTGGAAGGGCACAGATATGCATTGTAACCCTTCAAGCTACAGGAGCACTGGAGAAGCAAAGGGCAACCAAAGGGGTTCTTTGAATTTAAGGGCCAAATCAAAGTGGTTGGGGTCCAGGAGAGACCCTGTGATATTGCAGGTGGACTCACTCTATGGCCCATGGGCAGCCTCCCCTGATGCAACCCCTGAGAACAAGGCATGGTGGGTGAGCAAATAAGGGAGGGCTGTAATAGAGACTGAGCCAGGCAGGAGTCACATGGCCACCAGGAAGCTTCACAGCCGCCCCTGGGGCTTCCCTCTGCTACATCAGCCAGCCCTTCCACAGCATGTTGAACTTGATTGAAAGAGTCCTGAGCTGGCAGACTGGAATAGCCCTGAGCTGACTCCTGGGGCTCCCAGTTAGCCAGGGCTGCTCTGACCCAGCTCAATGTGCTGCAGTTCTGGGCACACGTGTAAACACAGCCCCCATGAGCTATAAACTTCAGTGCGATATGCACTATAGTTCATTGCCACGCATTAATATTCACATGTAGATGCGCCCTATATTTCCTAAATCTGACAGAAGGGCAGGGTTTCTGTTCTGTTCCCTTGTGCCTATTACTGCAGAACGCTCCATGAGAAGGCTGTGCTAAACTATTAATGTCATGGTCAGAATAAACCAGAATGTATGCTAGTGCAGGACCAGAGGACAAATATCTCTAGGGATGGTAGGTGAAGCAATACATACATGCATATACGTGTGTGTGTGTGTGTGTGTGTGTGTGTGTGTGTGTGTACTAGCCAATTGCCCATCATGCATAATGGAGTGTTTCAGGGAGTGTTTACATGCCCCCGTGCCCCTCGCTCACCCTTCGGGGTCAGCCATGTAAGCAGTCCTTCTGCTGCCACTGCCTCTTCCTCCAGCCTCCGATGCAGCAGCTCTTCCCCCCCCACCCACCTCTGCCTCCTCCCCCAGACCAGCAGGGCTTCCCCCCCACCCCCCGCCTCCCCTTCCCTTCCCCCTCCCTGCAGGCTGTTGTCGGGGCTGGGCCACAGGGGGGGGTTGCTGCCACCGTGACCCCACTTCCCTCCCTTCCTTCCTTCCCTGCTGCCCAGCCCCAACAACAGCCACCACCAAGACCCCCACCCACCCCTTTACCCTCAGGCAGGGAGGCTGGGGGGAGCCCTGCTGCTTGGGTGGCTGGGGCGTGTTCACCACTATGGCAGCAGCACAAAGTTGAGCTGGTGCAGCCCAGGCCCATGCAGCCAGTTGCTGCCCGCCCTCAGCGGCACATGCGCTGTTGGTCAAAAGTGTTATGGACAAACTAAGTCTTTTATTATAATAGAGTGATGATGTATATACGCGCGCGCGCGCGTGTGTGTGTGTGTGTGTGTGTATGTTTGGCTTTTTTTAAGTTCTGAAACACGCTGGCATTTGAATATTAACAAATCTTGAGGATATGCAGACAAAGAAAAACATCATGCTTCATGACATTGTTTCCATGACCCTTTTTATGAAGAGTCAGTTTTAAATTTCTCATTTCCCTATGGTTCCAGCTTCAGCCTTGCATGTAAGGTTACCATATAACTAAAATAATTTGTAAATCTACAGCATCTTTTTTAATAACCTTATACATGCTTGCATAAATTACCTGGATATTGTTAATGGTCAACCTCATGGATGTTTCATCATTTTAATTGTCTACTTATGGAAATAT
This sequence comes from Alligator mississippiensis, assembly GCF_030867095.1. Classification (NCBI taxonomy): domain Eukaryota; kingdom Metazoa; phylum Chordata; order Crocodylia; family Alligatoridae; genus Alligator; species Alligator mississippiensis. The sequence goes on along the minus strand of NC_081826.1, from coordinate 121,543,092 downwards.
TCACACCCAGGTGCATTGTTCCAAAGTTTCACTGCACATTAAGTATTTGGCTCTTCAGTACTGTAGAATAATTATCTCTTGCTCTATAGTGATTCTTGTTAGATTTCACCTTCATTTAAAGCATACATTTTATGGTTTATGCAAAGAGAAAAAAATGCCAAGATAATATTACACAGGCTATCAGTGCTTAACAGTAATGAAAATTGCATTCATCTAAAAAAAAATTATGGCAATGCTGAGGATTTGGGAAACAGATGGATGTATTTACAATGTAATTATGTGAGTTAATTTTTTCTGAGGAAATAAAATGGCTTCCCAGCTACCTATTTGCTAGAGGGAACTCATGGCCCTGTTATCATTATATCTGTGCTCCTTAGAGTCCTTTAATGTGTTTATCCTCACACTAATCCTTTGATTTAACAGTCTTGGAGTGATGTTGTAGCCTTGATGGTCAGGAACTGTGAGAGAGGCAAGGATTTTTCTGGATGATGTCTTTTGTTGGACCAGCTGCATGGTTGGAATAAAGTTTGACATGCTTTTGAATGCAAGACGCACTTCATCAGTGAGGATTTAACCTAATTTTACAAATGGAGAACAGAAACGCACATTGATCTATAAAGCAGTCAGGAAAAGGTGACAGTGAGGGAATGACAAGTATTATGTTTGTGGACAGGAAGGACGCTGTCCTTTGCTGTAAAAGTGGCAGTAGTTAAGTCAGTGCTATTGCAAATGTGTTTCTATCATCATGGCAGCAGTTGGCAAAAGTACAAAGGGAAATACGCATGTTCTTTTGGAAAGTGAAAAGAGAAACTAGCCAGAACAGAACTGTATAAAGAAAGAGATAGAGAATGCTGGACATAAGGTTGTTCATTTACACAAACTATATAAGTGTAATGTGTAAAGCAGCTACAGAGGGAGTAGGTAAAATGGCATGCTTTAGTCAATTTTTGACAGGTATGATCATGAAAAAATGGGGAATATATGAGGGGGCTTGTGGAAGAAGCCATGGCAGCTTTCCACTCATTACATAAGAATGGAAAGTTTTATAAGGATGTACAAAACAGGAGTGATGGGGCTGGAGGTCCTGAAAGGTAACAAGAGGCTAACAAAAATTATAAGAGAAAGGATGGCATCAGTGAAGGACCTTAGAAATGGATAAGTGAAAAAGGTGTGGGGGAGGTGGCTGACGCACAACAGAAAGGGGAGCATGCTAATCTAGGATGCCTGATCATATGAAATATCATGCTGGTGAGATAGGTGAGACATAGATAGAGCTTGGCAAGAAGAGCAGAGTGTCCAAGGGAAATATGCAGAGATAAAAAATGGTGGGACATGTATATGAGGACTGTATATATGCAAAGGTTGTGTGCAGGTGCGTCATTTGAGTGTCACAAAAATAAGCCAGTCCTTAACACAAGAAATGGTACTGTACAGGCTCATATCAAAGGGGCCTGAGGAAACGGTATTAAGGGCACTGTAACCCCCAGGTCCTTTTCTGCAGAGCAGCTGCCCAGCCAGTCAGCCCCCAGCCTGAACGATGACACCATGAACGATGTATGCACATGTAGACTCCTGACCAGAACCATTTAGTTGCAAGTAATTTACCTGTGAGTAAACTGGTCCCATTTCAAACGCACATGTAGACGTACCCACTGTCTCTTGCACGCACAGGTCCGGCTTGCAGATGAGTAGGGCCTTTGCTAAGATCTGCCAAGTCTGCCCAGTGGCTTGCTGGTGCTCTCTTGCTCTCCTGTGGCTGCCTGACTCTCCTGTAGCCATCTGGTGGCTGCTGGCTTGTTGGGGATCTCCTGTGGCTCTGCAGTGGCTGCTCAGCTCACTGGCTCTCCTGCTGCTGTCTGACTCTTTGGCTTTCCATCTTTCCAGAAAATGGAGTTCAGGAGAATAGATCTTCCACATGTGTTGGGATGGCGGTGCTGTGAACGGTGTATCCTGGGATGCTGGAGGACTGCAATTTGTTTCTATTGGCCCTGTCAAGAAGACTGATATTAGCACAACACAAGGTGCTTAACAGCAGCCTGAGAGATTCCTTGCCAGAAGAGGTGTAACTTAAAGGTGATCGGAGTGCACTAAGCACAATTTCTTGTGCTTTAACATGCAAATGCTCAGATTTTAATTGTGTTTAACTCATGCTAAGGGTAATATCTAACAGCAGTGGATTGATGTAGACAGTGAGCTGTTGCTCATATTGGGTGTGCTGCATTTGTGAGGACAAACAGAAGGCTTCAGTTTCAGAAGTAGTCAGATTCAACACTCATTACAAATACTAAATTAAGTAAAAAAAAAAAAAAGCCCTAGCTTTGTGCAATCTGTTTTATAATGGGTCCTGCGGATGGATGTTGCTGACAGACAGTACTGTGAGATAGAGGTTTATCTCAACATAGATGCAGGCTCTTAATATCTTTTGGCTATCCTTAGATGAAAAAAATCCTACTGGTTTAAAATGAGTAGTGTATTGAGCTGATTCATTGTACCTGTTTCATGTGTCTGCTCTTTTCTGCATAAAGTGGAATTTAGCAGCTGTTTCATTCAAAGGGAAATTCACCATGTTGTTGCTTCCACTTACTTCAGGAGACAGCAGCTACACCCAACAGATCAGCTGATATGCATTCACGGGTAATAAATTCCCCCTCTTTTTTTTTAATTCAGCATATCAGTTTCATCTGTCCATACTTGTTTAGATAGAGCTTATATGGTGACAGAGGATTCATCTTCCATCTAAAAGGTATTGCTGTAGATATCAGCTGTTTCAAGACTCTTTTTGGCTAAAATGTAAATCTTATCATGGCTTCATTACATGCATCACATATAGTTCTTTGGGTATACTAGTGAACTTTAATAAATATAGAGCCTGTCTAATTTTACATGCTGCATAGTTTAGTTAAAAAGCCGCACAGTTAGGTGCGAAAAAGAGGTAGACTGTGAGTATGTATATAAGAGAGTTGAGAGGATGTTTTCTATGGTGTGCAATGTTTCATCTTTGTCACTTTGAAGGTGTGTTTGTATTCCTTCACTCTGGCACTGTCCAAGTGTTGGGTCAGACTGTTCCTAAGCCGTTGTCCCTGAAAGGTTGGTGTGATCAGGTTCTTGTAGGAGATGTTTTTGTTTCTGGGTGGTTGGTAAAGATGATTTAAATGAAGGTTGTAAACCTCAAAACATGAAGAGTTGAGAGATAAATAAGTTATTCCAGACTATTGTCACAACCCAGTGATTTTGGTGCCTCGGCACGATGGAACTTTCTTGTCACATGAGAGCCTCTTGCACAGCGAGGGTTTTTGCTGCGTAAAGAACCCGCGTGCAGGAGAGAGTTCCCGCCAATTTGCAGCTGTCTTTGCAGGGTGCATTTTCCCTTTGCAGCACAGAAGTGCACGGTGCAAAGAGTTCCCGCTATTCGAATGCAAATTTGTGTCCCGCTATTGGCTAGTGCTAAATTATTCACACGTGGCGGCTGGTAATTGGCTTGCTGGCCGTTTAAAAATTCGCGCGACTTCCACCCAAGTCGAAGAGCTTTGAGCACGCTGCAGAGTGCCTCTAAAGAGATCTGACTTGCGGCTAGCTGGTCGATAGACTGATCACCTATCGATCCTTCTTCCCAACGCCAAGCGCAATCCCAGACGTACCCTTTTCCCGCTGGCTTAAGTTAAGGACGGATTTGCTGGCTTTGGCCTCGCCAGCTGGAACAATTTACATTGTTGTTCAGACGACCGGACCGTTTCCGTCGCCACCACCCGCGACGTAAGTAAAGTTTTTACAACCATTAAACCTCATCTGCCTCTCCATTCACCAGCCCGCCCTGACGAACGAGCAATTTCTAAATCACCTCAAGTCGGCGCTGGCCGGCTGAGACATGGCGACGAGGATGGGATCAAAGGGCACAGTGATGGAGAAGAACCTAATTAGGTGCTGCTCCTGGCGCACCGGGAACCGCCACATAGAGAATGCTAACGATCTATGGGCGCATATCGCTTACCATCAGGCGGTAGAAGGGGATGAAAGAAATATTGATGGCTACTTCTCCGTAAAAAGAGAAGAAGCTGTAGTGAAAGAATGGAGAACAAAGCTATCCCTTGGGGAGTTTGGATGCATAATGGGGAGCGACTGGGTTTATTATCAGCCCCCGGAGGAAACATCAACCATATCCCTAGGCGGGGTGAAGGTGTGGGAAGCAGAAAAGCTGACCCCCGCTCAGGAGTTTGCCCAATGCACCCGATACTTAAAGGAGGGGGGGGAACCCACCCCCGCGGACTGGTTCAACTGTTCTGATTTGGTGCCTGAGTCGCGGGGCCATGAGCTCCTCGTTCAGTTATGGGAGGATTTGGAAACTAAGGGCCGTCACAAGCCAAAGTGGGGTCTAATTAAATGGAAAAAGGGAAAGATGATAAATGTGCTGTTCCGTGCAGTAACGGGCCTACTAAGGGAATATGCGAATTTGGAGGCTCAGATGCATACTGTGGGTAAGGAGTCGCTGGAGCGGACAGCAAAGGGCTCCGGAGCAGCGTTTATTAACAGTGCCAGCCGCATGATGCTGTTAGCAGAAAATGGTGCCGAAAGAAGCGCGAGCCACCCGGGGAACCCGGAAAAGAGGGGTGGAGTTTCGGAAGACCTGGCGGGGATCCCCCTAGTGACTCTACCCCCTGAGGTGACGTTGTTCCCAACGGCCACGCCTCCTTACCATGGGGAGGGGGCAATGGGAGGAGGGATATACCCAACACTCCCAGATGCAGAATTTAACCCTCTCTCTGCCGCAGCTCACCCGATAGCTGTGACGAAGCATGTTGAGGATGAAGAAGGTACCACGCATACCACTGTTATCTCTCGCACACGCACCAGACCAGAGATTCAAGAGCTTTGCAAAGAATCTAAAATAAGGCTGGGAGAAACCTTGGCCATGTGGTTAGGAAGACTGATAGTGGAATTTGGATCTGACACTCTGGATAAGGAAGAAGCGAAGTGCCCTGACACGACAAGCAGCGTGGAGTGGAGGGCGTGCTACTGATTTGAATGTGGTCACGGACAGTGCCCACTGACCCATCCCACTCCCGGCGCTTGTGGTAGGACAGGTAACCCACAAATTTCACACCTGGCACGAGGGTTGCCCACAGAAGGCTACTGCAGAACAACTTCTCCTGGCTATAGTTGGAGTGTCGTATCTCTCATGGAGCCCAAGAACAAATCCAATGGGACTGACAGCAGTCCAGTGTAAAGAGAGATGGGCTCATCGTCGCCTATCGGACCCCGGGCAATTCCAACACCCTTGGAAGCTATAGATGCCTGCGTGGAGGTATACGGAGGAGCGAATGCTGTTACACTCCGACTCTTCTTGAACCCGATGGCAGGTCAACCAGTGGGAAATCTTTTAGGCCATCTCCCACGATTGCAGGCACTCATGAAGCAAGGTGAGGAAGCTTCTAATGACACAAGGGATCGACCTTCAGTGTACCTAGCTGCAACATTGAGGCCTAGGCATCAAGGGTATACCCCTCGGCGAGAGCCATGGGGGTCACCTCCAAGGACCCCAAAAGAAAGAACCCCAAAGGAAAGAACTCTGAAGGAAAGAACTATGTTCGGATTTCTTCTCACTTACTCCGGACTAACAAAGGCTCATTTGAGACTTCTGGGAGACAAGGCCCAGGCCAGTATGGCTGAAGCATTGGGATTTAATTTCGAGGACTCGCCAAAAAACGAGTAACAGCCGTCAGCTCTGCCGGCGGCCTTCACCAATTCAAACCCAATCCTACTGATTCTCGTCCATACACTGAACTTGCTGTTTACAACCCTACCGATCCGGATGACCAACAACGGGTGTTTTTCCTTCTCGATACTGGAGCTCAGACCAATGTGATTACCTCATCAAAAGACCACCAAGACGATCAAGGTACAAGGGCTTAACGCTATCGCCGTCACAACGAAGGTCAAGTTTTGGGTTCAGGATCACCGATATCCCCTAGAGGCTGTTCTAGGGGGCATCAACATTTTAGGAATCCCGGGAATAAAAGCGCTTGACCTTAAAGAACAAGTGCTATGGGCGTTACCCATTATTATCCCAGAACAGGGCTGGCATCAACCAACGCTTTGTAACACTTCCACCTGGCGATATCGGCCAATCCCAACTAAGGATTCTCTAAAACAGTCCCTTACTGACCTTCTGCAGTGACTTGAGTGACGAGGCTGTATTAAGACCATAACAGCCAGCACCTACCTATCATCAGGATGGGGAGTTGCGAAACCTGGGAAGCCTAATGAAGCCCGGTTGGTTGTGGACTATAGAGAAGTCAACAAAAGGTGTCAGGTGCTTCAACAACCTAATCTGTCTACTCTGCCACAGTGTATGTTTGAGATGGCACAGTTCCAGCAAAGTCAGTGGGTCGGAGTCACATTGGATCTGAAAAATATGTTCTTTTCCATCTCTATAACTGACCCAGAAGGAATACTAAATATGTGTATTGATGGCATCATGTACAGGTGGACAGTTTGTCCGCAAGGATATCGCAACGCTCCATCATTAGCCACTGGTGCCATGAATAACACCCTGAAGAATTTTCGAGCCTTGCACTCTCTTCCCCCAGAAAAAGAATTAAAAATTTGGAGTTATGTTGATGATATTGCCATCATGGGTCGCGATAGTTCCGTAGTTGCCAGTGTAGTAAACCAACTAGTTGCTCACCTTCAAAGTGAGGGATGGACAATCAATGAGGAAAAGTCAAGCCTACATCCTGTAGATGACATTGCATTCCTTGGCACTCGATACACCGGTTCCATCCGCCACGGAGTCTCGCATGAGGGTCCTAACATCAATCCGCTAAAAACATTCCACCCCGTCGCTAAGAGGCATTTTCAACAGCTTTTGGGTCATTTAAATTGGTATCGACATTATGTTGAACCCAGCGATTTGGCACTCCTCACTAAATTACAGCGACAGATTCGTGACAAGTCCCAAAAGTCCACGCCTTGGACGGAAAAGGATCAGCAGAATCTACTTCGCCTGCTAACCACGGTTAAAGGTACACAACTCCATGCCATCGATCTGGGTGAGTCACTAACCGTAACCCTTGGATTCACCACCAACCACATGTGGGCTGTCGTGCACAACCCCTGCGATGAGCTAGTATACATGGCCCATAAGACGCTTCAAGCGGCACAACATCAATATGGAGCTATAGGAAAGATTCTCCTAGCCGAACAATTGGTGGAGCCGTTAGCAAGGGGGCATGGGACGTTACACGGTCCTGGTGCCACATTGTTACCCTTGCTGGACGCGGGAAGAATCAACCCACATTTTCAAGGGGAGTCTAAGACCTGGAATACGCTAGTACTTACCCACCACTATAATTGGCACTGTTGGAGGTTGGAAGACACGGTACCTGATCCAAGCCCAGAAGATGAGGAAAAGGTTCCTACACTGTATGGAACTTCAGCCCCAGCGTGGATGGCCTCAGATGGAACCTCCCGACATGAAGGAGGCTATGGATACTACTGTAAAGCTTGTCACGATAATGAAATATTCCAAGCCGACCCAGATGATAATTCGTCCCAAAAATGTGAATTATTAGGATTCCTAAAGGTACTAGAGCATTGTCTGACACATCATGATGATACACTCCCCGTTCCAATTATCGCCATTGATTCGCAGTATATCTATAAAATTCTTACTGGCATAGCTTTTCCCACCGAACACTTGGATGATTGGCAAGACATCTGGAGGACGTTAACTAGATTTGTACGCCTTCCATTAGTTAGGCACACTAAGTCCCACCGTCCGGATACTGATCCAGTACATGAGGTTATTGATAAGCTTTTGGAAGATCCACTCCGGACTGACGTGGTTTTGCCTATCACATATGCTTCCGGTCCTGAAGTAAATCTGTTCCTCGCGTGGCTTCATGAAAATTGGGGTCACCCAGGACCACGGGCTTGTCATCAACGTTGGTGCTGAACCATTACAGAGCCAGCCTCATATGGAGCTCGGCGTGATTGGGAAAAGGTAGCTCAGGCTTGTGGGATATGTGCTAAAGAGAAGTATCATAAAACCAAACATCAGATCGGAGCTTTTGATTCTTCACAGTTTCAGGCAGGAAAAGTTTGGCAGGTGGATCTGCTAGGACCCCTCCCAGGGTCTAAACCACCAAATAAAGGACTAGTTGTGGTTGATTTGGGGACCAGGCAGTTGCAGGTTGTCCCCCTACGGAAGAGTAATGCTGCTGCAGTCATTTCTGCTTTGACTGCTGTATTTGCCGCCTGGCAACCTCCTCATGAAATTCAGTCTGATGGAGGACCTCCGTTTAACTCTAATGCTCTGGATAAATTTGCTCGTCTTCACAATGTAGCATGGCATCTTCATTTGCCGTACCACCCACAGTCCAACGGTGTTGTGGAAAGACACATAGGTCTGTACAAAGAGCAACTTCGCCTTGGAGGAGGAGGGACGTTTAAAAATTGAAATAAATTTAACCACGATGTCCTAATTTCACTAAACACTGCTAAACCGTTATGGGATGAAGCTAATGTCCAGAAACCCCCGCCTTGGAAACCCAAGTTCCTGCCAGAGGAGTTAGTATGGATCTCAATACCTCACCCTCATCAGTCTCATCCACAAGTTCACAAAGGAACCGTTCAGCGGTCGGGACAATATCCCAATACCTATTCTGTCCAATTGGAAGAGAAGCCCGATCGTCCTTCCATTATTGTTTATCACAACTGGATGACTCGCCGTTCCGATGTTCACTCAGTATCCTTACAGTGAAACCAATCATGATTCTTTTCTGTTTTGTTTTGTCTTGTTATTCTGTTTTTTCACAGGTTTAACCCCAGCAAAAGCAGTAATCTACAACCACCTGATTATGAGACCAGACTACAGTCCATTCAAAGCCAAAGAGTGATGGTTGTGAGGGAGGCACTGAGACTGCGAACGCCCATTTGCTCAGGACTTGTTATAACACTATTTCTCATTTTGTTAAGTGTTTACTGACATTGTCTGTTATAGGAGAAGACGGACCGAAGCGGAATGTTCTCCAATCAGACGATGATCAACAGTTGTTGTTATGTGTTTAAAGTTATTGTATGTTGTAATTTGTCAAAAAGACCGGTCTGTCAAGTTATTTGCTTATGTATTTATAGATACTGGTTGTAAAGGCTTTGCCAAGTCAGTGAATCCTCTAGCAAAGATGCCGTATGATGTGCTCATGTGTCTAAAGTTCCAGTTGTGCTGTTGGCAAGGGGGCATGTCATAACCCAGTGAGTTTGGTGCCTCGGCACGATGAAATTTTCTTGTCACATGAGAGCCTCTTGCACAGCGAGGGTTTTTGCTGCATAAAGAACCCACGTGCAGGAGAGAGTTCCCGCCAATTTGCAGCTGTCTTTGCAGGGTGCATTTTCTCTTTGCAGCACAGAAGTGCACGGTGCAAAGAGCTCCCGCTATTCAAATGCAAATTTGTGTCCCGCTATTGGCTAGTGCTAAATTATTCACACGTGGCGGCTGGTAATTGGCTTGCTGGCCGTTTAAAAATTTGTGCGACTTCCGCCCAAGTCGAAGAGCTTTGAGCACGCTGCAGAGTGCCTCTAAAGAGATCTGACTTGCGGCTAGCTGGTCGATAGACTGATCACCTATCGATCCTTCTTCCCATCACTGAGCGCAATCCCAGACGTACCCTTTTCCCGCCGGCTTAAGTTACGGACAGATTTGCTGGCTTTGGCCTCGCCAGCTGGAACAACTTACACTGTTGTTCAGACGACCGGACCGTTTCCATCGCCACCACCCGTGATGTAAGTAAAGTTTTTACAACCATTAAACCTCGTCTGCCTCTCCATTCACCAGCCCGCCCTGATGAACGAGCAATTTCTAAATCACCTCGAGTTGGCTCCGGCCGGCCGAGACAACTATCAAGTACATTGGTTTAGGGTGTTCAATATAACATTGCTCATACTTCTGTTTGACGCATACCTACAGCATTCATTTAGACTTTTCTCAGTATTTGTTGGACGAAGAATGCTGAAGGCTATATTTGGGGAGGCGGTGTTCATCACATAATTCCTGATTCTGTGAGACTCCTTTTTTTTGGTGTCTGTTTTTTTCAAATATCCATGACTTGTTTTAACACTGAGGCACTGATTCTTGTTTACCTCTTCAACTTCTTGGGCAACATTAAGGGACTTCATATGAGAATAAAAAAATGTTGCTTACAGAAAATGATACATTACTTAGTGTTTGTATTCCAGTAGAAGCGAGGGGCCTGAGTCATGATAAGGTTTCCTATATGCTGCCTACTATACACTTTCACAGAGTCTTTACCCAGAGGACTGATAGTCTAACTAACTAGATAAACAGATCTAGGTGTGGCAGTAATAGACATAATAGATGAACACTGTGACAATTTACAAACATGTTAGTCTATGATGCCCATACCCATTTTTCTTATAATGAGCTTTTCTGACACATTCCTGGGGCTTGGTCTCTTGTCATTTTTATCCTGTTTTTCTGGCAGTTCTTATTGTGTGCAGGTTTTGTTTGTCCTGCTACCTAATCTGATCGACAATTTGCCTGCAGTGGGAAATATGAAGTCTAATACAATATGGGAAGCTGCCTTAGGCAGACAGGTCTAAATAGAGAGCATACTTGGTAATATTTCAGAAGTATAATATAATTAACATAATTAGCAGGGGGTTAATTGTGGTTTATTTGTTTGCTTTAGTGATTCTCAGAAGAAAGAATTTTGGCATGATAAAGAGTTAATGTGATTTTGAGTTTCAGAATGAAAAGATGAAATGGATACAATTATACTGCTATAAATAGCCTAGAGATCTTGAGACCAGCAATTATTTCCAGTGTGTCTTGCTTCTGCCTCAAACATGAACCCAGTTTAGGTCCATAAGCACCTATTACCATAGGCTGACTTTTCATAGGCCTAAGTTGCTGGGCTGATAGTTTCAGATCATTATCTAGAGGTCAGATATCCAGAGTTGGTAGCCAAACTCAAGACAGTGGGTCCAAAATGGAATTTCTATTAGCAATGTCACCTGTGAAGGCTAACTGGGTAATTACATGAAAAAGGGCAGAGAGAGGCATAATTCTTACATGTCATGGTGGTGATATGTATCATGCTTGGGACATGATGTTGCACCTTTGTTGCCTGTAGTAGACTTATTTGGTGCAGAAATAATTCCATTTTCAGAGTGAACAATTTACTATTTAAATCATCATTAAAATGAAGGTGAAAAATATTTGTAAGACCCACACCAGGTGCAAGTTTAAGGTAGCTGAACTTCCCACTAATCGAGCCAAGGAGGAAATATGGATACTTAACCAAACCACACCTACAGACCCTGAACTAGTCTCTCCAATGCTATGAAAACGCTAGAAATAGTAAACATAATGAGATTGGACTCCTTTGTGTTCAACAGTCTGCAAAATGATGAAGGATAAAGGCTGTGTGCAGAGGATGGGCCATTAGTTATTCAACTAAAGAGAGAAAAAGGCCGGCTGCTAATGAATGTAAACAGATGTCGGGGAAAGAAGTACATGAACTACCATTGAGAGACAGAGTAACAGGTACTATGGCAGCACATAACGAACTCACCATGCCTTGGCTTAAGCTGTCTGAAATGCTAACTTGGAAAACAGACTTTATTTTCCATAGAGCTGTAGAGGCAGACAGAATTTTTATGAACCAAGCAAGCAGGCAGATAAATATATAGCTCAGTAAGTCTAGAGGGAATTGTAAAGCAGTTTCTGTGGTGGTGATAAATAGAAGAGATGGGGTTATTACTTTTGACAGGTCTGAGATTGGAGAGCCAGAATCAGGATTTTTAAACTGATCCATGTGTATCAGAAACTATTCCATCTCCTGGCAGAATGGACTTTTCCACCGGTATATAACTGTAGGCTAATGAGGGAAAGGTGAGACAATGAAAAATGCAACTGCAGCTGTCTTTGGCATCAAAATGGTGATCCTTTAATGGCTTCAAAGGGATGGATATGATCTGAATTTTATATTCAGTTGAAGACTGCTGGTCGGGTATCTCCATTTAATAAATATGTTAAATATCAGTACTCAGTCTGATGAGGGAAAGCTTCCTTCTATGATGCGAAGCAATTATTGTTTTAATGTGTGTGGCAGGCTTTGATACAATAATTTATTTGTGATACCACCATTCATACTAATAATAGCTGTAACAAAGAAGCAGCTAGTTACTTCAGTAACAGCTAAGAAATGTATATAGATAAGGCGCATAAGTCCAGGGGTTTTTGGGTTTTTTGTTTGTCTTTTTTTAAGACAAAACCAGGCAGCGCACAGCAGGTGAGATTTCTGGATCACTAGAATAATTTATTTTGCCTGCTTGCAGAAATTGCTGTCCCCACAGCTCTGCTGGCAATTGTTACCAAACATTAAAAGGGTTTACATTTGATCACAGCTCTGTCCAATGGCTCAAGATACTTTGAATGTATGTCTACAATGCAGCCTTCAGTGTAGCGTAGAATTACCCAACCTGTCACTGAATGTCCTCAGGCAGGTATTGGAAGCAGTCTAGTTACAGCAGTATGGGGCTCTGCATGGGCTAATTTGCCTTGTTTCACAGCACTGTTTTGAAGTAGCATAACAAGGGGGGAGGAGAGGATGACCACAAAAAATAGAAGCAGCTGTACTGCAAGCCCTGTTGCATTCACATTGCTGGGAGCACAGCCAGTAGCACTGCTCTGTGCATGGCTGTGCCCAGGGTGCTCAGGCAGTCAGTTATACCTCTGTTTGGACATGCCCCAATTGAACCCCACAGCTACCCTCTCTCTCTCTCTCTGTGTCTCAGTACAATAGGGATGCCATTAGGACTTGCAGTAAAGGCAAAATCTGGCTGCTGCTGAACAGTACTGAGGTTCATTAGTACACAAAGCAAGGCTGCTCCTACTCCAGTTGTTCTGATAATTGTGTCAGTTGCCGTGCCTGTATGTTGTGAAAAAGGTAGGCAAAGGAGACCAAGATGCAGCGTATTTTCCTTTTAAAAAGGTCAGCTGTCGTGTTTTGTTTTCACTCGCTGGTAAAAATCCAGCCATTCCTGGGAGCAGTTTTGACCTGGAATCACAATTTGGATTTAAATGAATGAATACTGAATAATGTGAACCAGTAAGGTTACATATCAAGTCTGGTGTGGGCATATTCTTGTTCAAATGGTGCATGGCAGGACTTCAGTGCTCAAGGGGTCATTGGAGTGGGTAATGATTTGGAATACTGAAGGCAGAGGTGGGGAGGATGTGTGTGGGTAGGGAGGTGACTGCCAATGTTAAAGGGAGTGGTGGAAGAGAATTTACCTCCAGCCTATGTAGGGTATCAGCAGCATGACGCAGGGCAGGGAAGGAGATGTGCTAGGCCAAGTTGCTTGCCACTTATCCCTTGTGCCACTGACTGGATTCAGTCACTTTGAGGACTGGATCTGGCCTGGAAGCTATAGCACCATTGGGTTATCTTTTATAAGACTTTGGGGTAGGGGGTCCTCTTTTTTGTTCTGTGTTTATACAGCCCCTAGCACAATGGGGTCATGGACAATGACTGGGGTTCTTTTGTGCTACATAAATACAAATAACTAACCAGGCTTTATCCTCTACTTGATGCCAATTCTCTCCTTGCATTTTTTGCAATATCAAGTGATGGTGTTTGAATGAATCATCCGATCAGTTCCAACACTGCAAGGAATGCTCAAGACCTCAGCTAACAGAAACTTATTGAGGGTGGGGAAAATCAGGAAGACAGAAAAATGCAGGACCCAAGGAACTCTAGCAATCTAATTAGCACAGTAAGTTTCAGGCCCCTCTTCTATTGTTTGTAGAGGCAATAACAGCATGATAGCTCTGATTAGCACCTTCCAGCATAAGAATACCCCATCTCCTCTCTGCCCAGCCTCTCAGCAGAGTTTAATTGATTAACTGTCTGAATGATTTAACTTCCAGACAGAAAGAAAAGCATAATGAGGGAGGGAAATGGGTGTAGGGGAAGGGGGAACTGGCATGATGGAGAAGGGGGAAATGGGAGAGTCCTTCACATGGAGAGTAATGGTGGTATCACCACTGACGCCTCCAGAAAATTCTCCATATCACATGGGAAGATTGACACACAAATGTCAACATCCTCGCTGAAGCTAATATTAACAGCATTGAGTCAGTGATCCTCAAGCAAAAATTTGCCAGACTGAACATTGTATGCAGATGCTTGATTCTCGATTTCCAAAACAAGTGCTCTACTCCCAGTTTAATAATAGCCTGAGATCTCACGGTGGCCAGAGGAAATGCTACAAGGAAACACTGAAGACCTGTATGTCAGGAAAATGGATGTTGACATCAAGAGCTGGGAGAAGGTGGTGCCAACTGCCTCTAATGGCACCACAACCTCAGCTAAGCAGCAGCCCATTTCGAGGTAAAGTGTCTTGCCCTTGAAATGGAGAAGAGAGAGCAGAGGAAGGGAAAGGAGAGGAATCCCAGCCTGCAGCCTACTCTCCCCTGCAGAAAGACCTGCAACTTAAAATCATAGACAATTAGGGTTGGAAGGGACCTCAAAGTCATCTAGCCCAGCCCCTTGCTCAAAGCAAGGCCCTTGCCAATTAGATCATTCCATCCCCAACTAGATAATTTCTGCAACTAGATCTGTGGCTGAAGGACTGGACTCCTAAGTCACTTCAAGACCCGTCAATAAGCTGTGGTAGAGATCGTCCTTGAATCAAGGAATTTCTGATGACAAATGGCAATGGGGATGGGAAATGCACAGACCCCTAACATGAGGGAGGGTTTGGCAATTCGGGTAGCAGAGAGCCCCTGCAATAGAAGGAGATGAGAGGATGACCCGCAGGGGCTTATCAAAGGATATAAGGATCCCCTGCTGTATGCCTTCAGCCTACAGCAGCACAGAGTGTATGCCTCCTCTGTAGTGATCACAATTAATTATTAATAATGCACCTTTTTTCCTAGCCTGAGCCAAAGGCTTAATAGAATATAAAAGAGCTCCCTGGGCAAGTCATGCAGTTCTTAGCTAGCAAAACCATTCAATGGCATGCTTTTAGAGTGTTATGAGAATAGGGGATTATGAAACTCTGATTTTTCTAAAGGGACAATTCCTTGCCATTTTCTGTCACAAACATTTTTATCCTGTGCTCAGCTTCGAGTATTTTGAGTTATTGGGGTTTTTTTTTCACATTGTGTTTCTCTCCTTCCCCAATTTTTCCCTTTTTTTCCAATTGGGAAAATGGAAAAATAGGGAAGGATTTAGGGGGAGGGGAGGAGGGTGCAAGCTCTGGTCTCCTCAAAGCCATCTATTTTGACTAAAGTGCCAGGGTGGGAGCAGAAATGAGGGGATGGAGCTTATTTCTCACCAGTGATCCTGGGCTGAGCAGGGAGGCAAGGTTTGAGTTCTCAGAGCCTTGGTACAGGGAGCCTGGACCTTGTTTTCTCTTTCTGTCTTGTCTTAATCTGAAAAATTAAGATGTCTGGTTTTCCTGATATTCAGGTCTCCGAGTGAACACAAATCTGTTCATTGAGATCATAGGCTACTTCAGTTCATTTAAGACATCAAGTCACCTTGTCTATCCCTATGTATAAATTAGAATGCTGCCTACCCTTTCCTGGAAGATTAAAAATACGTCTTCTTTAGCTGCCATGACAATATTCTTTCTGTTTCCCTTGCATATTTTTTACTGGTACCTGAATGCAGGTCTTCAGTTCCTCACAGTAACATTTCACACCATTGTCATACAGATTTTTGCACTATATGTGATGTGAAGTGGTAGAGAACCAGGCCTAGTGGCCTATTACAGAGGTGTTTCTTCTTGTTTTGGTCTGAATATGGAGTTTAATCCCAGTCTCACTGATGTTAGTGGCAAAGTTTCCAGTGACTTCATGTGAATGAGGACTGTTGCTGTTTACAGCAAGGCATGATGTACCACTTCATCATTCCCACTGGGAAGTGTCATCCTCATTTCATACATGGGGAAACTGGGGTGCCAAAGTTAAGAGGCTAACTCAAAATTGCACAGGAAATCTTTAGTAGAGCTAAAAATACGTGGCTCTCCTGACTCCCAATTCACAACCTGAATATACAGAAAGACTATCCTTTCTCTCTCTATCCATTCCTTCCTTTCCTTTTAGGTGGTCCTTGGGGTTTTTTTTGTTTGTTTGGGGTTTTTTTACAGTTATAAAAGGATATATTTTCCCCCACTTCAGTTCCCCAAAACATAAGTGGTAGGTCACCACTTGCATAGCACTGCCGGGACAGGTGTAAATAGGTTGCATCTCTAAGCTTGCCCAGATTAGAGATTTTTGTACTGATGGAATTGTTGATGCATGTCAGGGATGTCCAGATGGTGACCTGCAGGCTGCATATGGATCACGAGGGGTAACGTGACCCCTGGGCTCCCACATGTGCACCACTGTCCCTTGCTCTGGCTGCAGCAGCAGTTGGAGTCTTGGGGCTTTTCCTCCCTGCCCTGGCTTCCACTGCCTGACCCAGCCCCAGGGCCAGGGCAGGGTAGCACAGCCCATGGTGCCACATGACTTGCATCTCAGAGAGCTCAGGTGAGGCAGGGAGCTATGTCGCATGAGGGTGTTGGGTGTGAATGCCTGCTCCCACACATGCTCTGCAGAGGGATCGTGTGATGAGAGTGCCTACCCATGTGTGTGCATGGCATCCAGTGTGGGGGCCCCCAGATTGTGTGGTCCCTGCTGGTGTGGCCTGTGTGGCATGCAGCCCCCAGCCACTCTTTAAGGTGGACAGTCCTGAGGTAGGTGAATATATGTCAATCCTAATTGCAGACATGAGGCTCTAGTGTAAAAAATGACTTGCAGCATACCCTTATTGTAGACCAGGGTAAGCTTTCCCCAGTACGAGGGTGCAGCTACAGTAGTTTTTTTACCACGTCAGTTTGCACATTAGGGAAAACCTCATGAAGAATATGCAGCTAATAGATTTTCAAATGCTAAGGCAAACTCTGGGGGACCTTGGGTTTACCTTAACCTACTTTCTCTGATGAAAGATATAACCACCTTGACCTCAGTAGGATCTTACCAAATGTTAGCTAACATATGCTAAGAACACAGCTTCTTTTTTTCTTTTTCTTTTTTTTTTTCCCTTCTGGTGAAGACGAGGCCTGGATCACTCTTCATGCTGTGCAGTGCATCTACACGTGCATTTACAATGATGTAGACACATTGAGACAAAGATCTGACCTTGAGTATCCTTGATTCAGCAATACATACAGGAAAGCTTTTGTAAGGGGTAGTTGTGAGTCCTTGAAGAGTGTGGAAAGAGAAGGTAATGAGCACCCTTAAGAGAAACTCTTAATGTCATTGTCCAGTTAAGTAGGAGCTGCACGTTATAAAACTGAGAAGTTTTTTTTGCCTCTCCTAGTGTACTCCCCAAGACATCTTGTACATTTTTATGAAGACGGAATGCTCTCTTGCTCTTTGTATTCCGTCTTCTTAAAATGTTCGATCCCCTCAACCTCTCTGCTTTTTGTGCTTTGACGGGATTTACCACTGAGCAGTTACCATAGAAACCAGGACCTGGCTGTTCTAGTAATGAAAAATCTGCAGAGAGCAAATAAACAAAAGTAGCACATCCAGGAATGTATGATTTGGATGGGGGGAAAAAACTGTGCATTGCATCAATAATGGATGATCCAGCTTCTTAAAAGTGCAAATGAAATAGCAAATGGATATGGCTCTTAATCCCCCTGTTTTATGTTTAAATATAACCCTCTCTTCCATCTGAGGTCCTTTTAGGATTGCTGAAAGCACTGATTCCAGTGGTCTCCTTTTGTAGTAAATAGATATGGAAAGAGCTGTGAGGCAAAATATGCTGCAGGAATGAGTTGTGGAAAATGAATCAATATCTTGCCACAAAATTGTGAGGCCAGCCTTCTCCTCCAAAGCCAATGGAAGAAAGGAACAAAAATAGGAGAAACTAGAATACAAGGTGCAGGTATTCTACAAAGGAAACACTGGGTCTACTGGAAGCTCCCACCTGCTTTGAAGCTTCTTTGGGACAGCTGGGCTATCTCAGTCTCTTATCTTTTCATTTACCTTGAGACAAAGAACACTTATTGGCCACATGCATCTTTGGACAAAAAGGTCCATTTTAATGTTTTGGCAACCAAATATTAAAATCATTGTGTGGACAAGATTAGTTTCCACATGTGTTAGCTGGTTGAGGTAAACCCCAAGTTCCCCGAGGTAAATATGGGTCTCATCGTTCCCTTTAAAGCCCTGTCTGAACGTTCCTCCCCAGCCAGTTGCTCTATGCCAAAGAAATACAGGAAATGATCTTGGTAAAGGTGCTGAGTTAATTGGCATTTGACTAGGTAGCTTTGCTACTCAAATATGGGTAGCCTGGAATTAGTAGTTGGGGAATATGCAGATCTACCTTTACGAAGATGTTATCTATCAGGAGTTGATTGGCAGTCAATTAACCTGGGGTAAAACAATCCTCTGAGGGCCCAGACAAACTGAGGTCTGTCATGAAGGCTCAAGAGGGAAAAGGAAAAGAGCAATTCAAGGAAGAAGCCTCCTACATTAGCAGCTGAGCTTGGCAACAGATTTGAGAAGGTTAACTGGGACCTTGTCAAGGTTTAGCATTCTTAGGTGCCACTGGCAGTTGTGGTTATCCTAACTGAATTGGCAAACTCTCAGTGCAAGTGCAGCTGAATTTCATGTGTGCTTATAAATGCACTTAGGAGACAAGCTAATACGCTAGTGTGGTGGAGCACCTTTGGGTAGCTCACCACTTGGGGGCTCTCGTAGGCTCTGAGGGGAGCCTGCTTTGGAGAAGCAGCAGGGGAAACCTCCCCCAGGAACTATTTTAAGGGGGAAGGTGTGTGGCAGGGCACTGTTGGTGCCTGCCACTTTAAGAGTGGAGCCAAGCAGCCAGCAGGTGCTTGATTGTGGCGGCCATTTTATAGGCGGCCAGAGATCTATAAACAGGGCAGTTCACTTCTCGCAGGCCAGGCAGCATCGTTGCCTGGCTGCAAGGCTTCATGTATCATCCTGGAGGTAAGGGAGGAGGTGTAGGGGATGGTAAGGAGGCTCTTGGTCCTGGGCATGACCTAAAAACTGCATTCTGCCGGGAGTGGGTGGCCTGGTGGGGCTCTCAGTGGCACGGGAGCCCCCAGGAAATGCCAGGCCAGTTATCACCCTGGTGAAAGGTGGGTCGGGGCGCCTTAACCCTAGCCCTCACCTTTGGGTGGATCAGGTAGCATCGGAGGTAGTGGGGCCAGGCATGGCTGCGGCCACCTGAGCCCACCGTGGAGGGAAGCCCCAAGTGAGGGGGTGGCTCCATGTGGAGGGAGCAGGCCAAGGTAGGTCCTCAGATGCCTGAGGCTGTAATTTGGGCCAGAGGCCAAGTAAAGGGGGCTCCGTCCGAGAGATGGGGGCAAGTCCTGACCCCGATAAGTCCTCCATCGCTGGGAAGCCACGTGTGGGTTGAGAAGAAGAGCTAGATTAGAGCACAATGACCTGCTGCTCCAGGAGGGGAGTGAGAGTCCCCGTGAGACCCTGGAACACCAGTCATGGTGTGAGTTACCCCAGCTCCCACAACCAGGTGGGTCACCTGTTAGCAGGGCAGAAGGCAGATCCAGGAGCGAGAGTGGGGCAAGAGGCTCAGAGGCCTGACTGAGAGTACCCTCGACTGGTCAATGCTGGGGCCAGGACCAGAATGGTTAAAAGGGCCAGGGGCCACCGCGAGGGACACCCAGAGCTGAGGGCCTGGGGTTCCGACTGGCCTTGGAGGTGAGGCCAGGGCCTGTGTGGCTGAAGGCCCTGGGGGGACCACGACCAAGAGGGGAAGTAATTTCAAGGAGCTAGGCAACCCTGAATGAGGGTGAGGTAGGCCGCCTGAATGGAGGGATCATGGAGGGGTCCTGACTGGAGGATTCTGGGGCCCAGTGTGGGGCTGGTGAGGGTAACATCTGTGGATGCCATCTGTGAGGCTTACCCTGTGGTATAGGGGAGGATCGGAGCTGCAGATAGCACCCCTTGGCATCTGGGCAAGAATGGGCAGCCTCCCGCCTTAATTAACATCATAATTAATTAAGAACAAGGCATGGCAGGTGAGTCAGGTGGGTGGTATGCCCAAAGGCAAGTGGGGAAACTAGCGCTGTGGCTAGTCAGAGAGCCCACTTTTTGCCACAACTAGGACTATCCAAGGACCCAGTTCATGTTCTTCACATAGTTATATACTTGCTGCTATTAATTCTTCTTTCATTCACACTCTAAAAATGAGCCTCTTGGGCTAAAGAAGAAAAACTCTTTTACTAGGTTTATACCCCTTTTTCCCCCTCCTTCTCCTTGAGCACTTTGATTGTAGACAACTTTGTTAGAATGCTCTACAACTGTGGTGTATGGTAATGGATTACAATAAGCTGATTCTCCTGTGTAAGTTGTAGCTGTCACTTGTGGATCTTTTGGGGCAGTAAAATGCCAAGAATGGCATAGATACTAACTTCTCAACACATTTTATACTATCAAAAGGAATAAAATGTGACTTATACCCTATACCACTCCAAAATCATGCAATATTAATATTTAATATTGTGATACCTAGGCTTGAGAATTCAGCAACTATGAGGATAATTGCTTTAATGAATAGCTTTTAGTGGCACAACCTACTAAACATGGTTTGCTACAGCTGATCTGCAGCTGTAATAGACACCTGCCAATCATGAAGGCTCATCTTCTGAGATGGCATTCACTTGATAAAAAGAGCAGTTCACAAACATTTATTAATTGCCTGAAAGAGTCTGCATCCTGTATCTCCAACATGGCACTGCTTTGCAATTCAACTGCATTAGGGTGCGAGGCTATTAATGGGGCCCTGTGCACATACAGGTGGATGCCCAGAAGGATTGGACTGTAGGATCTATGCCTTCAATGAAAGCAGATTTTTGCCAGTGCTTCAACAGAAGGAGAGATTGCAGGGGCAGGAGTTAGCCCAGAGTCACTCTGACTTTGGGTGTCTTGTATGTGTATCTTTTTGCAGAATTGAGCCAAGATTTTTTTTTCTTTCAAATGACAGAAAACATCCTCTCAGACATTTTTCTATTTTATTAGAGAAATGCATGGTTTCAGCAGTTCTGCATCCAGCATGGAACCCCAGCAAAAACTACTGAATTGCATCACAAGAGTAAAAGTAGAACTATATGGCATTTTACACATAGCGGGGAGGCGGAGGGGAGTGTCATCCATAGCGTCCCTGCATTTCAAAATGATGCGGAGGGAGGCTGCTCTATCTAAAGCTCATGGAACAAGCTTTAGTTAAAGCGCCCCTGCTGCCATTTTGAAGCATGGGATGCTGATAGGCCGGCTAAAGCTTGGTAATTACCACGCTCCCCTAGACTCGATTAATCAACTCTGCTCCAGCATGTTGCAATTACAGCAAGTCAAAGCAGCCTTCCAGCTCATGTATGTACACTCATAGTGATGAAAAGGCAAATGTGTCAGTTGCCAGCAACACATCTGTAAGGGCTAGAAGCCAGTGGTACAGTCCAAGTCAAACCTCTTAGCTCCTTTGCTTTTCTCTATTCTGCTGTGTTGTTCTGTTTTACTTCATTCAGGTTCTTCTACAGTGCTGGGCTCTGTATGATCCAGGCACCTTCTGCCTGTGCATTAAACAAGGTGACTGACCTGCTAGATCAGCAATTCCCAACCCCAGGTCACAACCCAAATGAGGGTTGTGGGGGCGATGTCAGCGGCGCTGCACAGAAAAGATGAGCCATGCTGTGTGCCTCTGCCACCGCACTCAGCTCTCAGCAGCAGGACACAGGGGGGAAAAAAAGGGTTGGGAACTGTGCTAGAGCCGTATTGTTTTATATTTACAATGTGCCAGCTCCCTACTTGCTTCAACGTGAATGGGTGTATCTTTCCCTTGATGAATGCAAGGAGAGAGATTTTCAAGGGCCATAGGCACTTAAGTCCTCTTTCGAAAGTGACTTAGATGCCAGTGAGCTCATATCTCACTGAAAATCAAAGCAATAGGATCTCTGAGGTGAACATAAGAGTACTAGAGATGCCATATGACAGTAGAGGGCAATCATTTTTGGCAGGCATGCCACAAATTAGCCCTGTACCATCCCCAAGTACCACTCCCCTTCCCCTGCCCATGCTGCTGCTCTGCTTCTGTTCTCTGCCCTATCTGTCTCTGTTCTGCCTGTCTCCTCTGCCATCTGACATGTACCACACACAGGCCTCTTGTTCAGGTTGGCCACTGCTGCCATAGTGGGTCAGCCCACAGGTCCATCTGACCTGGTACCCTATCTCCTCACAGTTGCAGAGAGTGGATGCTAAGCGAGAGAATATATTAGCAGGGTCTATCCAGCCTGATCCATCCCCAGTCAATCTCTTCCTACAGTGTCCAACATCCAGAGACCTAATAAATCCAAATTTTTCAGGTGTTCAAGGCTTTGGAAAATTGGATTTAGACTTTGTCTGCAAAAGGGTAAACTGATCAGCACAGCCAGTCTGGTATGATTTGGCTATTATGGCACAGTTCCCTTCATAGAGCTGTATTCTAGAATTATTGCTCTGCCTTCAAAGTGAGGTAAATTCACTTTTATCCTGGAATAAATTTTGTTAGAAGTTATTGATTCCTGAATAACTGTGCCAATCAATTTTCCTGGGTAGGCAAGCGGTGATTGCAGGGGATGGCTTGAAGGTTTTTTTGCTCCAGCTTCCCTGCTTCCACAACGTTCACCCAGCAGCCATTGACTTAATGACGTCTGGCACACTATCCCTCTGGGCTAGGGACAGACATTACACATACGCCAGTTTAAGTGATTAGAAACTGGTTTAAACCTGTAATGGAACAGATGTTCAGTGCACATAAATGAGTTTGAAAATGGCTGAAACCAGTTTGAGATAAACCTAGTTGAATGTAGTATCAGGCTTAACTGATTTGGGTCAAACTGGTTTATACAATGTCTGTCCTACATCACTTCCTGGTTTAACTTAAACCAGAGTCCCCCAGCATCCCAGATGCTTTGCAGCTCTGGGTGAGGCTCTGCTTTCTGTCCCAGAGCAGAGCTGGCCCCACCCCTCTTCCTGGCTGGAGCTCCAGCAGGCACAGCAGGGTCTGGCTGCCTCCCCCTACCTCCCCCACCGCCATTCCCTGCTCAACCAGGGATTCCCCCTCTCCCACAGCATGGAATGTAGCCAGCCTGTGGTATGCTAGCTAAGGCTGAGGGGTGTCTGTATAAGGTAGACAGGAAAAAGGCAGACAGGATAGTGTCCACTTAGGGCTTTGTGGAGGTGATCAACAGGTCAGCTGATAATGTCCCTCTGTTCCTCCCTTGGGAAAAGTTGTTTCAGAAGAGCTTGAACTAATGAGAGAGGCTTTTGTTTGGGGTGCTAAATGCTCTGTTACTCCCTGTGTAACTCTCTGCTGTGTAACTCCCTTGCTGGTCAGGAACAGTGAGGAGGGAAGGGGAAGCCCTCCCTAATCGGCGCCATCTGCCCAGGCCTGGCTATGGCCCCTCTCCCCCTCAGCTCAGCCCTATAGAAGGGAAGGGAGGGCTGCTCTAGTGTCCTCTGGCTTCTAGCCTGATCCACTGCAGGTATGCGCCTGCATTTCTTCAGTCCAGAGGGGATGTCTTTGCAGTTACAAACCAGTTCCGCCTAGCCAGATTAGATTAACCTGCAAAGATTTAATCAATTCAGGCTCAGGCTTTTTGAATGTTGGTCCCTAGCTCTGGTGGGACTGAGTGCTAACTACTGCCCTCAAATGTAAAAGTCAAACTCTGCCGATCAGAACAAGACCAAGGGAGATTCCTAAAGTACCCATGTGTCTTTAAACTTTACAAGTGTTTCCAATTTAGAACTCAAAAATCTGTCAACCCCTTTCCCCCCCCCCAAACAACTATGTAGTTATACGTCAGGTCTAAAAAGAAGTAGAGCACAAAGACTGAAGGGAAGCTTAGTCCTGCTTAATCTCTTCACAGGCTCAAGCCAATATGTACTGCATGTCATTATGCAGACACTTTAAATTTATTTCTGACATACCAGAAAAATGGCCTCCACTATCTAACTGGAACATCTATTTCGTGTATTGACTGAGGGAGCTTTTGAAGGCACCACAGCAAAAATGATGGATTGTTATTTAGAAAAACTATAAGCAAGCCCTGGGCCTGCAGACGGAGAGGACTATCATTGATTTGAAGCAGTCAAAAAAGAGGATAATCAATTTTTTTATGCCTAACGTAATACTTTTAGCAGAAAAACAGATGGTAAAGGATATGTTTAAAAACTCAGGCTTTAGTTCACCAAAACAAACACAAAGTTGGTCATCTAATTGGTTTCTTACTTCTGAGAGTTGCTAGTTCAGCTGGGTTTGTTTTGAGATGACTAAAAAAATTGAAAAGAGTTTGCAGAAAGACAAATATCCTTAGCATTAACATTGCATAAAGGAAAAGAATCATATGTATTTTGCCTCATGCACAAAGCTTTCATAACGGTTTAATTGTTCCTCTGACAAAATGAGAAGGTTTGATTTGGGGGGGGGGGGGGGGGGGTTCTTTCCAAAGAGTTGAAGATTAGGAACCCCCACTGATTTCAGCTGATAGTTCTGCAAAATCAGGCACTTCTATTACAACAAGAAAAAAAATAGATTGTTTTAACTGGTGGAAGATCAGTATGTTTTCTCTTGGTCTCCATACAGGTTGTGGCTCTCACAGGGGACAAAGACAATTGAACTTCATTGCACTGTAACAAACTTTAGTCCTGTTAAACTTGAGCAAACCAAATTCATCATGAGTGTCTAATTCTGATCTGACTCTCATGGGCATCCTGGAGTAATAATTTACCGACATCAGTGGTTCTCAACCTCTTTAGACTCTAGGCACTCCTTGGGAAATGCCAACTTTTAGCTTTTATTTGTTTTTTGTTTTTTTACTACAAAAGAACAATAAAGTAATTCTTCTGTTACAGAGAACTCAGAAATACCACAACATGTTGGAATATTTTTGATATTATGGATTCCTATTTCAAACTTCTGGGTTTATCTTGTGAATCAGGTGTAGATATTTGCACACCTTATAATGCTAACATCGGCAGAAGACGGAGTAGGGTGGCACCTCAGTCAGAAAGACATAAGCTTTTGCAGGTGACAGACTACTTGATTAGATACTATGTATGGACCTTGTAGAGAGCAGGCTACTTAATAGAAAGGAATAAAGTAATTTAAATACAAAGGACAGGAAGGGATGGGGGGAGAGGGCACTGCTAAGAGAAGTGAAAACTTGTTGAAGAGATCAAAAGGGGGGAAAAAACAAAAAGGGGAGCCCGCTGAGGGACATCAGGGTTATAAAAGCTAGTCCAGGTAAGAGGATTAGTATATTGCTGATATTGTATGGCACCCTTAAAAGAATCTCATAGAAGCGTGGTTGAGAGACACTGGGCACATCTTCATGTGACACTGTTGTTGTAGTGACATGCTATGGTGATGTGGCAGCACAAACTATGATGCTGACACTCACTGTAGCAATGAGCTACCTTGTGATTAGCACGTCACTACAGCGACAGCTGCTAAAAATAACCATGCACCACTGGGACAGCACAGTAATGGCCGTCCAGTGCAGTAACAGCCATCCGCAGTAATGGCTGTTATTGCACCGTCATTTAGTACTTCCTAAAGCAAGTACTAACAACTGCTTTGTGAGGGGCATGTGTAGATGTGCCCACTGATCAACATTAAGGTATGCGAGATCGGAATTGGAGCCAGGAAAAATGTACCAGGGGATGAATATGATCCTAGTATACAGTAGAATTGTATGCAGCTGATTTAAGTTATTCTTACCAAAGGAATAAAGATGTGATAATAAACAAGTGATAGTAAAACAAATGATGATACAATCAATTAAAAACACTGCAATTCCCTGTCAATTCAAACCATAATTAACTCTTAAATATAATGGGAAATTGGATTTCTACCCTCTAAGCAGAATATTCTTCCATCCTTCTACCCCCAGGATATTAGTGTTTTTTTACCTTGGAGGAAATAATCCAGAATTCCAGTTTTAATAAACTGCTGCTTCCTTCAGCCCCTGCTTCTAATTTTATTCTTTATTTTGGAATATACTTCTAGAGCGGAGTTTTATTTTATCAATGAATTAAATGCAAGTAGAATATCATCCACTGTAGTTTCTTTTGTTACATGTGTGACTCTTTATGGCCAAATGCTAATGCTCTGGGACACATCACCTCAATAAACATTAGTGTTTTAAGAGCAACTTTTAAAAAACTAATTAGTGACTGCAGGGTGTAATATGGAAAGCAGAAGACTCCTTAAAATAGGTACTAAAGCAGGGACAGGCAATTATTTTTGGGCGGAGGGCCACTTACTGAGTTTTAGCAAGCTGTCAAGGGCCACATGGGTAGCCCCACCCTTTGACAGGTGCCACGCCCCCTGGTCACCATCTTGTGACTGGAAGTCCCACCCCCTAACCCCTGACTTTTGCCCCCGGAAGTACTTCTTTCAGCAAGGGGTCTTGCCATCTCAGAACCAGAAAAATACCAAATTATATTCTAAAAAGTGAACATCTAAAACAGTGTGTGTGGGGGACACACACACACACACACACAGAGCTTGGGGTGGGGTGGGGCTAAGTTGCTGTGTCTTGCTGCCAGCTCCCCCTGGGTCCTACTGCCCCTGACTCCTGTCATCTTTGACAGGCAGCCAGGAGCAGATAAATATTTTCTAAATTTTTAGGGGCCCCATGGGCCCGATAAAATAGCCTGGTGGGCTGAATCCAGCCTGTGGGCCATATTTTGCCCACCCCTATACTAAAGTGTTTACAGCTATGTTTCAAAGCATAATATTGCTGTCTTGTTGGAAGAGAATGTCGGTGAAACCAGAGAGCTTATTTTCCTCTTATTTACAAATGTGAATACAATCCTGCCTTCTACAAAAAAGTGCAGTGCGGTTGATGCCTTGGAGAGCTGCATGTGTCAATAAGCATTCCCAGTGGGTCAGTCTGTCATGAGCTAATATAGAAAGGAACCTGGGGGGAAGCATTTCATAGATTCATAGATGTTAGGGTCGGAAGGGACCTCAATAGATCATCAAGTCCGAACCCCTGCATAAGCAGGAAAGAGTGCTGGGTCTAAATGACCCCAGCTAGATACTCGTCTAACCTCCTCTTGAAGACCCCCAGGGTAGGGGAGAGCACCACCTCCCTTGGGAGCCCGTTCCAGACCTTGGCCACTCGAACTGTGAAGAAGTTCTTCCTAATGTCCAGTCTAAATCTGCTCTCTGCTAGCTTGTGGCCATTGTTTCTTGTAACCCCCGGGGGCGCCTTGGTGAATAAATCCTCACCAATTCCCTTCTGTGCCCCTGTGATGAACTTATAGGCAGCCACAAGGTCGCCTCTCAACCTTCTCTTGCGGAGGCTGAAAAGGTCCAGTTTCTCTAGTCTCTCCTCGTAGGGCTTGGTCTGCAGGCCCTTGACCATACGAGTTGCCCTTCGCTGTACCCTCTCCAGGTTATCCGCATCCTTCTTGAAGTGTGGCGCCCAGAATTGCACTCAGTATTCCAACTGCGGTCTGACCAACGCCCTATAGAGGGGAAGTATCACCTCCCTGGACCTATTTGTCATGCATCTGCTGATGCACGATAAAGTGCCATTGGCTTTTCTGATGGCTTCGTCACACTGCCGGCTCATGTTCAACTTGGAGTCCACTAGGACTCCAAGATCCCTTTCCACCTCCGTGCC